>NC_132868.1:43132224-43447342 GCF_048164855.1 Canis lupus baileyi | reverse complement strand
GTCTCTCATGAATAAATAAATAAAATCTTAAAAAAAAAGACTCATAAAGAACCAATACATACTTTTTTGGAAACTGTGTTCTCTGGCTTGACACTGGAGTATACTTAATTGTGGATTTCAGCTGCCCCTCTAGGAGGAACTGAGTCAGGTGATACATCACTTCTCCTGGTTTGCTTATTTTATTAAACACTGTTTTTTATTCTGGTACTTGTTCCCAGATGTATCATTTTCCATTTCAACATCATAAATATGTACATAAATATTTTAAAAGTTTCTGTTTTTCCAGATTGAATATGTGCCATTTAACAGGTATTACTTCTAACTGAAAAGTAGCTGGGGTGATCAACTGCTCTGGCCTTTGAACTTAAGTTAACCCAAATGGCATCAGGGATAGCGTGTTGGAGTTGGCAGGAGCCTTAGAGATCGTCTACAACATCCCCACCCCAGAGACCCCACTGCCTTTACTTCATTTAAAAAGAAAGAAATCGCGTGGCAGGGAGACTTGCCAAACCTCATAACTGTGGAGGCCAATGATTTGGAACACAGAAATGATGTTTTCTGAGGCCCCGTTATAGCAAAGGGGCCACACACACAAAGTAAAAAGGAAAGAGAAATGTTCGCTTTTCAAAAATTCCTCCCTGCAATGATGCAAATATAGGTGGCCTCGGTACTACGGTTTGAAAGTAGCGTAAGTGAAACAAGACATGCAGGCACAAACAATGAATTTACCAAAATATGTAGACCTTCTAGGATTATAGTGTTACCCGGGTGCCAGACTGGTCAATATTACTTTATTTATTTTTTAAGATTTTATTTATTTATTCATGAGAGACACAGAGAGAAAGAGAGAGGCAGAGACATAGGCAGAGGGAGAAGCAGGCTCCATGCAGGGAGCCAGACGTGGGACTCGATCCCGGGACCCTGGGGTCATGCCCTGGGCCAAAGGCAGATGCTAAACCGCTGAGCCACCCAGGGATCCCCAATATTACTTTAAAAAAATTCTTCTCGACTAACATCTCTTGTTATGGAAAATACACGTAGGCCTTCACAGCTCTCCTTGTGGCTGCTGCCGGCCTAACATGATGATCCCAAATCCAGCTGTCCCTTTCCAACAATTTGAGTATCAAGCTCTCCTAATTTTGATGCATTTCCCATAAGTGTCGTTCCTCAAGAGAGTGTGAGACACACAGTAAATAATGTCTGGGTCTTCAGGGAACCTGTGTCTTAGAAACCTAGATGTGATCCCTTCTTTGGAGGAAGCAGAAGCAGATCAGCATTACCTTTGTGTTCCACCTAGACACTCGGTTTTCCAGGTCCTGAGATAACGTGGTCCGGCTATGCTTCTGGAAGTGCTTTGTGTGAGGACTGAGTGAAAGACCACACGCTGGGTAGCTTGAACATGATCTGCGGGTACTGGTGTGATTACGATAATTCAGATCGTCCACAAATATTGCCAGTAAAAGCAATAAGCCAAGGAAAGCAAAAAAAAAAAAAAAAAAAAAAAGGCCTGCAGGAAACCATGGATGCTGCGGATGTGAGGACGACGTACTCTTTTTGGCCTCGCGTGAAATAAACAAGCTTGAACTGGGTTATTATAAAATAAATGGCATAGCACGGAAATGGGCTTTAGGAATCATCTAATCCAGTGATTTTTACCAAAAAAAAAATTGTAGCTACAGATTCTTTTTTCAAGCACAGTTTTATATAGAGCCCTCAAATATAAAAAGATAAAGGCAGAGCTGCTCTGAATGAAGCAGGGGGCAGGGAAAGGCTGGCCCGAGCTTCTCAAGCTGCTGACTGTCAGGCTGGATCTCTTCCATCAGAGCCCGGGCTTGGGCGGAGGGGCCCTGCTGGAGTCCTTGCCTTCGTTTTTGAGAGCAGTGACTGACCGCAGAAGTTAGGGATTTGTCCATAGCACGAAGGGGTAGAGCCAGATTTTAGCAACTCACCTCCGCACTCCTTCGTACTCCTAAGAAGTCTGGCTAAGTGCCCCTAACCCCCTGGGCTTCCTCAGGGAGATTGCTCTAAAGCAAGAAGACAGGAGCTCTACCTCCCTACTCGGGAGGGTCGGGAAGGTCGAGGGCTGAGAGGCACAGGCTCCCTGTTTTGCATGGAGCTCCCTGGGTAGAGCCCATGGTTCTGGGACAAGAATGAGCTCTGGAAAAGGAAAAAGTAGTAAAAACGTGGTGATCCTTGCAACTCGAAGATAAGGAACGTGAAACATCACAGTCAGCTCTTCCTTTGGACAGACTCGCATACGTGTTGACCCCTCAAATGGATTTTTAGGGTTTCTGCATTGCGTATTGATGGTGTGTGGGAAGCTTGAGATTTTCCTATGGCGGTTCTTGGGTGTGGGACTGAGTCAGAGGATGGGCGTCACTAAATAAAGGCTCCTCGGAGGGGATTTGAAAGACCTCAGCCTCTTCTCCATTCTAGAACGTACCATGTTTTATAAGCTTCCTCTGCAAAATCCTGAAGCAATTTGCGTCCAGCCACTAATCTTAAGTTGTTTTTTAGTGGTTCGTGCAACATCATTCAACACATTGAAATAAAGTTAATAGACTTGCTTTTTCCCTCCTTCAAGTAGAGACCAGGAAATCTCCCTGTTTGGGGGTAAAAGTTCCAAAAGTGTGGGATCCCTGGGTGGCGCAGCGGTTTGGCGCCTGCCTTTGGCCCAGGGCACGATCCTGGAGACCCGGGATCGAATCCCACGTCGGGCTCCCTGCATGGAGCCTGCTTCTCCCTCTGCCTGTGTCTCTGCCTCTCTGTCTCTCTCTCTCTGTGTGACTATCATGAATAAATAAATAAAATCTTTAAAAAAAAAAATAAAATAAAAAAAAAATAAATAAATAAAAGTTCCAAAAGTGTCAGTGCAGTGTGATTTAACTCTCCAGTTGACCTTTGAGCTGTGTGGCTCCAGTTCTACATGGATTCTTTCAACAATACAATGCACTACTGTAAATGTATTTTCTTTTACGGTTTTCTTACCATTTTCTTTTCTCTAGCTTTATTGCGACAATATAGTATGTGTACATACGACGTGCGAAAGCGTGTTAATCGCTTTGCTATTGGTAAGACTTCTGATCAACCGTAGGCTATTAGTAGTTAAGTTTTGGGAAAGCCAAAGTTTATATGTGGATTGTCAACTACATGGGGTCAGGGGTTGTTCAGGGGTCAATTTTATTTTTAAAAGGGATTAAAGTATTAGATGAAAGGAGGATGCTTGAGGGCATGGGCATTGGAATCAGACTGTGCGTACTGTTTGAGCCAATTATAAGGCATAGACCAGTGGAGCAGAGTAGGGTGCACATCACACCCTCCACCCAGCCCACCACGCTCCTGGGATACATGCGGCTTTGTCAATCAGGAAAAGAGCAGGAGGCTGTTAGGTCCATTTGGAGAGAAATAAAAAAGAATGCTCCCCTGGTATCATCCAAAACAAATTCCAGGTTCATTAATATTCTAAACCCATAAAACTATATTGTCCTAGAGAAAAGTATCAAGGAATAATGTTTTAATCTTGACATCAAACCCGACAACCAGGGATCCCTGGGTGGCGCAGCGGTTTGGCGCCTGCCTTTGGCCCAGGGCGCGATCCTGGAGACCCGGGATCGAATCCCACGTCGGGCTCCCTGTGCATGGAGCCTGCTTCTCCCTCTGCCTGTGTCTCTGCCCCTCTCTCTCTCTCTCTGTGACTATCATAAATAAAAAAAAAAAGAAGAAAAAAAAAGAAAAAAACAAACCCAACAACCATCAGGGAAAGATTGGTATGTTTGATCGTAAGAAAAATAAAAACTGTGCCACAAAATATATGTAAATGCAGAAAAAATACTCAATAACATGCGAGGAATGGTTACCTATTGCTAACGTAATGCAAAGGACATGGGCATATATTACTCGGGCTACGAGAGAAACATTAAAAAGAAAAATGTTTAGAGAAAATGTAGTTGTGCTTAGGTATTGATCTACCTGAAAAAATATGATAGGATTTTTAATCACTGCACAATTTTACCTTGTATCAGTCCTATTTCTTTCATTAGTAGAGATTATTTTTTCCCTCAGTTGCTTCTAGAAAACCTCACAGCTCCTACCCCTTTCTCATCTTGAGATGAGCTGTACGAAGAGAGACTGCCTGGGTCAGGCTGAAGCAGAGGGTGGCCCGGAAGAGCCCGTCCTTGGCCCCGTTGGAGCTGTTGCCGCCCACTGCCCCCCGCCATCCGTGGGCATGGCGCCGAGCGCCTTTGTACTCAGGGTCTCCAGCGGTGCTGCAGCTGAAGAGGATTTGTTCTCGCGGGAGGAGAACATCAGGGTGGGAAGGGACCTCAGGATTCACGCAGTCGCCTCGCTCGCCCCCAGGGTGGCTCCTCCCGGCCTCCCCTCCCGGGCCGTGAATGTGCCTCATGGCAGGAGGAGCCATGGCGGTCCTCCCACCCCAGGATCCTACTGAGTCTCAGACACCACTGTCCCATGGAGACGGAGAAGCATCAGTCAAAGATCACATTGTAAAAGGGCTTGGCTTGCTTTCTGGCTAAAACTTCTGTTCCACTGCACGCTACACACCGAGCAGTGGACTCACCCGGCGTGCTGGAGCTTTTATGAGAACGGGTCCCTAAGTATCTGCGCTCATTATCCTGTAAATGATCACTTTTGCTTTCTCTCCCACTAGTGCCATCATCTCTAATAAAGCAGCTTATACATGTTTTGACTGAGACCACACTGCCCCAGAGAGCGAGCATCCTATTGCTTTAATAATAGAAATGCAGGAGTATCCAGGCAGCCTCCGTCAGAGGCCCAGGCCTGGGAGCAAGTCTCAGCCAGTCCACCCCATGTCTGTAGGGAAGCAAGTCTGGGTGAAGCCAGAGCATGGGACGCGTGCAGGGCCCCCTGGCTTGGCCTTCTCAAGGCCCCATCATGCTGCAGTGGGAGTGCTCTGCAAACAGTCCCACATGCTCCCCCCCAACCCTGAAAACTCCCCCTATAAGGACTTGGTTCTCCAGGAGGGAAAATGCACAGAAAATGACGATCCCATCTTTGATGCGTGGTGGCCATGATATGGAAGGAGAAGTTCTCTAGTCTAATGACAAGCATGCCAAGGGCCTAGCGTAATAGCTGGAGCTTAAGTGATGCAGATTGGCTCTGTGGGGAAAACAACAGCAAAAACAAAACAAAAAACAAACAAACAAACAAACACCCGAAATGACCCTGAGAGGGGAAACAGACCTTCATAAATTTGATCATACATCACAAGTGGGACCAAAGAGCCACTGGGACCAGCACTTGCACAAATGTAATGCTGATGCTACTTTCAACAAGTTCTGCCAAAATCCTAAAACCAAGAGCACCCTGGAGCTGATAATCCAGAGAAAGCGTCTACTTCCCATTCCCTGAAACCCAAGCGGAGGAGAGAGGACCCTGTCCGAGCACTGTAACTGCCAAGAGCCTCCATCAGACACTGAGTTTGCCCCGTGAGTCCCCAGCCCATGGGGAGGGGCCTGGCCGACAGCCCCCACGGAGGCCCGCAGGCGGGACGGGGCCACGGGACAGGGTCACATCACACGTGAGCACTGCCTCTGTGCCAGGGCTGCTGTCTGGCTTTGAGGCCTGGGGCCGGGCCCGGGGACCTTCTCTCAGAGGGAAGGAGCAGGGCCACAGTCACCTTGCCCTTCAGTGCAGAGAGCGCCCTCCACGGGGGCCACTGCCTGGCTGTTAAGATAGTAGAAATCTGACCATTTGGTCCGGAATCAAGCATTAGGGATGATTTGGGGTTTTTTACATCTACACAGACTGTGGCTCCTGGAGAGAGAGACATGACACCGAGCAGGCTCCCTCCTGTGATGCCGGAACAACCAGTGCCGGTGGCTAGGAACCCGCAAGGTCTCCCGTGCAGCGGCGCCTGCACACCTTGGCCTGGAAGGGAGGAGGCCCCCTACCACCCACTCCACGGCTCCCCGTTCTTGCCCAGGGACCTCCATGGTGGGCAGGGCCACTCCCGAGCCACTAGCTTGCCTGTCGGTTGGCACGTTGGTCCCAAGAGCCACCGCTCTGGTCTCCCTCTTGAAGCAGAGGTGCTGATGCCACCGGCGAGGGCGACCTGTTGGCCAGCTGCCTCTGTCTTGCGGATGTCCCCTCCGTTAGTCTCCTTGCAGGTGGACGTCACCAAATATCACAGAGATGCTACTGTTTTTGGTAAAATACACAATTTGGACCCAGGTTTTCCTGGCTGCAGGGGCAGATGGTGTAGCCTGAAGCCTCACAGACCCCGGGCCTCTGCTCTCCTCTGCGACTGTGTCGCTCGCAGGCACGACAGCACACAGTGACACACGGGGAGGATAGTCAACAGCCCGCTTGGGGCCCAGAGACGGGATCACTGCCCTGCCCAGCTCTTCCATTCTGTGCCTGGGTCCCAGAGCTTTCTGAGGGCCTTTATGAGCATTATCTCATTTGTTCCCCAAAAAGAGCTGTGAAGAGAGTGGAGTAACGTCATCCCCAGTCTTACAAATGAGAGCTCTGTGCCTCAGAAAGGCGGGGTGACTTTCCAGGGTCACACAGCGAGTGAACTTTAGGCTCGAGAAGGGAACTTGTCTTTTTCTGAATCCTGGCCTCTGAGGTCATCCTGGTGAGAGATCCAATCCAAGGCACATCATCATTGTTTTAACATTTGGTGACTCAGTGATATTGGAAAATAAGAGTTCACATTTCTGAATGGAAATATTTATGATCACAAAACACCGTCTTTAACTACTGAACCAAATAACGTTGTTGATAAATTATCAGCCAAAAAGAGACTGAAACTTAGCAGTTTTGAGTTTTTTCTTTATATAACCTAATTCTAGTTTAGATGAGAAAATGAGGCTTAGCCAATGATTAGTATAAAATTAGCCAAAGAACATAATGTGATTGCTTATGTTACTTGGTGAAACGCAAATAGCAGATGGATCATATTTAAGCAGCCACTTAATCTGTAAGTATATAAGAGCAATTTCTACAATGACTTCTGTATTTCTGAATCATGCCTTTTAATACATATTAATGTCTAAAGTAGCCATTTTATCCACCAAGTAAATAACGTTTAGGACCGTTAAGTTCTAAACCATGTATTAAACTGGACTCAAAGTACATTATTTTTCCTCCTATAATCAACTGAACGTATAGAAAATTATGCCACCTTAAAAGAGGACTAAGTTCGGGACGGCCGGGTGGCTCAGTGGTTGAGCGTCTGACTCGGGCCCAGATCATGACCCCTGGGTCCCGGGATCGAGTCCCACATCGGGCTCCCCGCAGGGAGCCTGCTTCTCCCTCTGCCTGTGTCTCTGCCTCTCTCTGTGTTTCTCATAAATAAATAAATAAATAAATAAATAAATAAATAAATAAAATTTAAAAAAGAGGACTAAGTTCATTAAGTTCTTAATTTGTGCCCCAAATTTTACATACATCATCTCTTTTATTTATTTATTTATTTTTATTTTTATTTTTTTCATCATCTCTTTTAATCATAAATTTTACCATTGAGGAGCTAAGCTTCAGAAAAGTTCAATAATTTGCCTCTAGTCACTCAGCTAGTTGTGATAAAAATATTTAATGCAGGGCTTTCTCTGTGCCATTCTGTTTTCCAAGAGAAATTATTGTTTAATTCTTATAAAAGTACACACAAACGAAATCATATAGAAAGTTCTGCTATTTCTGGAAGGTCTAAAGAATGGATGTAGAAAAAAAATCCTTCTGCAGAGGAAAGCTCAATGTAAACTAAATGGTAAAAGGGAATCAGTGATGGATGCAGGAAAAGGTCAGTCAAAAAAAAAAAAAAAGGGACCCATTGAACAATTTCCGCCAGTATTTGTAAAATTAGACAGGCCATGACCTGGTAATTACATGATCCTGCCTATAATAAATGTACAAAAAAATAATCAAAATATTTTAGTTATGCTGCATACCTGTGTTTATATGAGTTTAGGATGATGTAGAAAGATGGCAGGATCTGAGAATGTAACCTCTAAATTGAGGAAAAAAATCTCTCAAAAATCACATTTTTAAGAGACATAGGAAGTATGGTGTACTTAGGGTACATAAACAGTAACGTGAAGGGACTTTGATTTTAAATAATGTTTCTAACAGGAATGACATAAATACACGTGCGTAGTGTCTTTCCTAGTAAAATCTAGTCCTGGGAATGTTTTCTCCACTGAGCACCATGTGCACACGGTGTAAGCACGTTACATTACTCACAAGTTCCAAAATGTGGGATTGGTCGTGCCGGCTTGGCTTGGGATTCAATGTCTCTTCCTTCTCTCTACTTGATAATAATAAGATCATGATCCCTTACACCCCACATCGCCTTTATATCTTTTATTTTGCATTGGCTTTTCCCTTATCAATAATCCCGTGGAGTAGAAAGCCTACCTGATTTATCATTATTTTGAGTAAGAAATCTATCACTGGGTGGTCACGTCATTATCTTGGATTTGTGCTTTTACGTATTTATAGGTTGATTCTTCATCATTCATAGTAGCCAGCACCACCAGCACCAAGTTTATAATTAAACTTGATAAATTAATTTTAAATTTGATTGGGAGGAGGAATGTTACGGTAACTTAGCAGCCTTGGAATGTCTTTCTTGCCGTATTATTTGCCGAATTACGATGTAACCCAGTACCGACCACCCTAGTGAGTTGGCTCCGCTAGCACAGGGCACCCCTTCCTTCTGTAACCACTCAGCCGAAGTGAGCGTCTCCTCCCCCGCCCCCTCCCGCTCATTCTTACTATACATGCTAACTCCTCCACAGCCTCCATCCCCCGCTGAACTGGTCTTGCTTGTTATTTTTTTACTGTTATCTCTGCCAACTGGAACGAGAGCATCATGAAGACAAAGACCTTGAAAGCTCCTTTTCACACTGTATCATCTAGAACATAAACAACAGGAGACTGAATGAATAAAGGTGTGCAGGAGGGAGGACAACTACATGGTCACCTTTGAACCCTAGTCCTGGCCCCCTGATCAAAGCCAACTGGGCGATGGTTGGTAGCTGACTCAAGGTGGGGTGGTGCAGGTGGTGCTGGTGGTGCTGCTGGTGGTGGTGCTGGTGGTGCTGGTGCTGGTGGTGCTGGTGGTACTGGTGGTGGTGGGTGATGGGTGGTGGGTGCTGGTGCTGTTGGTGCTGGTGCTGGTGGTGCTGGTGGGGGGTGGGGGCTGGCGGCGACCCTTAGCTGCCCGGGGATAGGTGAGCGGCCTGCATGGAGGTACCTGTACGTAACGCAGCCCTAAGGCAAGGCCCAAGGCCCCGGCAGTGAGGCAGGTGGAACCTGAGGAGAGGTGCTGTGCTGACGAAGCAGAGCGAGTCGAGGCCCAATGGTGGCTCACGGGCTCTGCGGCAGGAGGAGGGGAGCCCCGGGGCGGGTACCGTGGTGGACACGAGTGAGGCCCACGCCTGCCGCCGCCCTCAGCGCCTCCCTGATGTCCAGGTGAGCTTCAGCTTCCAGCTCTCGGTCCGCGAGGACCCGCTCGGCCGGCACCCCCTCGCCCATGGTACTGGGAGCCCCTTGATCCTGTGCCCTCAGCACAGCCCTGTTTACATCTAGAAGCGCCTGACTCCAAGACCCTCGTCCAGGTCTGCTTCGGAGCAGCCACGCCTGCTGCTCTGCTCTTGCGAAAAGCATCTAACGACCCAACAGGACTTTGCAGCCCATGGAGCGCTTCACTTCGGGGTGTATTTGCCATTTTGCCCGACGGCAGCTCTTCTCTGAAATGGTCCCTGATTCCTCTGGGTGGGGACCCCCGTCTCCTGTACTTTGCTGTCCCCGCAGTCCCCCCTCTGGCTCGCCTCGCTGTCTTTATGGGTGTGAGCGCCTTACCTGTGCCACTAGACACGAAGCATCTCGAAGGCAGAGACGACGTCCTCCTTATCTCATCCCTCACAGTGTTTCGTGTCAGGCCTCATAGGATGTTGCTAAACAAGACCTTTGTTCGAATATCGAACAGGTTTTAAGACTGACTATAAGCTGATTCCGTGAACTCTGATTGCACTCATCTATCCATCCTAATGAATTAGACCTTAAATTATAAGCTTTGGAGTTATTTAAAATATTTATTTCCTCAAACATATCTGTATATAAGTGTAATACACAATATTTATATTTATCATTATATTTGCATTACAATCCACAGAGTCCACAGCAGTTTCTGGAAAGTGTTCCGTAATAATTGCTGTATGGGTTTGTAGATAAATGATCAAAAGGAACATTTAAAATAGGCCTCCAATCATAAAATTGGTAAATTTAGTTCCAGATCCATTTATTTTAGTTAATCAAACCTTTGTTTAGATTTTTATTCTTCAAAATTATAACTTCTCGTGCCATGTCTCCGCGAGATTCTTAAGATTTGGCGACGGCTTTTCTTACTACGTAAGTGGCATTCTAAGGACCGAGTCTGGGGTGAATACGGATCCACGGGACCTACTTGCCTCAAAAATTCCAGAATCTCCTTTTGTTCCATTTTGCTATTTTACTTTTAAATATTCAGAACTGAAACCGGGAGAATAAAAGCAAACCAACAACAGGAATGCACGAGATTTCAATTTTTGCTCAAGGGCAGTAGCGACAGCCCTAGAATTTTGCATGAGATAAATAAATCTCCCTTTCTGTTCTCAGTAGCTGTAAGGCTCTAAGCAAGTACTTTATGATATGCTGAGGTCATACGTCTGAGAGTTTTGGTACTTTTACATGAATATAAGTGAGAATAGGATACAGAGTCAGACCCGATAATCTTTGGTGTTAGGGTGCTTCTGCCCTCGAAAGCAATCTGTGAACTTCTGTCTCCTTAGCCGCTCCATTAAATGGGATATCCACACATTCCCTGATCGTTCAGCAAACCTTTATTGAGCACCTGCTGTATCCTGTTCTGTGCCGTGAACAGGGCGATACGGTGAAACATGGAAGGAGACACACAAACAACTGACCACAAAGTCCTGTGGCAGGTGCCAGCCTAGAACCCACGGTTCAACCATACTTGAGATACGCACAAAGGGCACCAACCTTGCTTCGTGAGGGAGTGGGGGGATTGCTCAAGGAGTTTTATGGACTGATGCTCGCATTAAGCGTAGGAAAGAACGGAGTTGCAGATGGAAAAGGCATATGAGGATCCTTTGGAAAGAAGGGATGTGATGGGCAAAGCCCTAGGGATGCCACTTGTCAGAGGCTGTCCCGGGCGACGGCGCAGCGGCTCTCGGTTTAGCTGGAACAAGAGAGGAGAGTGTTGGGGAAGGACTTGGAGAGGAAAGGAAAAGGAGGCAAGGGTGACTTGCAAGGTCATCCTATGGAATTTATCTTTTATGGTGGGGGTGGTGGGGAGCCACAGTGGGGAGGGGCTGGGAACGAAAGAGCAAGGCTGGAGCTTAACCGTGTGACATTGGGCGGGGGGGGAGGGCGGTAAGGCTGGGATATTGAAATGATGTCTCAAGTCGATACACGGTGTTAGGGCGTTGGAAAGCAGCAATCCCAGCGAAATAATATTTTGCTCTCAATCGCTATTCCTATTCTCCACACATACCGTGATTTTAAAGTTCAGAAATTATTGGCTAAAACAAGTGTAAGCACGTGGGTAAGTACCATGCCAGAAAACACGTTACGCCTGCCCGTCTCCCTGCCCATTTTATTCTTTGATTCAAAGGAAAATAAAGAAAAAAAATAAAAAATATATAAAAATAAAGAAAAAAAACAACAAAGGAAAATAAAGATGCTTTGCACAACACATGAGCACACGTGGAGAGAGCGGCAAGTGGATTGTCACCCACCTTCATGGAACAGGTATTTCCAACACACGTGGGATAGACTAGAGCTTGGATAGACTAGAGGACCCGGGCTGGAACCCAGTTCTGACATATGTTAGTCACACGACTTTGAGAAGTCCATAGATTTCTCTGATCCCCAATTTGGTCATCCTTACGTGGGGTAAAAGACTCCTGCCTTAACTATTTTATGAGGTCCCCGTGAGAATCCGTGGAGACAACACAGACAGTGCCAAAGAGATCACCAGGGATCGAAAAAATGAGGAGTAAAACCATGACCTAGACGTATATATGTGGGTCAACTAAAAAGTGGAAAACATGAAACTATAATGAATTAGAGGTTTTATTTGAAGGGCATTAGAGAAACTTTCTTCAAAATGCTTACACATATGTGCTCCAGAAGCCACCTATCTCCAGGCTTACCCCTCTCTGCTCTGTCTTTCACGCTGTAACACAAATGTAAGAATTTATTCTTAGGAACCGATGATGCCTGAGTAGGAAATTTTACCATTATGGATGTTACACAATGATTATTTCTCCAAGCAAACAGGACATTTTCCAGAACGAGCCTCATGGAATATATACTAAAGGAAGTGTGGTTGGGTCGGTGCACATGGTTTATTTTTAATTAAAAATTGTAAGGGATAATACTTTAGTACAGAGGAAAGAGAATTTTGAGAGGAATCCTGTCAGTTGTTCATTTAACGGACTCAATTAAGCTATGAAATTATATCCGTAGGGAAAGTACAGATTCGCGAACTCACCTAGTTCACCTCACTAACCAATATTCAATTTCAAAATGTTTATTAACATCTTATTAGAGGTTGTTGTGGCAGATAGATTAGCAACATTAGAACTGGAACTTCAAAGCATTTCCGGTGGAACTGCAAAGCCTCTACCACTCTGGCAAACTCAAAAGCTATTTTTTTTTATACTCTTTTTATCCACAAAGTAATTACGAAGGCAGGATAGTACAGACCCGCTCAGAGCCCAGGTAAAGGGCACGGGTGGGCCCGGCCAGTTAAGTTTGTTGGGGTTGCAGGAACTGGCTGTCCTGTTCGAGGGAACTGGAGTGAGTAACCATGGACCCCACTATGGTGGAGACAAATTGTCCACAGGCAAGTGGAGCACAAAGAATTGTATTTTTCCTCTTCATCTTAGAATCTGAGGACTTAAAACTCCAGCTACGGCTCCGAGATTGCTCAGGTTCCTGGCCAGTAGATGGCTTTCTGGTTTTTTGTTGTTGTTGTTGTTTTTGTTTTTGTTTTTAAGCCAAGACGCTGTCCAACGTACTGAATTTAGTACAGGTTGAGAATAGCTTATATCAAAAAGATAAGTGAAATAATAGAACTTGTGTTTTGGGGCCATTTTCTCAGTAGTTAGGTGAACGTGAATGGAGAGACCTATTGAGTTGAGTGTTTCAAGTGGATCTTTCTCTTCTCGTCCTTATAATTAGAATGCAAGCTCAGTGAATCCTATCAGTGCCTGCACATTCACACAGATTTTTTTTTTCCCTTCTGCCCTTACTTCTCATCCATGCTGCAAATTGATGATAACGTTGTGTTAGAGCTCTATCACCTAATTGGAGGCCATACGGACACATTTCACTGCATAGCATACTTTTTTCAATTCTTAGATAACACCACTAAACACCTATTATAAGAAAAGATGAGTTTTATTGGGTAACCATAACTTATATCTTACCTAATCCTCAGTACATACATTATTGGATGTCATCTGCATTTTAGAGTATTCTATTTAAAAGGGGAGCTATCGAAAAAATGAGAAGTAAAACTATGACCTAGACGTATATATGTGGGACAATTAAAAAGTGGAAAACATGAAACTATAATGAATTAGAGATTTTATTCAAAGGGCATATAGGGCCTTAGTATTTTGAGAGTATATGGTGATTTATTGACACAACAGAGGCAGCTGTGGTGCTATGGAAATAGTACAAAATGTTTAAGTGAGAAGGTGGCTTGCTTTTGGAAAAAAAAACACTAAAAGTCTGAATTTCACATTCCTGATCTGCAAAGTAATGATATGATATCTGCTTCACAACTCTGTTGAGTGGTTACACTCTGTGAGGTGACATAGGTAAAATTTTTGTACAAATTGTAATGTAAGATGTACCTTTTTGGTCAAAGTTCCTTTTTTTCTTGGTAGAGTTCATGGATCCTATCACTCATTTCCTTCTCTTTTTGTAAGAAAAGGAAAACTGATGCATTTTATATCTCTCCTGACTGTCACTTCTTTGTGAGGAGGTTTATGCTGTATTAGCTGGTGTTTTCTGCTCCTCTTTCCACTTTTTGCTCCAGAATCCAGGCTTCCCACCCCTCCACAATAGGTAGAGACAATTAGGAACCAAGGGATAAAGCCTTTGTAATTCTGAGCTTAACAAAAGAAACTTTTATTTTAGAGAGAGCAAAAAGACGCCGTGATTATTGGTCACTGTCCAGAGAAAGCTTGGAAATATTTTAATTACAATGAACTTCTATAGCAGCAGTGTTCATTTTAATGAGATTTGACTTTCTAGTCTTATCTTTAGTGAAATATTTTCACATTCTCTCCAGTCACTTTTCCCTTTTCCGGACTAAATACAAATGTACTTTTAGGGGCATTTTTTTCCCCTAGTGATTAAAAAATGATGATTCAAACACGGTTTCCCTTAGAGGGTTATAATTTGTCTTCCTAAC
Source organism: Canis lupus baileyi (assembly GCF_048164855.1). NCBI lineage: Eukaryota > Metazoa > Chordata > Mammalia > Carnivora > Canidae > Canis > Canis lupus. The sequence continues at coordinate 43,432,866 of NC_132868.1, read as the reverse complement.
ATAATTGTAAATACATGAAGACCAGAGAACCTTGAGAGAAAAGCCTAGAAATGTAATTTTAGAAAACTTGGTGGGAGACTGGGCCTTCAAGATAGTGATGACTTATAAAGGGCTGAAAATATATTGAGTGTCCATGAACCGCTTCACCCTGAGTATTAAGGGAAACATCATCTCCGGGAGAAAGAGCCAAAGCAAAGCAGCCAGGCTGTGATGACTCACAGGAGGAGAGCGGCTGTGGCTGCGTTTCGGGTCTTGTTGAAAGCCAGGAACAGGGAGACGGTGCGACAAGGGGCGCGAGAGTGGCTATATGTCCAGGTAATAACCCGGTAATTTATCATCAGCCCTTTACGATGTGAACGAGGAAACATGGCCTTGGGCAGGGGGAAGACCCAAGGTGAAGGAAGCGCTGGTGCACAAGCCATTGCCGGAAGCAGTCCTGCATCATCCCTAAAATCACTGAATTTTAAGATACACACTCTGATGTTTTTAACTGCACCAGAAGGTCAAAGACACGTCCGTGGCTCTAAATTTTACATTTGTGTGATTCTTGATCATTTACAGTGTAAAAACGCATATAAATACATAATCCTATAATTCTTTACAATGTAAAATCTCAAGGAAGCTATCCCTTTTGTGGGTGCTCACGACGCTTTAGTGAGCTACATCGTCAGGAAAACACACACTCCCCACCCCACCCCCGAGACAGCATGGGTCCCCCTGGGGTTTGGGGCGTGAGGAGCACAGACTATGACATACAGGGCCTCAAGGAAGGGACCAACAGACGACGGCACAGTGATTGATTGTTGGGAATTCCAGGTGGCACCCATTATTTTGTCCTTCCTACATATCTCTTTTGGGACTTGTCCCTTTCCCTTGTCACGTGTTTCTGGTAGGCCCCCCTCGCCCAGATGTGGTGACACGGCCCGCGGGTGTGAGTCAGAACCATGATCAGTATAGGCCGGTCAAATCCAAGCAAGGACTCACTCGGTGGCTATCTACTCTTGACACATGGAGAGAAAATTCTGGAAGATGCAACCAATTCAAAAGAAAAGGAGCGAGAACATTTCCGAACAGCAGATCTGGCCATGCCAAAAGTAGTCAGCTTCGGACATTTTCACTTATATGAGCCAGAAATTTTATGTTTGCTTGGTTGTCTCTGAGCCGTGTCTCCGTCATTTATATCCAGAGTTCTAAGTAACAGACTCCGTTCTTTTCGACCGAGTCCTAATTTTGTCTATTATCCTAAAGATCTCTCGGTATATTCCACGGAGGACGGATGTGTGTACTTGTTCGACAGGACTTCCCGAGCGTCTTTCAAATGCTGGAGAGGCAAATAAAATAAAATAAAATAAAAATAAAAAAAATAAAGAAATAAATAATAAATTAAAAATAAATAAAAATAAATTAAAAAAGTGCTGGAGAGGCAGGGTTATCCCAGCCTTTGTTCGGTCTCCTCCTGCAAGCTGTGAAATGCCATGACTGAGAGACGGATTGAACGTGCCCATGATCGTAGCATGGAAGCCACAGAGGGGCCTGTGTTCTTTCGGAGAGGGGTTCTTTCCTCTGCCCTTGCGGATGCTCAAGATATCACTGGCATGTATGAGTGTGTTTGGAGGGACTCACGTTTCATCTGTGATTTCAAATGGACAAGCAGAGAAATGTCACGGAAGAGCCCTTGGGGCCTTGCCTCCGAGCCAGGGCAGTTACATTTGCAGAAGTGTAGTGATTGGTCCAGTTTCAACAATTTTTCAGCAGCCTTTTAAGTCTGAGATATTTGTGAACTTACTTTGACCCAGAAAAAGGGAAAAAAAGGACACTGTTCTTTCCGCCTTTTGGTTACTTATCCTCTCCTTCACTTGTGTCTGTTTATTACATTATCAGCCAAGTTTTCATCGTCATGCAGCATCACGTATGAACAGCTTTTTCACATTTTCATTTCTTCAAAAACTGGAAATTATCCCCTTACATGGCAACATTGATCTATAGCAGTGAACTGCTTAAAAGGGATCTTTAAGAGTGGATTATATATTTCCATATTTTTTTTCAAAGCCAACTATAATAATAACATTAGCTACCATTTAAAAGATATTTTAGTAATCTCTACGCCCATCAGGGGGCTGGAACTCAAGACCCTGAGGTCTAGAATCACATGCTCTCTGAGCCAGCCAGGCACCCTCGGAGCTGCCATTTAATAAGTGGATTCCACGTGGCGACCCCTGTGTTGGCCGTTGATACTAGCGTCTCTCCTGGACCTACTCCCGTCATGGGGGAGATGCAATCCCGCCCCGAGGGAGGAGTAAGCTGAGTATCAGAGGCTTTGGTGAAGTAACCCCGGTCACCAAACCACAAGCGTTCCAGTCTCTGCTTCTTCGCTGCTTTAAATCTGAGCACGTTTTGTAGGATGGCCGCTCCCAGACCCCGCGTGGCCACCTGCAAACCGTAATGATGACAACGGCGGCCACGCGATGGGCATGTGCTCAACACCCAGGAGACCCCTTGGTCGGGCCTCCGTGGGGGACAGACGGGTTGCAGAGCCCCAGGCGCCGAAAGCCAGGGCCCTGTCGGCCGTGGGCCCGCGCTGCTGCAAGTGGCCCTGCAGGAGCCCAGGGTGATGGTGTCGCCCTACTCACGTGTCGCTGTGCAGCCTCGGGGCCCAGAGCCACAGCATGTGGGAAGCTCGTCCCTAATGAACACTTCCCCATCAGACCACCGCCACCATGGCGGGTAAACCCCCCGGAGCCAGCGGGTGCTCAGTCGGCGCCGTAAGGGCACACAGGTTAAAGCACGAGTCGGCTTGAGAACGTTGGCAGTTTGCATCGTAAAGGTATCTCCCGTAAAATAATTTTTGCTGAAATATCCCCACCTGAGGAACATTCACAGGCAGTTTTCTCGATTTTTACACTCTTACCTAAATGTAAGTCAGGGGCATGGATTTTGATGCCTGTCTGGGTTTTTTTGTGTGTTTGTTTGTAATTATTCAGTACTCTGCTCGTGTCTGACATTAGGGTCAAAACAGAAACTAGAGGGGCGCTGGCTGGCTCCAGCCGTAGAGCCTGGGACTCTGGATCTCAGGGTCGTGACTCTGGGCCCCGTGCTGCGTGTAGAGATTTCTTAGGGGAAACAGAGAGACGAGCCAGTGGTTTTCGGGAAGGAGACAGGATGTATTGGCCAGACGGGGTGGCCTGTTCATTTTCATCTTGGTTTGCTGACATTATTGTAGGTGACTGTATGTTGGTCCCCAGGAGGGTCCTCTGAGCTAATCCTGCCAGGTTGGTATGTGCACATGCGTGGACGCTGCCTATTTGAATGCTGTGACTGTTTAACTGTCCAGATGTGACTGAAGTCTATGTTTGAAGCTACATCTGCAAGCGGCTAATGGTGGTTCTCACGATCAAGTCACAGAGTGCTTCCCGTGACCGTTCCCTGTTCGGAAGAGTCCATCACACTCTAGAGAGACCATTCGCTATCAGCGAGTCTTAGTCCCACCCTCCGTGTCCTTGGGACGTCAGAAATACATTTGAGTCTTTGTATCCATGTTACACTCCATCCCACTTGCTTCAAGCACCTGTGCCTCATTAGTATTCACCATCAGCAGCGTTCGGGAGGCCGCCGATGAGCCCCGAGCCCCCAGCCCCCTCTGGGTCTACATGGCCTCGGCGGGGACGGTGCTGACGGTTGCTGTCCCGGCCTCCGTCCGTGCCCGGACTGCTCTTCCCTGGGAAGTCTTCTCTTTCTCTCAGGTAACTACTTTGCATCTTCTCCTGCCCTAGGGACTCAGCTCGGGGAGGTGGGAGGGGAGACTTCCCAAACTGCAGACTTAGAAGTGGGTTCTGGAGGAAGCATGGCCAACTTCCGACTGGCAGCTGCTGCCTGGGCGATGCCGCGCTCATCACGACCTCCCATCTTCTTAAAAACGGAACAGTGCATATTTGTTTAAAATCCTTTAAATAATCCAGAAGAGCGGGAAGTAGAAAGTGGTCCCCTCCGCCCACCTCCTCGTTCTCATGTTCCCGATGTGACTACTCTCAGTCACTCTCTGTGGAGTATTTCAGACCTTCCACAATGCACATACAGGTCTATGTGTATTTTATTCATAAAAGGTTGACTTTGCTATATAGATATTGTGCCTTGATCTTTACACTCAAAAGTATTTCTGAGATTTCCTTCTGAATGAGTTTGACTTCATCTCCTTCATTCTTTCTATTGCACTGAAAGTGTTCTAGAATATAGTGGTGTGAGTTATTTTACTGAAGAACCCTCAGGTGGTCCCCGGATTTTCAATATTACTAGTAATGCTGCAGTGAAGACAATTGCAGATAATATCCTTGTGCACTTGTGAAAGTATTTCTGGGGAATAAATGGCTACAAATGGAATTGCTGAGGTCTAGTAATTTTGCTCAAGTATTTTTTGATACATTCTGCTGAATTACTCTCCAAAAGTTTTCATTGATTTATTATCCCTCAAAAGTATATGTAAGAGTTGAATGAGTTTATTACATTGAACTCTAATTTTATTTTGTATAAAATGGGACTAAATTGACTTTTTCTTAAGGCTAACCTGAGAATTAGATGTAACACAGGTAAAACATCTGGCACTTTGGTCAAGCATTTGGTGCTTGACCAGAAAATAATCTTTATTTTCTCCAATGGCTCTACTTTACAGAAAAAAACAATGAAATTAATAAATAAATCCAATTTTTTCACCTATACACAGTGTCCCCCGCATCCACATCTGCATCAGTGGTGGGTTTCTTAGTCCAGTAAGAGTTACTCTGGTCATTGTTGTCTCTGTGTTGGTCATCATCCTTCTACAACACGCGGTGCCCATTGTAATCAGAATTTCAGTATTTAAAAAGTCCTTTGCAAACCTCTTCTCAGCCTTTTGTTGTACCTGTTTGTTTCCATGTGATTTGGAGTTTTGAATGGAGTTTTGGATTTCTGTTTTGAATGATAGAACATGGGCCTACCCACATCTGTCTGGTCCGACAAAAGATCGTAACAGAGGGTTCGAGAGATCCACACGTCCTAAGTTCTGGTGCTGTTGCTATGTCCAAGCCGTTCACCTTTTCACTGGAGGAGCCTGGGGGCATCTGGGCCCTCCTTTAGTTGATAGGATCGTAATACCTCCCCCCACCTCCCCCCGCCCCCTGTACTTCAGTTGACTCATCTCAAAGCTCAGATGAGTCTTGCCTGAGAAGTGAGATGCAATGCGTGACTGTTTGGTAAAGGAGAAATGCCTGTTCTTTCTTTCTTTCTCTCTTTGCACATGCAACTGAATCCAAATTTACAGCTTAACCTTAGACAACCATCCAGACCTGGACACGTAACCTCCAAGTCTCAGTGGGTTTTTATCTGTCAAAATACTGGCCCCCATCATCCCTACGGGATGTGCATTGTGCAATCACCCTCCACAGAGCTCATTTCAGCTTTGAACAGCTCTGAATATCAAGTCCATTTTTAAAGAAGTTAATAGGCACTTCTGCATTTCTTAATTGGTGCAGAGACCGTTCTGGGTGCTTTATAAATATTAACTTATTTAATACTTACTGGCTGCCCCTGCTTTTCTGGTTCCAACCCTTAAGGAAAGATAAAACATTTCTAATATCTTCTCTGTAAAACAGCCTTCAAATACTTGGAAGACAATCACCGGGTTCCCCAGGGCCTACTCTTTTTCAAATCAAAGAATTCCAGTTCACTCAGTTGTTTCACATACTGCACGATTATGAGTTATTTTATATCCTGACCACTCTCCTCTGAATGTCCTCTGATTTGTTAATGACTCTTTCAGAGATTGCAAGCTGTCTGCTTCTGGCCCACAGATGTGGTTTGCTGGCACAATGTCTTTTTTATTTACTTTGTTTTTATCTGAAATGGAAAAAGCAAGAGAGACGGGTAGCCTTTCCACAGGATATGCATTCCCGGGCCCCAGGTCCCCATTAGCACCTTGGCTTAGTCCTGGCTGCTCCCAGCTCGGCCGGGTCTGGGACCCCTGCTGAATTCCGCAGGCCTGAACCGGGGTGCAGCCTGACCCAGGGGCCCAGGCCCCCCCGCTGCAGACGCAGAGCAGCACCACGGGTCTCCCGGCAGCGCCTCTGTGGCCGGGGCCCAGCCTGCACAGGCTTCCAGGGCTGGATTTGAGCAGGTCTCCTCCGGAGTAAAGAATTACCTGCAACAAGTCACTAGCTAAGGGTAGACACATTCTCAACACTTGAGAGACGGAGGCCAAAGGGCAGGTTTAAAAAGCCCAGGGTGTCTCTTCAGGTCTGTTCCCTTAGGAAACCCCAAGAGCTATCAGGCTCCTCATCCCCTCCCAGCACCACCACTTAGCTTTACTGCCCCTGCGGCCTTTCCCAGGCATTTTCAGGGGCTTCTAAATCTCTCCCCCCACCTTTTCAAAGACTGAATTTATTTATTTATTCATGGGAGACAGAGAGGCAGACTCAGGCAGAGGGAGAAGCAGGCCCCATGCAGGGACTCGATCCCAGGACCCAGGGTCACGGCCTGGGCCACCAGCAGCCGCTCCACCCCGGAGCCCCCCAGGGCCCTCCTCAATCTCTTTCCCTAATAGCCCAGAAAACTGGGGCCTGGGCCAGCTGCGCCAAACCTGGTGGTCACAGCACTGTCTTCTCAGCCAGCAGAGCCTCTGCGTGTCAGGAGCTACTTTCCAAAGCAGGCGGCCGGCGACTGGCACTGCCAAGCAAGCCTTCCCACCTGCAGTCGATCACTTGCTTTGCCCAGAGGCAGCACATCCCCAGTCCAGCGCCCTCCTCCTCCAGACGGAGAAGCCCGACCCAGAAGGGCCATGTCCGTGAAGCAGCGGACACAGCTGATGGGTGGGAAGCGGGTCTCTGAGGCCAGCGGGCCTGTGCGCACCACATCGTCCTGTACGTGCTGCCACCAGGAGCTCTGTCGCCGACCTGAGTGCAGTGATCTTGGCGATACGAAGTTTGCCCCTGTCTACACCCGAGCGGATCACCGACTTCCCCTCCCCTGTACCCACGTTACAGTTGCCACGTCCCAGCGTGTGGCCGATCCGCTACAGTATGGTCGTGGGAGGGGTTTCAGAGTCACAAGACCTCACCTGCCGTCTAATCTGATCCTCCCCACTCTCAGCCACGCGGAGGGTTAGAGCCGAGGGAATCAGCCCTTGCTGAGCCACAGAACGGCTTACTTTCGGGGGCTATAGAAGCAGGCTGTCCTGGCCAGGCGGGTCGTCGGAGTCCACCCCGCCCTCACGGGAAAACAAATGCACAAGGCCCACTTCCCAGCGTCGTGTGCATTGATGGTGAAGGGGGTCGCCGGCCACTTACACTAATCTCTTAAGATCTTACAATAATCCTCACGTTATCCTGTTAAACTGGCCGCAGCCCTGTGCTTCATGGATTGGGATCGATTATTCATAATGCCACCCCGCTCTGCTCAAATAACATTAACCTTACGACTAAAATTTTATGGATCCAAGCTCCACGTCATAGCACGTGAGAGGATAAAGCCTTAGAACAAGGAGTGTGCACCCGGGAATTCTAGTCACTAGGCGTCTTTCAAGTACCTCCCCTGAGCCCAGCGTGATCTTTGGCCCCCGTGGAGGGTAGTTCAGAGGCGATATATTGCATGAGACGTCGGAGACTAGCGCACCTTTGTCTCTAAGGAGGTGGGACGCTGGAACGGGTAACCGCACGGACTCGAGGTCACGTGAGGTGGGGTTTGCACCTTGGCTCTTTTATTTATTAGCTGCAGTGTCTTAGTTAAGTCTCAGTGTCCTCATCTGGGGACAAATATAATACTCTAGGGGGTTATTTCCAAGGTTCTGTTAAAAGACAAGACCGAAGTCACTTAGCACATGCCTGATGTATGTTGCTCAAAAACGTCACTGATGGCATCACCTGCACGGGTCAAGGTGGAGGAGTCTGTGGGACGGCCCTGCCCTTGGAGAAATGTGCACAATAGTGTGTGGGGCGGGGGCGTCCCGACGGCTGCCACAGCGGGTGGTGTCCTGCAAGCAACCAAAGGTTTTTGCGATTCTCCAGTGGGAGCAAGCCACACGCTACCAGGGAGTTTGACAGCCATTAAAACCAGGGTTTCATGTTGGGAAATTCAAAAAAGAAAAAGAAAAAATGTTAGCCGATGTTTAAAATCTTTGTTATCATGTGCTAATAAAGTCACTTTCTGGGGATGCCTGGGTGGCTCAGTGGTTTAGCGCCTGCCTTTGGCCCAGGGCAGGATCCTGGAGACCCGGGATCGAGTCCCGCGTCGGGCTCCCGGTGCATGGAGCCTGCTTCTCCCTCTGCCTGTGTCTCTGCCTCTCTCTCTCGGTCTCTCATAAATAAATAAATACATAAATAAATAAATTAATCTTAAAAAAAGAATATTAAAGTCACTTCTTTCGAAGCACATTAGAGAGAAAGACCACACATCTCGACACATTTAGGGGAGGGAAACCTGAGCTTCAGATCTGAACTATGTAGACCTGGTAGTTGATTGACTAGTGGTTGATTGATGGGCGGGGTTTTGTTCCTGTGCCTCCGCGGAGCCCATTCGCCAAAACAACAATCTTAAGCTTGGAGGAGGAATCCTGAACCTGAACGTAAGGTGGGGAATAGCAATCACCTCCCCCACGGGGCCATTATCCTCAATTTAATTCTGAATTATTTGTTCCTGTGAGAAGTGTCCTCCAGACAGATGTCCCCCTTTCTTTGTCAGGGTTTCCTGTTCTTGTGGTCCTCATTATATACATTTTCTCCTTTTTTTTTTTTTAAGATTTTGTTTATTTATTCGTTTATTTATGAGAGAGAGCAAGCATGAGCGGGAACAGGAGCAGAGGGAGAGGGACAAGCAGCCCTTGTGCTGAGCTCTGAGCCCCCCCCCCCGCCTCTGCGCTCAGTCCCACTGTCCTGAGGTCATGACCTGAGCCGATAGTCCAACACTCAACCCACTAAACCACCCAGGTGCCTCCTCTTTTTTTTTTTTTAAAGGTTTTATGTATTTATGCATGAGACACACAGACAGAGAGAGAGAGGGGCAGAGACACAGGCAGAGGGAGAAGCAGGCTCCATGCCGGGAGCCCGACGCAGGAGTCAATCCCGGGTCTCCAGGATCACGCCCTGGGCCAAAGGCAGGTGCTAAACCACTGAGCCACCCGGGCTGCCCTTTTTAATTTTTTTTAAACCAGAACAATAAACCAAATATAGGGAAGGAAGATGCCTTTAGCGATGCATCTGTATAATCTGAAAGAGAAAGATCATGCCTAATTTGAAATGAAATGTTTCTTAAACAACTCTGCAGTCAGGCTATTAATAATGATTTTTGCAAAGCTGGTGACAAACACCAGAGCACATTGGAATATTAAGGATCTGTGAACGGCTGTCAGTTTGAATTTGTATATTTTCTCTCACCACTAAAATTGCTGTGATCTACTTTGCAGGGTAAGAAAATCTCCTGGAAAGTGACGCTATTGTCAAACATGTTTGTGCCAGACCATTTGTGTGTAATTAGAGATCTCAGCACAGACTCGGATACTTAGTGCCCGGAAAAAGATCAAAGACCTGTGGCCTAACATAATCAATGAGGACACCTTTCCTAGAGTCACCTAGATGTTGGTGTCTTTTTCTAGAATCTTCTAGATGTTCGTGTCTAGAGGAGTTCTCCTGCTTGTGTCCTACTCTGCATGTCTAGACAGAGCTTCAGAAAGTGGATCAAATAGAAGAAAATTCTGGCAAATAACTGAGCATCGGAAAGGCTGAGAAAAACCCTACAGTCCCATCATGTTAGGGTTGAAATCTGCACCCTGGGAACCGACCCCACGCCATTTTTTTTTTAACATGAGAAACTATGCCCTGGACTCAGGAAACGCCCTGATGCAGTGGAGGGAAGGAAGCCTTAGTCCCTGGAAGGACGCGGTTGGGCCTCGGGGTCTGCCCGGCACTGCCCTGGTGGGGTCCCAGGGGTCGTCCAGAGCAGGGAGCGGCCTCACTGGTCCTGCGTCCTCGCCCCCCGCCCCGACTGCACCAGCACCCCCTGCAGCTGCGGCCTCCCCCTGCGCAGGGAGCCCTCCACCCTGCCTGGCTGGTCCTGGGGCCGGCACCCCACCCGCACCTGCGGCCTCCCCCTGCGCAGGGAGCCCCCCACCCCTTGGGGCGGATGCAGCCCAGCCCGGGTATCAGGGTGCGTGTGGCCCCCGTGGCACGGCCTGGGTCGGAGCATCCCACCCCCTGGGATGCGGCCTGGTGCCTGGGGAGGGGGGGACTGACCCTGGGGCTCCTCTGCTGAACACACAGGAAACGGGGGATGGTGAGTGAGTGCGATCTTCCTGCTTAGTAGACAAGTAACCCCCACCCCGAGGGTCAGGGCCAGACCCCTCCCCTCCCTGGTGTCAGGGCCGGAACCCCCTTTCCCCCCCAGCCTCCTGGGTGGTCCTGAGCCGAGGCAGCCTCTGCTCCGCGGGGAAGGGGAGGAGCTGGGAGGTGCCCCCAGGGAGCCCTGGGGTCCGGGCGACCTGGGTGCTCCCCCCATGGGGCCCTGCCCAGGTACACGGGCCTCCTTAAGGTTCCCTCCCCTGGCTGCTCCTCCAGCCCCTGCTGTGTATGAGCCTCCTTTTCCTTCTTTCCCCGAAGAACAACAATGGGGGAGACAGGATCGTCTTCTGTGGGTCGGGAGGTCACCCAGGCGGGAGGGAGAAGGGACACGGCTCACGGACTCCCGTGGCCTTGGGACTCGAGGTCTCCTCGGTGACATCACCCCCCCCCCCCCAAACCCAGCCGTTCTCTCTCCCAGGGCTTCCCCGTCACGACGTTTCTACCCTTGGCTCAGGCTTGCGTCTTCCCCTGGCTTCTGTGATTCCGAAGCCCCCGGGGGTCTTTCCCAGGTCCCCAAAGCCTCCTTTAGGATGACGCATCTAAACTGGCCCTAAACTGCATGTGCATCTCACAGCTGTATCCTGGTTGCACGTAAATTCCCAAATCCCCAGAGTGATCGCTCAGGTTTAAGTGCTCACGTTCACGGAGGTGGCTGTGGGAGCGACACCCGTCTCCGGGGTTGCAGCCTGTACCCTGTTCCTCCATCTCGAACCCAGTGTGTTCTGGACTGGGCTCCTCCTCTTCCAGCAGTTCCACCCCTTCTCCGTGATCCCTCACTGACTGCACCCGACCCTGTCTCCCCACTTTGCTGGGCCTCGAAAGTCTGGCGATCCGTCACTTTTCCCTTGTTCACCCCCCACATCCCATGAATCTCCAAGCTGAGTCTTTCTTCCCTTGTTAGCTTTAAGACCGCCGCTTCTCCTCGCTTCTCATCCTCATCCAAGCTGTTGCGTCAAGCCGCGGACCGGATACCCGGTCTTCTCCGTCCCGCTGCAAATTCCCAAAGTGAGCCTCTCCTTCCTGGTGGTCCCCTGCGCTGTGGGCCTACTATGAGGGTTAGCACATCGTGCGTTTTAAGACATCACGGTGTGTACAGTTCCCATTCCTTAATTGCAACCTGTGAGCCTCAGAGACCATATTATTTTGAATAGAATTCCTATTAAAACAAGAGACGGCTCCTCTGAGTAGACAGCGTGCACACACGTGCACGCACGGTGCAGGCGGCGTGGGTGTGCCCCGTGGTTTAATGTGGCTCAGAGCTTCGAGAGCACAGGTGAGGCCTGCGCCTGCCCGGCCAGTTCGGGTTGGTCACCCATCCGGCCCACACACATCGTCGGTGCGTCACTTCGGCCAACCCCCAGCAGACCTGCAGGATCGACATTGTGGGAATTCGTTTGCTAAACGCAGGGTGGCCCTGCAAACGTCGCGGGTCACCCAGGTCACGGCTCGTGAGGGCAGCCGGGGTCAAGCCCGGGCCTAGAGCCTCGTAGCCTGCGCCGCGTGGGTCCCTCGGCTCCAGCCTGTCCTGCGCTCACTCGCTGGGGGACGGCGGCCCAGGGAAGAAGGGCCGCGGCCAGGGGAACGCCCGTGGGCCCCCGAGAGCTGGCTCATTGCGAAACAGCAAGAGGTGCTGCCCGGGGCTCCTCGGAGTCCCGGATCCTGTCCTCGGATTAAGAAATCTCCAAGGAAAAAGCATAAAATGACCAGCCCCTTGGACTTGGTCACACGCTCTGATCGGGGGACTCCTGAGGAGGAACCTGATGGGCTGGCGAGGGCCTCGGCCTGCAAGGCCCACCCGCAAGGGGTCACCTGCCCAGGCGGGACTGGGGCCCCGGGCGGCACCGACACTGGCCCGCGGGCACCTGCGGGGCACGGGATGCGTCCTCTGGTCCTCACGGCCACCTGCGTCCCGGGCCACTGCCTCCGGGTGGCCCGGGCTCACTTCACGGAAATAGTGCGGACGTGAGCCCTTTGGTTTTAAGGAGAAGCAAAAGCATGAGCACTTTCTCCCCAAAGTGGCCCGTAGGTGTCGCGAGAGCCGAATGGCCTTGATTTGCAGTCGGGTCCCTTCCACGTTGGAGGAAAAGGAAGGATTTATGTTTTCCCAATAGGTTCTGTGCGACCCTGATGAGGAGAGCTCTTTCTTTCCTTTGGACCCACGCTTCCATACACTCTCCGATCTCTGATTTCCAGTTCCCCTCCGTGACAGCAGGTGAGGAAAAGCCGTGTGGTTTCCGGGTCTGACTGTCACAAACATCTCAGGCTTGAATTCTCAGAATTTCATTCAAATTTACCTACAGCCACAATGCTCTAAACATCGTTATTTTATTTATTTTATTTTATTTTATTATTTTATTTTATTATTTTATTTTTAAAGATTATTTATTTATTTATTCATGACAGATGCACAGAGAGAGAGAGGCAGAGACCCAGGCAGAGGGAGAAGCAGGCTCCATGCAGGGAGCCCGACGCAGGACTTGATCCCAGGACCCCAGGATTGCGCTCTGGGCCAAAGGCAGGTGCTAAACCACTGGGCCACTCAGGGATCCCCCTGAAAGTCATTATTTTAAATGCAAACTGTTTTGGATTCTCTCGGGAATGGTGATTAAGAGGACGGCCTCTGGAATTGGGGTCGGATCACTCGAGGTCATAACTGTGCACCTTTGCACAAGTTGCCAGACCTCTCTGTGCCTCAGTTTCTTTCTCTGAAAAACAGAGACGATAAAACCTATTTATATAATTTGTCAACGGGATGAGATGGCAAAGCAGGGTGCTTGACTCATGAATAAGTTACCAAGAAAGGTCAGCCGTTATCAAGTCCAACAGGTCTGATAGATCGGTTTGGCTCTGGGATGCTCCTTTTCAACGACTTCCTTCCATCACCTACTCTTCTCCTCCTCCTCCTCTTACTGCCTCTCGCGTCCTCATTTTCGGGTGAGCCAGGGGAACAGCGCCTGGGACCGGGAGCATCTCTGCAGCCGACGGAAGATGTTTCTTCCCGCCCCCAGACAAGGCCTCTGTCCCTGTCTCCGTCGTTACCCGCACTTGAGTGGTTCGCCCTCGCGTCTGCTTTTTTACTTTGTTTCCAACAGGTATTCCTCAAAGTCTGGACTGGCCAATATCTAGTTTATCTTGCACGTTTTTTTTTTTTTTTTTTCCCCATCAAATTCTATAAGTGCATGTAGACCAAGACTAGCCCTAAACTGGACTTCTTGTTTTGTTGTTTTTCCCAGCAGGATGCCAGATGGCACTTTTCGGATAATGAAAGAAACCCGTTTTCTTCCTGGTATCTTCTGCTTCTGTCATAAATCTTAACTGACGTTTCTAGGAAGAGCGATTGAGAAGTTCGAGTTTCAGGTGAAGATTCTGTTTTTTGAAATTCACTTTAGATTTTTAATTAAAATCGATTTGCATTTGCAAACGTGAATTAATTTGATGTCACTTTCGTGGGGGCTTGTTGACAGTGAGAAAAATCCAGCCAAGGAAACACGTTGGCATAGGGCAGGTTGTTTTGTGTTTTGTATTTATTTTATTTTATTTTATTTTATTGTATTGTATTGTATTGTATTGTATTGTATTTATTTTATTTTATTTTATTATTTTATTTTATTTTATTATTTAATTTAATTTAATTTTATTTTATTATTTTATTTTATTATTTTATTTTATTATTTTATTTTAATTTTTATTTTATTTTATTTTATTTTATTATTTAATTTAATTTTATTATTTTATTTTATTATTTTATTTTATTATTTTATATTTTATTTTATTTTATTTTATTTTATTTTATTTTATTTGTTTGTCTTTATTAAAAAAAAAAAAAACCCTACCAGTAAGAGCCCCCTCAGCTCTTCCTATGCCCGTGGAACAGGGAACCTGATATCACACGGCGCTTCCTAGGAAAGGAGGGAATGTGAACGCCCGAAGGTGCGCCAGGCCGACGGGTTCAGCCGCACGGCTCGCAGGCCTCTGAGGCATAAAGTCTGTCTCTTGCTCAGTCGTTGCCTTCGAATACAAATCGTAATAACTTCAGGGTAACGCAGCGTTTCAATATCTATAATTTAACTCAAGCAAAAGCAGGACAATTATTATATCTGCTCGAGTTAAAATAGTCACAGGTAACAACGAAACACCGGTAGCAACGGCAAAAACTTCTAGAAACGGGAGGACCTGTGATGCAGCTTCCACGGAGACTAAGGTGATTTCACAGGAAAGCGGCCCACGCGCTGCGGCGAGGAGATCGAGGCCGATGTAGGGGAACACGAGGGGCAGGGAAGGAAAGCTTGTAATGCGACTGACCCATATTAGGTCATGGAAAGTGCTGCACGCAGAGAGGTGGGGCGTAATCTGTATTTTATCTGAACCGGGTCATCACCCTGATCATCGTGGAGATGGGCGGCAGAAGAATGGGGCCGGTTTCTGGTCTTGCTATTCAACAGAGGAGACTACAAGGAGCACGGTGTGACCATACGCCGGGAACCCGGGGGTCAGGCCCAGAGGCCCCAGGCCCTCGCTTAGGCCCCTGTGCTTTGCTCCCCTCGGTGTGGAAGCTGGGGGGGGGTCACCCCGGGGAGTCCCTGGTGGGGGTCCGGCCCATGGGTTTGCTGCGGGGCGAGGGGCAGAGGCCCCGCTCGACCTCGGTCCTCATTCCTGGGCTGCCCCTGGCTTGGGCCCCCTGCACGCGAGCCCTGCACGCGACCCCTGCACATGAACCCCTGCACATGGAGCCCTGCACACAGAACCCTGCACGCGAGCCCTGCACAAGCAGCCCTGCACGCGGAGCCCTGCACGCGGAGTCCTACACCCCTGCACATGGAGCCCTCCACGTCTGCACATGGAGCCCTGCACACAGACACCTGCACGCGGAGCCCTATGCGCGAGCCGGGCCGGCGGCTGGCAGGTGCCAAATCCAGTCCCGGGAGGCTGGGGGGTGGGGGCCCCCGCTTTGCCCCCTCCACGCGGTGCTGCCTGGCTGCCTCTGCTACTTCCGAACCTCAGGTTTCTCACGTGTAAAGTGGGAAGAGCAGGAGCACGCGTTTCTCGGTCCTGCTCTGGGCTAGAGGTGAGCAGTGCCCGGGGGGCGCCTTGGACTTGCTGGGGCGCCGCCCGCGCAGGCGGTGTGTGCAGAGCTCCTGAGGCCGGGCTGGCCGGGGCCTGTCCCGAGCAGCTCTGTGTGTGGCCGTCGGCCCACAGATCCCCTGGGAAGGAAGCCGCGGGCCTGGGCGGGGGCCCAGAGCCGAGGTGGCACGGCCGCGGCGAGGAGGGTGGCGTGGCCGGGGGCTGGGGGCAGCCCAGGCAGGACTTCATGTCCTCGAGCCTCAGTTTCCCTCTTAGAAGCCTCCATCTACGGTGATGCCGGCGCCACCGAGCGCTGCGACTCCGATTAACCCGCGTGAATCTGCGTGTAACACACAAACTGTGCGAGGCCCGGGGGCCTCCCTCCAGAGAGAGGGTATCGGGCGCCTCCTCCCTCCTTCTGGCTCTTTGTCAACTGCCCTCACCCTTGCTTTGCTTTTTGAGGAAAAATCCTTGTAGAGGATGGCCCGCTCCCTCGCTGTCTGCTGGGTCTTTTAGTGACGTGGGACCTGATTGTGATGCTTCGCCCTGTTCGGGAACGTGATCTCGCATTTCACCAACGAATTAGTAAAATCCGAATCACAAACCCAAAGCCCTTCCTGTGTGCACCGTCCGTGCCACTTGACACGATTACCTGCTTCCGTCCTAATAATAACAACCGGCCACACTTCTCGAAAGGCTACTTCCTGCTGCTCGACGCCAGCCCCCTGCCCCTGGGCCGCAGGTATTAAGGCCTCGTTTTATTTAGGAGGAAACTGAGGCACAGGGATGGTAACGGACTTGCTCAACAAACCATAACTGCCCCCACCCCCAGTGTCAACAAGAAAAAAAAAGGGGAGAAGACAGGAGCCCTGTTAATAGCGACGCTTCTCTTTGCAGCTTTGATTTGCCATCTTCCTCTATGAAAATACCCAAAGCACTGAGCACCTTCTTTTTTTTAATTTTTATTTTATTTTATTTTATTTTACTGTGCACCTTCTTATGGCACTTGTCTCCTAACTCCTGCATGTGACCTCCTCCAGGACATCCTTTTTTTTTTTTTTTAAATTTATTTTTTATTAGTGTTCAATTTGCCAACATACAGAATAACACCCAGTGCTCATCCCGTCAAGTGCCCCCCTCAGTGCCCGTCACCCAGCAGGACATCTTTTTTGCCTTGTTGGGACAAATTATTTTTTTTTAGCAGAGGGAGCATGAGACAACAAATGTCTCGTTGGGCTGACACAGCTGAAGAGTGAAGACTAAGGAGGGACGTGAGCGGCTCAGCTCCTCCCCGGCCCACTCACGACCGACAGGACACGGCCGCTCTGGAGCTCGGAGGCCGAGGGCTCCTGGTCCGGAGGCTTCTCCCTGGCACTGGCAGGCAGGGGAACGCGGCCGAGGAGCCCAAATATGTACATTTTGTTTACAAGTTGGTTCTGAAAATCTCCCTGCTGTTCTGACCGGTGACAAAGATCCCAGCGAGGGGCCGCATACGCGAGTTAGATCAACTCCAGGTACCTGACGCTCAGGGGAGGAATTCGAGCGAGTTCGTGGGATGCCCAGAAGGGCCATAAGCAAGAGACAATGAGCGTTGCTCCATTTCCCGCTGACCTTTATTTAACAGGACTTTCTTATTAGAAAAGAGCTTGCTTTAGCTTATTGTTAAAATTGCTGTTTGTTCACCTGCTTTGGAAAAGGAACAGGCAAGAGTGAGCACTTAGAGGGATTAAGGGTTTGCCTGGTTGGTCTCTTTTCTCTCTAATATTATATGAATATGATGAATATATAACATTTATATAATATTATTTAAATATAATATATTTATGTATATATGGGGTGAAGAGGCTGATGTGTGAAGTAGAGGCAAGCACGGTGTGGGACGCAATGGTATTTTATTTTTTATTTATTTTTTATTTTTTTCCCCATTGCAAATTTTCTATTTTTATTCTTTAATTTTTTTAAATTTATTTTTATTGGTGTTCAATTTGCCAGCATATAGAATAACCCCCAGTGCTCATCCCGTCAAGTGCCCCCCTCAGTGCCCACCACCCAGTCACCCCCACCCCCCGCCCACCTCCCCCTTCCACCACTCCTAGTTCATTTCCCAGTTAGGAGTCTCTCATGTTGGTATTTTAAAGGAAAGTGTTCTAAAATATAGGAGGACTGCCAGATATAATGACATTTTCACTTTTGTAGGTGGAAATAATTGAATATTAGCAATTTCATATGGTTCAGCTTTTTATAAGACCCCTCGACTTATACTGACCCAAATCCTATAATGCAAGTGACACTAAATCATTTAACAGAGACAAAGCTCAGAGAAGTTAAACCGTTTTCCCAAGGACACGCACTAGAAGGATTTTGAACCCCGGTCAACTTTCTATTTCATAAAAGTATCTTTGTGTAAACACGTCCATGAAATTTGTAAGTAGAATTTTTTTTTTAAAAGAAAAATGATGTATGTGCATGACCATGTAGTAAGTAGCAAAATATAAGACCTACGGAAAGAGCTCAAATCCTGGAGAGGCCCTCTCTAGCCTGGGGGACAAACAACGGGGAGGGAAAAGGAAGAGGGAACGGGTTGAGAGAAGGCTCCATCCAGAAGGGGCCACTGCAGAGGTGGTAGGACTTTGACAGGTGGAAATGGGTTGGGGTTGGGGGGGGTGTTTCCCGGTGTTGGAAGTGTGCTGGGCCACAGGACGGCGGTGGGTAGCGCAGTTCAGTCGTAATATTGGGTGAGAAAGGGGCGGCAGAGATTAGGCTGGAAATCTGTCCGGATCCCCCCAAATTGGCAGACTGCGGTGTCCTGTCCTGCTGGATGAGACCCGATTTGTTTGGCTAAGCGAGAGCCCCCGAAGAGCAGCGATTACGGTCGTTCCATGATCAAGGTCATGCTTTGGAGCTACTGGCTGGGAAAGGCTAGAGAGAGAGAACACGGCGGGAAGAGATTAGGACAGTTTCTTTTCCTTCCGAATGTATATATGATCGAGCTTCATCGGGTGCTAAGGCTGCAGGCCTTACCCCAAGAGGTTCCGATGGAATACGGACGCATGAATTGGTATTTAGTGAAGGCTCTCCAGGTAATCCTGATGCCCGTGGCTCAGGACGGCATCCGGAAGAAGCCAGACTAGAGGCAAGGAGGTTGGCGAACAAGCGATCTCAATACCCAAGGCGAGGGCAGCCCGGGTGGCGCAGCGGTTTGGCGCCTGCCTTCGACCCAGGGTGTGATCCTGGAGACCCGGGATCGAGTCCCACATCGGGCTCCCTGCGTGGAACCTGCTTCTCCCTCTGCCTGTGTCTCTGCCTCTCTCTCCGTGTCTCTCATGAATAAATAAAATATTAAAAAAATTAATAAAAACCATTAAATAAAAAAAAATTAATACCCAGGGCGAGAACAAAGGAGCTTTGCTTGTAGGATGGATAAAGGCACAGACACAAAAGAATTTTGAAGGAAGACTCAGCAGGACTCAGGCCACCTGGGCCTATAGGTGGGGAAGGATTCAAAGAACAGTTGGCTTAGAACCTGGGCCATCAGGAGCCCAAAGAGTGGAAGCCTGAGGCAGAGCAGATGTGTTAGGTCTTAACCATGAGCTCGGATCTGCCAAGTGAGTTTGGCAGTGTAGACGGCCGCAGGGAAATGTCCACCAGGTGGCAGGCAACGTGGGACTTGGGTGGGGAGCAAGGTCACAGCTGGAGACATGGTTTGGGATGAAAGTCAGAGACTCTATTTTTCAATTATTGAAAAATCGTAACGAAAAAATAAGGACAGGAAAAACAAGCTCCGGCAAAAGAGGAGAGCTAGGAAAGAACTGTCAACCAGGAAGGAGGGGATCTGGGGAGTGAAACATAATAAAAATCAAGGAAAGAGAGGATTTCGAGAAAAAAAGCCAGTTTCTCTCTCTGGGCCTCTCCGTACGCGTGTATGTAGACGGATTCGCACACATACCCGCACCCCGGGGCGATCGAGCGTCACGAGGGCTGTGAAAAGCCAAATTGGGTGCAAAAGCCAAACTGGGTGACTTCCCGGGGTCACAGGAGACCAGTGTGGTCCGCATGCATGTGCCGGTGCTTCAAACAGACGAACGGGGAGCGAGGAAACGGGGGCGGCGAGCGCATGCTTTTGCTCCAGGAGCGCTCGCTCTCGTCCTGTCCCTGGGTCCCCAACCTCCCCGCCTACCCCGTTACTCAGAGCCCCAGTCCTAAACCCGTCCTCAGCGCTCCTCCTCGTTTGCCCAGGTCCTCCCGGACTTGGCCCATCACCAACTCCATCCCATCCTTGAACGCGGCTCCCACGATGACTGGGACAGGCCTCCCCTGACTCCCCGGGGTCCCCTTGCCCGCCCCACGCGGCAGGTCCGGGCCAGAGACGGCCCCGCAAGGCCTGGGCATCTGCTGGGCCCCCTGCCCGGGCCTGGACGACTGTCCGTCGCTCTTGGTGCTGCAAGCAAACCTCCGCACGTGGCCGGGAGCCTGCCGGGCCCGACCGCGGCTCCTTCAGGCCTCCCCCTGCCCTCAGCCCGCCCGCCCTGTCGGAGCACAGCCCTCCTCCGCTCCTGTAACAGGCTTGCTTCTAATCTCGTGCATTAATTTTAAAGAACTGTCTTTCCCCGAGCTCCCTGCCCCCTCCCACTGCCCCCACGCGCGGGTGTGACGCCTGGTAAAGGCCGATGCGAGGCGGGCGGGTGCCGCGCCTCAGCCTCGCACCTGCTGCTTCTCTGCCTAGAAAGCTTTTCCTCCAGTCCCTGCGATTCTCACGCTCGCTTTTTCTTTTCTCTTTCACGTTCATGCTTCTTCTTTAGCGTCTCAGCCCTTCCTTCCGCAGAGAAGCTTTCCCTGACATCCTCGACTGCACCAGTGTCTCTAGGTAAACGCTCTCTTAGCGTTCTCTACATTTGTGATTTTACATCTATTCATGTGACGATTTTTTTTATTCTTTTTTTTTTTTTATTCATGTGACGATTAGAAAAAAATATCTTTCTTGTCCAGGACTCTGATCTCCATGGTTGGGGATGGGGTCGTGTGTGATTTGGCCCAACACGGTCGCCCCGACACTCATCACAGTGTCCAGTCCACGGTGGATGCTCAGCAAATATTTGTCGAATAAATGAAGGAGTAGCTGAATAAATGCAGGCATGAAATGAGGCCTGATCAGTTAAAAGCTAGCAGAACGGAGGGTAGACATGTGATTTTTACTGTGGACACCTGATGAGCACGTGGTTTGGGGTAAGACCCTCCTTCCGGTAAACAAACTGAACCGCGGAGGGAATCAAGATCGCACCAGCCAGCTTTCCGCACAGGCATGTAAATCAGAGCGCGGCTCCTATTTTTATGCCAGTTTTCTCACAGTTTCATTGCAGCAGACCTCCAGATCCACTTGTCGGGGGGGAACAGGCCTAGGAGAGCGGGGAGCGGGGTGTCGTAGACGGTCTCCGGCCGGCGGTCCTGGTCCCGGGGCCACTGATGTGTCTTAAGCACCCAGAGAGGATTTCTCAAATTCGGTGACACATCATCTAAGCCTTCCTTCTCCTTTAGGCATGAACTTTCTCTCTCTCAACTGTTTTTTTTTTTTTTTTTATTCATTCCAACAGAGGATTGAGTCCTGTACTGTTCTATTTTTATGTTTTTAAAGCAAACAGCTACCTTGAGTTGTCCACACAGGAGCCCCACATGACTGTTGCCAAGCACCACACAGGATCAAATAAACCGCCGGGAAGCTGTCATCGGTTGTCCCCGCAGAGAGGAAGAAACTGGATCAATCCCGTTAGACGTTTGCCTCTAAAGTTAGGCATTATTTTCTTCCAGGTTGCTGTTTTTTTTGCTTTTGTTTTTGTTTCTGTTTTTGTTTTTGTTTTGTTTTGTTCTCCCTTCTTAATTTCTTTATTTGGAATACACCAGGAAATGAAAAAAAAAAAAAAAATCCCAAGACAATCAGGGGCCCCAGACTACAGAACTGCAGTCCCTGGGAGGGAATCTCGGTTCACGTTGATGGAGCTGCAAATACTTCACATGGTCAGAAATTTTTAAATGCTTTTACAAAGCCCAACTCAAGACATTCACGAATTATCTCCTGGGCAATATTCATCGCGCCGCGTGGGGCCCCAGGGGGCTCAGCCGGGTAAGCGTCTGCCTTCAGCCCAGACCCTGAGCCCCGCGGGATTGAGCCCCGGGGCAGGCTCCTCGCCCAGCAGGGCCTTTGCTCCAGGGTTCCTTCTCTCCCTCCGCCCTTCCCCTTGCTTGTGCTCTCTCTCCCTCCCTCTCTCTCTCTGATAAATAAATAAAATCTTAAAAAAAAAAAAAAAAAGATTCACCAGTGCTTCTGTGTCTCCCTCACAAAGTGCTACATGCAGCAGGGCCAGAATGATCTTCTGCATCTAAGCAAAGCAACAAAGATCCTAGGTTTGCATTTGAATTGCCTTTAAAAAAAAACACAAAAAAACATTTCCTAACAGTTTCACTTTGAGACATTTCACTTTTGTGCCTAAGAGTCACGGAGCCAGATGCTTGACCTCCACTAGTTTTCCAGTAAAAAATTTAATGATTAAAGGACTTAAAAAGTCTAACTAAACTCACTATTTATAAAGTCCCAAACTATGGCGCAGAGTACAAAGGGATTCCCCAGACACGTGTAGGGTCGCGAGGGCTTTATTTCGACGAACCTCCCAACGGACTCCTCTGGCCGGAGCCTACGTGCACTGGGTTCATAAATCACTTCCAGCCACACAGTGTCTCTGAGTAACATGCCCCCGGGGATAAACAGGCAGCGTCCTCACTCGCGAGTCCCCTTTCCCTCCTCCTCCCGCGAGAGACCGTCTGCACCAGGACGCACGGAGGGGATGCAGTGCAGACCTGTGCCGTTTCCAGAACCTTCCATCTCCAGCCACGCCGCCTGGTAAATAAGACACGACATTCACCTGGTTTCCCCGATACGGCTTGACCGCAGGGAATAGGGTGAAGAGAAGAGTGTATATCAATCCACAGGTCACCTTTAACAAAAATCCTATATATTCCATGCAGTTCTGTTCACCTAAGAATCATAAATGCGTCGTGTCTGCTCTCAAGGAGTTTATGACCTACTTATGGGGCTAAAAATCATACTGGAAACATCAGCTACGGGTTTTACTACTGGCCTAACTGTTCTTATTTACGCAGTGGGTTTGTTGAGAGCTGAAAAGGAGCTTCCGTGTCCAGAATATTCTGGAGTTTTAACAGCAAGGTGACCAGGAAGCGGCATGTGGCATCCGTCCGACATTTTCCCCATTTAGTACAAATGCTCGCGCGTGGAAACCAAAGGCGCTGCCTGGTGGTCGGAGCACCTTCTCTCTCCCAGGAAGTCAGCAGGCCTGACACTTGGACACCCCGATTCAGAGCCCCCCTCCCCGGGCTGAGGTTCTCACGCAGCTCGTCTGTCACCCTGGCTTCCACGGGCTGAGGGGTTTGCTCTCTGGGGCCGTCAGACTTGGCGGCGGCTTCGAATCAAGGCCCCACCACACTCCCGAGAAAGAAGGTCGTGGCCGTGAGCACATGCGTGGAAAAGGGACGGCGACACCCGCAGGAGCATCTGGAAGAAGCCAGAGACTACGAGGAGGAGAGGTGGGGGCTGGACGGGAAGTCGGTGAGCACAGGGCAGGCCTCCTACTGCAAGGGAGCTGCACCGTGTCCTTGGGCCCGTAGGTCACAGGGACGCTCAGCAGGGTGGTACGGACCCTGCCCCCCTGATCCCCTGGGGAATCGCAGCATCGGCTCCAGGCCTGGATGCTGAGCTGTGACCCAGCCCGTCAGCCCCAGTGTCCCCCGGGGAGGAGCTGAGGGCCGGGGGACGGCGGCCACGGCACAGCAGGCTGGGGGCAAACAGGAGCAACTCCTGCGACGGCTTCTTTTTATATTTATTTATTTATTTATTTATTTCTGAGAGACAGAGAGAGAGGCAGAGACCCAGGTGGAGGGGGAAGCAGGCTCCATGCAGGGAGCTGGATGCGGGACTCGATCCCGGGGCTCTGCAGGCAGGCGCCAAAGCGCTGGGCCACTGGGCTGCCCCTGTGAGGGTTTAACACAAAAAGATCAAACCCTGAAAACTCTGTGACCATTTTAGGACAACGGCATGTGCAGCATGTGCTCGCCGCTGGGGCCGGGCCGTGGGTGCCGCTGGGGCCGGGCCGTGGGTTCCGCTGGGCCCGGCTGCCCTTGCGTGGATTTGAGGAACGACGAAGTATCTAAGGCAACACAAGCACACGCACCATCGGGAGTGACACAGCCCGACCCTCAAGAGCCTGAAATCCTCGAGGCTGTTTGGCGTCTGACGAGGTCCCGAACCAACCAGAGGAAGATGCGGCCTCTGCGGCAGGTGCCCGCTTGAGGCCATCTCCTGGCGGCCTGGCAGGCGGCGCGCACTTTACCTAAGCCACGAAAGGAAACTGAGTTCTTAGCCTTAAGAGACCAGTGATGTTGGGCACCTGGGCGGGGGGGGGGGGGGGGGGGGGGCTCAGCAGGTGAGCGGCCGCCTCGGCCCAGGGCGCGACCTGGGGTCCCGGGATCGAGTTCCGCGTCGAGTCCCCCAGGGAGCCTGCTGCTCCCTCTGCCTCTCTCTCTCTCTCTCTCTCTCTGTGTCTCATGCATAAATAAATAAAGTCTTTAAAAACTAATAATAAATTAAAAAATTAAAAATAAAAACTTCCCCTAATCACGGGCAGCTTAGTCACAGACTACATTAAAGCAGGCCGGTCTGTCGTCCGGTTCGGGAGGCATCTCTGCGGCCGAAGGGAGAGTGACTCTCCGTAGTTTGGTGCGGGAGTCTTTGCCCTTGAGCAGCCCGGGGGGCTCTGACCCCTGGGTGTTCCTGTCTGTCCAAGGGAAAGGTCAGTACCTGTTACTCGACTACCCCGTGAGGCTAAGACGACGATACCGATGAAAACCGTGTTTTGTGAGCACGTCCCCTGTGCCGGGTGCCCTAGCAGGGCTCCAGCGCCTAGGATCACGTCCCTAACCCAAGAGGTCAGTGCGGTGACTGAGGCTCCCTAAGACTCTCAGAAGTCGCCCCTAGTCACAGAGCTCTGCGTGGAGAAGGTGCGACTCAGGTCGAGCCTGGCATCCTTGCCACGTCACCCCACCTCCTCTCTAGGCCACAGAACCCTCTCCGAATGCCGGGCGTTATTATTTGTACGCGTTTTGGACAATAAGACCGTCGGAGCCCACCCGAGTTATCTGAAGACACTGGGGACCGCTGGAGAGGTCGGGGTTAACGAGACCACGACGGCTCACGCTGTCCTGGGAGCGACGAGTGACCCGCGAATGGCCGGGACCGCTCTTAGTCATCGGTGCTCGATTCCTGTTGCCAAATACAGTCCCGGGGCGTGTTGCTCACAAAGGGTGTGACCCCCCCGTATGTCCCAAGCTGCTGCTGCCACCCCCTGTCACCGCGAGCAGAGAGCAGAGGAAAGCTAGAACAGGCTTAAGCCCCCGTGACCCGTCCCGATCGGAGAGGATGTCTTTTTGAAAAAGAAGTCCTCTTCGGATAAGATCAAATTCAGGCAAATTGAATTTTTATTTGCTCTGACATAGATTGGAATCAGTGATGTGGTATTTTTTCCCTCCTGTGTAGAGAGGAGGAAGGAAATCATCTCGATAAATCTCCTTGACTTTCCTCAAGGTGTCGGGCCTCTTTCTCTTTGGAACGAGCCACGGGGCACGTGGACAGAGCCCGGCCCTCGGGCTGGGGGCCTCCTCCCTGTGCGTGGGGCCTGGTGCTGCTGGCGGAGGTTGGCGGGGCCGGCAGCAGCTCCTGCATTCACCGGCCAGTCACTCATTGGCAGTCGGTGCAGCAGGCACAGCCGGGGGCACGACCAAGTCCCCGTCCCAGAGCGTCTGTTCTAGCAGGAGCGATACACACACTCAACGCACACCAGGGTGGACGGGGCTTGGGGAGAAAGCAGAGGCTGGGGATAGGAAGCCTGCAAGAGGACGAGAGAGAAGGGGCTCTCAGGGAAGCGTTGTCTGCCAGAGGGACATCTGGCAGAGACCCGGGGGAAGGGGGAGACTGAGTCCTGCGTAGCGGCCGTAGGCCCTGGGTGTGCAAGGCCACGGCAGGTTGGAGGGGGAGCCGGGACGCCAGCGCGGCTACACAGAGCGCTCACGGGAGGACCAGAACCCGGGACCGATCGCGCGTGGGCTGTGCACACCCAGGATCCGCCTTCGCTCTGCCGCCCGACGGCAAGACGTGGAAGGCTTTCCGGCAGCAGATCCTGTGACTTGGCTGCAGCCCCGAACAACCCCTGGCCGTGGACACAGAGCAGAAGGTGGCCGCGGGAGCAGGGTGGTCACTTGCCCAGTGTGTTAGCCGTGGGCGTGACAACCGAGCTCTAGGTCCAGCTGGAAGATGGAAGCAATGGGCTTTCCTGTTACACATGAAGGGAAGAAAAATCGAAAGAGGACCCAGAACGTGTCTTCTGAGCAAGTGGAGGAAGGGAGTTTTCATTTACGTACATGGGGAAACGGCGGGAGGAGCACGTGCGTGGAAAGTCAGAAATCCGACTTCCAACGTGGCCGTGCAAGGTGCCCGTGACACCCCGAAGTGGGGGTGTTATATAGTTGAGCTTGTGACGTTTAGAGGTTCGGGGACCGTCCAGGTTAGGGCTTAGGATCTGCGAGCTCTCTGTGTGTGCACAGTTCCTAAGGTCTTGAGATGAGGGAGTGAGCGAAGATGAGAGATTCACAGCTGAGCCACGGAGCCTTCCACACGTGAAGATTTAGAAGAGAGTCAGGAGCCAGCAAAGGAGACGAAAAACTCTCTACCTATAAAGTAGGGGGAATTACACCCTCACGCTCCTTTTCCAAGACACACGGGCTAAGACGGAGGAGGAGTCCGTCTACTAGGAAGGATGATGCTGAGCTTTCCTTGATGCTCCAGCCAAGAAACCCAAGGAGAAAGGGGCCGTAATGGGGACAGAGCCTGTGTGCCCGGGCCTGCTCGGACCAGCAAATGACCTCAGAATCTGGGGTGAGATAAAGTGGATGATATGAATGATATGATGATATGACTGTGATGATATGGTGCTGGGAAAGATGGCAACATGGTTGCAAAAGGAGATGAAACTGTCTCCCTGTGACTATTGATATAAAGCTGGGCTTTGAAAAAAATTAGTGACTCTATAAATGAAAAAAAGAATAAAATACACCAACAATACATAGTAAGATAACTTCTAACTTTTTTGACATACCTTTTCTGTAGTATTTCCACACACACACACACACACACACAAGTATACGAGGATTATATTGCATTTACATTAGAGTCTTTTTAATTTGAAAGAATAGCAAGACTGTTTTGGGAAGATTCATTTGTTATCCCCTTTTGGTAAGAGGACAGAGCTGATCAAAGAGAAGATTGCGTTAGTTTGAGAAATGTCTGGTCGGACACCAACCGGTAAAGTACAATGACGCGTGCGTGTGTATACGAGAGGCACGGAGTGTGAGGGTGAGCGTGGACTCGGTGCTTTGTGTCCTGGTGACTGATGCGTGCTGGCGGTGCTACCCGGGAGCCGAGAAAACAAGGCTGACTAGAGCTTCGCTTATTCCGCATGTCAGGGTGGGTTCCGGACGCGCTTCCTGGGTAGCGGGCGAATGCGGGTGTTTCATTACCAGATGTAGCAGAAACCGAAAGGGAGAAGTCTGCGTAATGCTCTGGTTGCTGTCTACTGATCGGAAGAGGCAACGAAATCAATTTATGATACAAGGTAGGTTGTTTTGGCTAAATTACTCACTTTGGCTTTCCCCACAGCTTACAAAAAAATAAATTCCATGAACCCCCCCTCCGTCGTTTTTCACGTTTAGGGTCTACTCTAGGCACACCTGCCAGAAAGCTTTGATATAGGAACTCCTTCCATAAACCTGTGCACATTGTGAAAGGTCATTTTAGTTTATCAGTAAAAGGTGTTGTGAGCAGGATGACAGCAAAAATAATTTCTCCCATTGACCACTTTTATGGTGAGGACTGCCTCTAAAGTGCACCATGAGGTTACACTCGGAGGACACTGTTAAGAGCAGAGCCGGCGAAAATCTCTCTCAAACAAATGAAATCCGTGAAAACAACAGAAATGACAGCCGGTTGTAAACTTCTGACAGCAGTACGTGTGTGTGTGTCTGTGGGTCCCGAGCTCTGTCGTTATGGGTTCTTGGCTGGTGAGCACAGGTGGCCAGAGAACGGGGCTTACAAGGTCAAGGTCGCGGAGCCCACCGGCCACGCAGATGCAGAAAATTGTCACCGGCACCAACTGCACCAGACTCTCCACCCTCATTCCAGGGATGTGTGTCCTGGTCCCACGGCAGCCGGAGCGAGCCGGGCTGCCCCAATGTCAACCACACTATTAGGGAAAACAGACACACAACTTTAGGAACCTCTGTGGCCCCTACAGGGCAGCTCCCACCTGCGGGCAGGTGCACAGAGGCCGCAGGTGGATGCAATCGGGGGCTCAGGCCGGGGAGCTCCTGGGTCTCGGGGGTGGGCAGCTGTCACCCCTGGGTCCTGCGCCGCATTGTGGGGGGGGCACGGCCTCACGGGGAGACCCTGCGCTGCATCCTCCCTGCATCCTCCGTGCATCCTCCGTGCATCCTCCGTGCATCCTCCCTGCATCCTCCATGCATCCTCCGTGGCATCCTAGCCAAGCCGGTGCCACCGGGCCTCGGGGTTTTCAAAGCCAAAAGCAACGTCCGCGCCCCTTGGAGTTTGCGAGGTGCCCGAGCAGGGCCCGCCCGCTCCTGCCGCGCGGCCCGGGTCACGCGCAATGACGGACACGAGCCCCGCGGGCCGGGCGGGGACGCAGCAGCCCCCGAGCCCCGCTGCACACCTTGCTGTGACCTGTGGGCCTGGGGCCAGCAGCCCCGGGGCGGGCGGGGGCGGGCGGGGGCTCTGCGGCTCCCTCCTCCCTCCGCCCGCGGGCCGCCTCCTCCGGGAAGCCTCCCGGGCGCTCAGCGAACGGGGCCAAGGGGGCGCTGACCCCGCCCCGCAGCCCGGCCGCCGGCGCCCCGGGGCCCCCAGCCCTCCTCCCGGCCGCGGGGGCTGCACCTGCCGAGGCTGCACCTGCCGGGGCTGCACCTGCCGGAGCCGCACCTGCCGGGGCTCCACCTGCCGGCGCGCACGGCAGCCGCCCGACCCCCCGCGGATGAATTACAGCTCAGGGGGTCCCGCGCGGGGTCCCTGCGCCCCGACACCTTCTCGGCCGCGGGGACGCAGGGCGCCCCGAGCAGGTTCCCCGGCCCCGCGACCGCTCCCCCGCCCCGTCCTCGGCCCCGCAGCCCTCTGCCCCCTGTGACCTCCAGGGCGCGCGGGCACCTCGGCGGCTGCACCGGCGGGTCCCGGGGGACCGGCCCACCCGCGCATCCCCCCCGCGCATTCCCCCCCCCCGCACCTGGCGGCGCATCCTCGCACCTGGCCGCGCGCCCCTGCACCTGGCGGCCCCCGCGCAGCCCCCGCGCACCCCGTCCCCTCCCCGCCCCGGCACCCCCGCCCCGCCCCGCCCCGCCCCGCCCCGCGCAGGGCCCCGGCGGCCCCGCTCCCTTTGTCCGCCCCGCGGACCCTACCTCGGCCGTCACATCGCGCTCGGCAGCCGCCGTGGGTGGGCGCAGCCCCGGCCCCAGCCCGGCCCCGGCCCCGGCCCCAGCCGCAGCCGCAGCCCCAGCCCAGCCCGGCCCGGCCGGAGGACGCGGAGCACCGGCGCCCACGGCCCGCGGAGCAGGAGCGCGGGGCGGCGGAGGGCGGGGCTGGCAGCCTGCGGCGGGGGCCCGCGGGACCGGGCGGCGGCCGCTCTGATAGGTCGGGGCCGCCCCCGCCTCCCAGCCCCGGACCCGGGCACGCCCCGCGCGCACCCGTCCGGCCCGGGCCGGGCTGCTCCTGCTGCAGATGGCTCTCGCACCTGGGGGCCGCACCTGCGGCCGGGCCGGCGAGCCGCTGACTCCGCCCGCGCCCCAGCTCTTCCCCTTACACGCTGGAGTGCTCCCCGCCCCGTAGGAGACGCCCCTCCCCAGGGCGAGGTCGGGGCAGGGGCGACCCATGTGCCAAATCTCAGGGGAGAGCACGTGGGCTCCACGGATCACCGAGCGCGGACGGCGCAGCTTGGTGCCGGGGGCTCAGCAACCGGGTGTGCACCGCTGTGCCAGCGCACGGAGGAGAGGTCCGTGTGCAATGCTGTGCCAGTGCACGGAGGTCTGTGTGCAGTGCTGTGCGAGTGCACGGAGGGCTGTGTGCAGTGCTGTGCGAGTGCATAGAGGAGAGGTCCATGTGTGCACCGTTGTGCGAGCGCACGGAGAAGAGGTCCGTGTGCAATGCTGTGCCAGTGCACGGAGGTCTGTGTGCAGTGCTGTGTGAGTGCACGGAGGGCTGTGTGCAGTGCTGTGCGAGTGCATAGAGGAGAGGTCCATGTGTGCACTGTTGTGCAAGTGCACAGAGGAGAGGTCCGTGTGCAATGCTGTGCCAGTGCACGGAGGTCTGTGTGCAATGCTGTGTGAGTGCACGGAGGGCTGTATGCAGTGCTGTGCAAGTGCACAGAGAAGAGGTCCGTGTGTGCACCGCTGTGCGAGTGCATGGAGGAGGGAGGTCCGTGTGCAATGCTGTGCCAGTGCACGGAGGTCTGTGTGCAATGCGGTGCGAGCACACAGAGGAGAGGTCCATGTGTGCACCGTTGTGCAAGTGCACAGAGGAGAGGTCCGTGTGCAATGCTGTGCCAGTGCACGGAGGCCTGTGTGCAGTGCTGTGCAAGTGCATAGAGGAGAGGTCCATGTGTGCACCGCTGTGCGAGCACACGGAGGAGAGGTCCGTGTGCAATGCTGTGCCAGTGCACGGAGGTCTGTGTGCAATGCTGTGTGAGTGCACGGAGGGCTGTATGCAGTGCTGTGCAAGTGCACAGAGAAGAGGTCCGTGTATGCACCGCTGTGCGAGTGCACGGAGAAGGGAGGTCCGTGTGCAATGCTGTGCCAGTGCACGGAGGTCTGTGTGCAGTGCTGTGTGAGCGCACGGAGGAGAGGTCCGTGTGCAATGCTGTGTGAGTGCATGGAGGAGAGGTCAGTGCGTGCACCCCTGTGTGAGCGCACACAGGAGAGGTCCGTGTGTACACCACCGTGCAAGCACCTGGAGGAGAGGTGTGTGTGCACCGCCGTGCGAGTGCCTGGGGAGAGGTGTGTGTGTGCACTGCCTTGCGAGTGCATGGAAGAAAGGTATGTGTGTGTGCACCACTGTGCAAGTGCATGGAGAGGAGTGTGTGTGCTCCGCTGTGTGAGTGCATGGAGGAGAGCTATGTGTGTGTGCACCGCTGTGGGAGCGCATGGGGGAGGGGAGGCGACAGGGTGACCCACGCGGCAGCCAGGGTCCCGGGTGAGGGAAGAGGGCGGGCACCCAGGACCCTAGAGGCGCTACTCAGAAAAGTAGGACCCACTGATTTGTCTAGACGCCTGAGAAAAGAAAGCCACTCTTTTTTGTTGTTACTTTCTCTCTCTCTCTCTCTTTTTAAACTCCTGGTTGTCGGTGTGAACATGCCCTGATTGTATGTGAATTTTGTTATTACTCGACTGGTCGCAATGTCTTCCCGGGAACACGCTGTGATTTAGTGGGGACTCTCCCTGTGTCACAGCCCGTAACCACGTTTCATCCCCAATGAGCATCCTTGCTCGCAGCGGCTTCTGTGACGCAAAACCAAAGTCACAAAACACTGTAATTTGAATTTCAATAAATAATTCTGTTCCTGTGATGTTGGTAGGACAGAGAAGTTGCTTATTTTTTTCCCCATTTTTCACATTTGCAGTTCCTGAAGGGAGGGGGGATTTTTCCATATCCCATGTCCAAAACCTTTCATTAGCCTCGTGATCATGCAAAAGAAACGATTTCTTACCAGACTGATTAAAATGTCACAGCTGTGAGGAGTCTGGGGAATCGGCAATCATCGTCTTCAGTGCCTCAGTGTCATAGTTTGTAATTGGTGTAAGTGGCACCACCGAAGGGAGAACACAAAAATTCCAAAATAAAATTGTTGGGAGGCAATTCTTCAGGATTTTATGAAAATCCTCGTTTTGCACAGGCAGGCATGTCATCCAAACATTTGCAATCGAAGGAGGATTATTTGGGGAATAGAGGATCTGCAAATTTTTTTTTAAATGATGAGAGTAGTGTTATAAATTGAATATCCTGGGTAGTTTTTTCCGATGTAGGAAAGTATTTAATGTTAATGGTGCTTCAGGGGTCGCACGGCACCAACACCGTGTACGGTTTGGGGGGCAGGAGGGTGTAGCTGGATCCTGGATCCCCACCCCCTGCGTCGCACCTGAGGTTGATTCGGGAGCAGCTCCTCCTACAGGAGACAGGTGGGCAGGACTTGGGTGGCGGGAGAGGGCGGACCTGGGGCCGAGATGGCAGGTGCTGCCTCGGGGAGGCCTGTCCCTCACAGAGCACAGGTCGCATGAGCTCCCTGAAGCCGGACGGGGTCCTGACAGGACGGGTCAGGTGGCCCAAGGCGGTTTGTTGGGGGTCGTGGAGGACCAGGGCATGAAGACAGGAAGCAGAAGGGAGGGAAGGTGGGTAGGCCCAGATGGAGGGAGGGAGGGAGGAGGGAGTGGCTTCCCCAGGAGGCACACTGTTCACCAGAGGACACAGCTCTGGAATGAGGAGGATGGACTTTGCCCCCCCAGACCATTACCCACTTGGCGTCTTGTGTGAAAAGGGCTGCCCACGTGGTGGTGCTGCGGCCGCAGTGACCGTGGACAGGGGTGGGACGGGGGGGAGGGAGGCCGCCGTGTGTGCTGGTCCCACCCGAGCTGCGAGGACGAGGGCTCCGACAGGCAGGGGTCCACGGGAGGATGTGGAGGGAAGGGGGGGCAGGACAGGCCATGGGGTGGGAACACGGGAGGTGGAGGACGAGGTGTCCTGTGGGATCACGGGACAGACTCCCCTCCTTGTTGCCCTGTATCCCAGATCCCATTTGAGTGTCGGGTCCATGTGAGTCCTGCCTGGGATAGAGCTTCAGAGACTCGGAGTGTTTGGAGTTCACACATTTTTCAACAAGAGAAAAGCTTCTGCTGAATGTGTTGAAGAGCCTGTGGTACCACTTGGAAGCCGCCGAGCCGAGGGTTGAGCCAGTGGCTCTGAGCTTTACCAATTTGGATGGTTCCCTGCAGGACGAGGGCTGGGGCAGGAGCAGCACCCAAGTGGTATTCGGAGCTATAGCGCCAAACCCGTTCAGCCGGAGGACCCTGCGCCTCTGACTTGATAACGCTCTCAACGGCATCTGCTCCTTGAACGCACGTAAAAAACTGGTTCTGGAAAGAATCTGTGTGTGTTAACAAATATCAGGTGGAGACGGGGAGACTGGGCAGGAGGCATGTGGTCCCACATGCAGAGAATTTGCAGTCCACACGCGCAGCCTGCAAGTGAACAGTTCAATGAACGGAACGATGAGTGCATAATCCCATTATGAGTCATCACTGATAAAAGAAAAAAAAATTGATACGTAACCAGAAAGTGCATCGTTCTGCTGCAGATGCAAGAGCTGATTCTACCCGGGAGCACACAATTCCTGCTCCGAGTAACTGCTCTTCCTCGGCTCTGACTCTTCTTCTAGGAACAGCAGGAAAGTCACTTTAGAAACCACTTCCTTCCTGTCGTATTCCTGCGAATGCTCACGCTGACTCACTGCGACATCCAGGTTTAGATCCTTGAAAGAGACGTTCTCTAGTATAAACGTGGAATTTTGGCCCTAGAAAATAATGGCAAGAAATCAGTTGAAGACAATGTGACATTTGAAGCACAGCCAAGACGCAAGGAAACGCCTTTCATCGGTCCACGTCGCTTTTCACAAAGGAATTGCCTTCACATTAGAGTTTAAAAAGAAAAAGTTCAGAAAGGAAATGATCATTTCTAAAGCTAAGCTTTACATTTATATATATTCACACATATCGTGTTTGATCATCAGGACAAAGCGACCGGAAGGCAGGACGGATATGAATCGTCCCATTTCCATCTGGAGCGGCTGAGGATGAGGGAGGTCAAATGGTTTCCCCAAGACCGTAGCCTGTAAGTAGGTCTGATGCAGAATCCGGAGCGATTTTTACTTGCTGAAAGTCTGCACCTCGCTCCAAGATTCCTCCTGACGTATTCACAGATAGAAGCTCTAGAAGAATTTTTTTTTACCTTTTTTATAAAAACGTAGAAACGGGAGCGTACTGTCATACCTTTCTTTCTTTCCACCTGGCGTAAATTCATGCCTGATTTTGCACTTCCTATTTACAGCTCTTTATGCTTTTAAGGTAGAGTTGGTAAACTCTTTAAAAAGATAAACCATAGATTTTTACAATCCTGCCAACTACAGAGCATGGACACTGAGGATGATTCCATGTTAATGGCAGCAGCTGAACAAGACGCAGTGATCTACAGGCTGATAGGCACAAACCCACCTAAGAAGGCCATGATTTGGGTCCTCTTCTTGGATTCTTTTTTTTTTTTAAGATTTTGTTTATTTATTCATGAGAGGCACAGAGAGAGAGGCAGAGACCCAGACAGAGGGAGGAGCAGGCTCCATGCAGGGAGCCCAACATGGGACTCGATCCCGGGACCCCGGGGTCACGCCCTGGGCTGAAGGCAGCGCTAAACGGTGGAGCCACCAGGGCTGCCCTTCAAGTCTTTTTTTAATGGATGCATATTTTGTCGTATGGATCTTCCCTCATTTAAAAAAAAAAGTCTGAAAAACAAAAAAAAAAAAATTTGAAAAGTCTGTAACTGAGCACACGGGTTATTATTTTTCCTAGCATCCTGAAGGGCTTTCTACATGAACCTCAGGTTGCGTCTCTGGTGACGCGTGCCTAGGACAGATTTCCTCATCTGCATCATCGGCCCGAAGTGTCTGAGCATCTCCCAGGCTCTTGGTGCATTTTGCTAAGCTGCTCTCTTAGAAGGGGCACCGTGTCCCCGGTTCCCCCAGGGCCCGCGTCCCTCCCACCCGTGCCAGGGTGGCCCTCGGGGGGGGGCAGTCATGCTCCCCTCCTTCACACATAGCCATTCCCCTTTCCTTTGGCTTTTGGGACTGAGGTGGAAGTCAGGAGCCAGGCAGAAGCGGGGAAAAGGGAGGAGCAAGGAAGAGGGTTGCTCGTGTTGGAATCCTGTTTCAGTCTCCTGAGGTGGAAATGTTTCCATCCCCGGGGTAGGGGGCTGCAGAGTCAGGGGCGTCCTCACGCTGGCCCTACTGCTTGGAGCACCGTCCCTCCCATGTGGCCTCTGAAGCTTGGGGCAGTCCCCCTCCCGGGAGGCGCTGTTGGGATCACACACCCACGACTGAAATCTGGTGTATCTTCCCCGAAATCAATTCCCTTGAAAATTTTGGAGGCGGGAGTTTTGAATTTGCGTGTTCTGTGAAGTTTGTAGCACAGCTATGAATAAGTAGAAATGCTTTCCCAACATCATTAGACCTGGAATTTTTTAGGTTAAGCTCGGCAAACGGTATCTTCAGGAAGTGGAAATCAGTGGAAATATGGAACTTTCTTTGTCTTCAAGGAACCATTGAGGGATTCATCAAATGCACAGGGGATGTGCCCTTAGCAAGAAGCGGGGATGCTCGTACAGAAGGGTGGGAGCGTGCGATGTCTTGGTAAAGAAGAGGGGAACTTTGTTGCTAATTATATGAAAATGGAGCTTGTTACCTTTCTCAGAACTGAGTAGTTTGGGGACGTCATACGTACAAAAATAGCTGCCACACGAATCAGATCAACGTCCTGCCAAAATTTCATTCAATCAAATCTTAATTTACACAGGAGTTAGTGGTTTAATTCCCGCCAGTGACGAAACTCAGATTATGTGTGTATTTGTGTGTCTATGAGAGAGAGAGAGAGAGAGAGAGAGAGGTTTTAATGCTATTCCTAATTTACCTTTTAAAAGTATAATAATTCTAAAATCATGTTTGCAACTGGGATTGCTGACTGGTAGTTAAACAGACTACAATTTAGAATTTTTAGACTTCAATTATTTTTAGAGAGAGAGAGTGTGTGCACATGCACAGGGGAGGGCAGAGGAGAGGCCGACTCCCCACTGAGCAGAGAGCCTCATGTGGGGCTGACCCCAGGACCCGGGACCATGACCTGAGCCGCAGGCAGGCGCTTAGCCCCCTGAGCCACCCGGCATCCCCGGATTATATACTCTTCTTAAGTGAGCCTGAAATATTGGAGAATATGCAAGATAAGGAAGGAAATTCACAATAGCCGGAAACCATTGAGTCGTGTCAGAACTGACATCCCTGCAGCTCGCCGCAGAGTGCTTGGTAGCAGCACGGCCGATAACCTTACCCAAGTACATCTGGTAAATATGTAATAAAAAGCTGCAGTCAATCAAAACAGAAGTATAGGATGTACCCAAATGTTTGCTTAAAATATGGGTTTATTACTATAGTGACAGAAAATGACCTTTTATGTCATGCAAGACAACACTGGATAAGTATTCCATGAAGTCATCACTTGGCAGGGAAATTTAAATACCAATCATTCCATTTTAGAAGGAAAAAAAAAATCCCCAGAATTTTGCCAACTAGAAACAAAGTCTTAGTTAGATTTACTATAAGGCATTGCATTGTCACAATCAAGCCAATCAAAGGTGCCTGATGTTATCTTGAAGTTCAAAGCTTTATCTTTTCCATTCCCTTTGAAGGATGAAGCTCATGAGGTAGAAGATAACTTGGTAAAATCTTAACTATGGGCATGGCCAGTGGCTGTTTGTGAAAATTAGAAAAAAGCTGTATTTTCATCAGGACACTTGTGAACCACTTAGTAGAAAATTGTACTGATAAGTCGACAAAAAAAGGAGAAGAAGGAGAAAGAGAAGGAGGAGGAGGAGGAGGAGAAGAAGGAGAAGGAGAAGGAGAAGAAGAAGGAGGAGAAGAAGGAGAAGAAAGAAGAAGAAAAGAAAGAAACAACCTAGAACTTCTATGAAATGAAGGGTAGCCCCAGAATCCTAGAGTAGAAAACCAGCAGGACCGCGTACGGTGGCTTTGTATATCTGAACCGAGAAGAGGTAGCAGAGGAAACACAATGCGTCAAAATTTGTCTTTAAAAGAAGAATGGGATTAACCCCACTGTCTTTTTTAATCTAAAAGAAATCGCACAGTAAGTGACATACAGCACCGCCCCCGTTTCAGGTGTGCAGCGTGACTCAGTATGTGTTCGTGTTGCAAAACGACCACCACGGCAAGTCTATGTAACACTTATCGAACGTAGTTAAAGAATTAATTTTTTTCTCGTGATAAGAACTTTTTAAGATCCATTTTCTTAGCAACTTTCAAATATGTGTGCGACGCTCGTAACTATACTTGCCACGCTGTCCACGACACGCCCGTGATTTATTTTATTGCCACCAGTTTGTACCTTTCAACTTGTTTACCCATTTTTGCACCTTCCCCCCAAGCTCTAGCAACCATCGGTCTGTATCTGTAAGCTTGGCTGTTTTTGATTTTGAAGATTTTATTTACTCATACGGGAAAATGAGAGAGAGGGAGAGGCAGGCTCCACGCAGGGAGCCCGATGCGGAACTTGATCCCAGGATCCCGGGGTCACGACCTGAGCCAAAGGCAGGTGCTCAGCCAGAGCCCCCCGGGCATCCTTGGTGTCATATTCCACAAGTAGGTGAGATTGTATGGTATGTGTCTTTCTCCTCTGACTTATTCACTTAGCACATATGCCCCGAGGCTCCTCCATGATGTCACAAATGGCCAAAGCCCATCTTTTTCTACCCCCGCGTGTCCCCCATTGTATCCACAGACCACATTTTCATCTACTCATCCACCGAGGGGCACTCAGGTGGTTCCATATCTTGGCTACTGTAAATACTGCTGCAGTGAGCGTGGGAGGCGTGTATCTGTTTGCGTGAGCGCCTTCATTTTCTTCTGAAAAGGACCCAGAAGTGGAATTGCTAGCTTGTATGATGGTTCTATTTTCAGTCTTTTGAGGAACTTCTATAGCAGTTGCACCAATTTATCTTCCCACCAACAGTGCGCAAGGGTGTCCTTTTTTGCCGTATGTTCACCATTATTTCTTAGCTTTCTGATAATAGATATTCTAAGTTACAAGGCGGTATCTCATTGTGGTTTTGATTTGCGTTTCCCCGATGACGAGTGACGTTGGGCATCTTCTCATGTGCCCATTGGCCATCCGGATGTCTTTTTTTTTTTTGGAAAGTGTCTATTCAAGCCCTCTGCTCATTTTTTAAATTGGATTGTTTTTGTTATTTAATTGTAGGAGTTCTTTTTTTTTTATCTTGGATATTAACCCCTTGTCATAAATGACTTGTGAATATCTTCACCCGTTAAGTAGGTCGGTTGCCTTTTCATTTTGTGGATTGGTTTCTTACCCATACAAAAGCTTTTTAGGTTAATGGAGTCCCACCTGTTTAGTTTTGCATTTGTCGCCTTTGCTTTTGGTGTCAAATCCAACAAATCATTGCCAAGACCAACGTCAAGGAGATTACCATCTGTCTTTTCTTCTAGTTGTTTTATGGTTTCAGGTTTTACATTCAAGACTTTAACCCATTTTGCGTTCATTTTTGTATATGGTAAACTCTACTCTTTTCCTTAGATTTTCATGATAACTTGGATGTTAGTAATCACTCATTTTTATCTGATACTTCATTATTAGCGATATTAATTTCTGTGATATTGATTTGAAAACTAATGATAAAATACATGATGAAAAAATATTTAGTTAGCAATGTCCTTAGGAAAAACAAGAGTAAGTGCAAAAAACGTGTAGATGAACCGGAGATCCTAAGCCTATAGCAAGCTGAGTGCAGCTCACTTCTCCATTCCAGTCTCCAATCAGAAATAGTTCTGTGCGGATTTGGCCTTAAGCTCTGCTGGACGTCCCATGGGGAAAACGCCAAGGAATGGTTGCATGCCTGGAAACTGACTTCTAGAAGTCACGAGGTGGGCACAAGAAAATAGCATGTCCTAGAAGGCACAACCCCTGGGACCTATGAATTCCTAAGGAAGGTCCTTATTGGAATGTTTTTTTATATTCTAAGGAAAGAAACAGCAAGATGTTTATATGGGTTGACTTCTCTCGGGCCCTGAGCCTGGGAGACAGCACAGACGCATCTGAAAGAAAGGAGGCTCCTTTTTGGGGCCCAGGGAGGCATTCTGTCCACTTCTACACCTAAGGCCTGTGGGAGGAGAAGCCACTGCCCAGGAGTGCTTCTCCTTGGCTTCCCCGAGGATCCTATGTAAGCCCCAATCAGCCAGCAGAGAAAATAACAAATCCCTAAGGGAATTTAGCACTTAGAGAGAAAAAGATGATCTCAAACAAACTGCATAATGATGAGTAAAATAGAGCTTCCAGAGGAGACAAATAATATATTTACAGAGAGAGAGAGAGAGGGCATGTGGGCAAGAGCACACTGAATACATGATTTTCTACCTAAACGACCTTACTGGATCTCGAGTGTGAGATACAGTCAAGGCACAGAACAAAAATACAGATATAAGACTTGGGGATTTAACCCAGAAAACCCAAACAGGTAAAAACAGGTGTTACAGGGGCAGAAGAAGGAAACGTTGAGAAAAAGGCAGTAATTTTTTTCTTTAAAATACCAAGAAATTGGGGGCAGCCCGGGTGGCTCAGCAGTTTAGCGCCACCTTCAGCCCAGGGTGTGATCCTGGAGACCCGGGATCGAGTCCCACGTCCGACTCCCTGCATGGAGCCTGCTTCTCCCCCTGCCTGTGTCTCTGCCTCTCTCTCTCCCTCTCTGTGTCTCTCATGAATAAATAAATAAAATCTTTAAAAAAATAATAAAATACCAAGCAATTGTTTTCCTTGAGCAGAAGATTTGAAAGCTGTGGCAGGCAAGACTTAGAGTAGTCTCTCACGATCGTCTTCAAGCAGTAGGACCCCAGTGGATTTTTGTTTAATAAACAAATATTTATTGAAAGAACCAACCAATAGAGGCAGAAAGGGAAGATGTGGTCAGCAGTGACACTGGATGCGCACGTGGGAGGGGCGGGAGCTGACTGGGAGCCCGTCCGGGGCCCTGTGGGGACGGTCCTACGGAGAAGGGAATTTTGACCGAAGCCTGGAATGGAGAGGGAGAGGATACGGAGAAGCATCCGGAAGGACTCCTTCTAGGGGAAAGGAGGAGAGAATCAAGGATTCTGAATCTCCTATTACAGAGGACGGGGGAGGAGACCAGCTGATGAGTAACATCGCATCTCGGTTGTGGAAACGGAATGTTCTGGTGGGAAAAATATTTAGTATTTAAAAATAGGGAGTGTGGAAAGTCAAGATTAAATAATTGATGGAATGGAATAGTGCAGTAAAACTCCCAAATTAACAACAACAAAAATCCATCACACTGGATGACAGCATGATTAAACCAGCAGAAATTGGAAAAAGAAAAAAAAAAAACCTGCCAGTATAAAATAAATAAGAGAGTGTGGTAAGGAAGACATAAAATCAAGTATACTGGTTATTTTATTATTTGTAAATGGTACTTTTCCTTTGAAAGACTGACGCTATGGGATGGGGTTTAAAACCAAAGTCAACCCATGTACGGACTGTTTATAGGACAATAAAATTAAGGCAATACAGGTTGAAAGGGAATGAGTAGAAAAAGAGGAAGCAAATACAAGCTAGAAGGAAGTAGAGGGTGCAGTAGTAATGAAGGGCAACCTGTTTATAAAAACACCACACGGGAGAAGACAAAACATCATATAATGGTAAATGATCATTTCTGATAAACCTGTATTTACTCTCCGGTTGAGAGAAAAAACATAAACCAACAAATTCATAAAATAACAACCATGAGCGATCCAGAGGAGCGCCTGGGCCCACAGAGCGCCCACCCAGCCGGCAGCACCTGCCGCTCTGCCCCCCGCGTGCCTCTGCCTGTCCGAGGGCACGAGCGGGTCCCTCTGTTCCCGGGGCCCCCACCCGGGGGCCTGAGCAGGTGCAGCGAGCCGAGCGTGGACGGGGACAGCCCGGGAATGTCGCACACCCGGGCCCGGGGCTGGTGTTGGCTCCCGGGACAGCGATGGGGTGACCGCCCGCCGCCGGCCTCGCCCTTGGGTGTTGGTGGCTTTAGGCCCCACGTGTGCAGGGGTGATGGGGCCCGGGTGGCTCGCTGTGTCTGTACCTGCGAGCGTGTGTGTCCCCCTATTCAGGCCCCGGTGCGCTGATGGCACAGGAGAGACGTCCCTGAAGCTCTGTTCGGTGACTCGGGGCGCCTCACCTGGCAGGTGCCGCTAGATACCGTCTCGAGCGTCCCACGGGGAGGCTTCCTGCACTGGTGGCCCCGGAACAGCCGGCCGGCCCCCACCTGAGCTCTTGGACTTCAATCCTGAGGTTGTCCAGGGGCCACTCGTCCTGGAGGGATTCAGGGAGGTTCCTTCAGTGAGCCCGACTCTACCCACAGCGGCCGAATCGCTGCTTCTCGTAGGATTTATTTATTTATTTATTTATTTATTTATTTATTTATTTATTTATTTTTAATCCATTTATTTATTATTAATTAATTTATCTATTGTTTATTATTTATTATTAATTTATTTATTTATTATTTATTATTAATTTATTATTTATTATTTATTTATTATTTATTTATTTATTTATTTTTAATTCTAGCATCTGCCACCTGCTAGCGTAGCCCGGGTGCGCAGGATTCTCTTGTTCTCCTGCAAACATGACTCTGCTGTCTGGTCATTAGTCACCACCAGAGTGTTGATGGTGTTGACTGACCATTCCTCAAAACGTCTGGTCCAGACACTGCTTCTCCAAGGAGAACGAAGAATAGCCAACATGCTGGCAGTTAGTAGCTTACGTTTAATTGCTTTCTTCTAATTCGAGTCCACTTTTTGGATTGTAATGGGTTGCAATGGGGATTACGACACTATCTGTAATCTGTGCGGCTCAGGCTCCGTCACCCGGTTGGCCTGGGCGGGTGGGATGCAGCACGTGGAAGTCGACAGCTCGCCCTCCAGCCTCCCAGCCCACGTCAAGCATCGTGTTCTCAGGGAAGGGTCCTCTGACCCCATCCAGGAGGGGTTGGGATTTCCTCCTCTACTCATTTCTGTACTTTTCTATGTGCCTCCTTTCCCGATAGGTGTTTCCTTCTGCTGAGAAGTGGAGATGGGTTGGATGCGTCCTGCAACTGCGCGACCCCATCTATTAATACAATTGGCAAATTCTTAGAAATTAGCAGGTGCTCCGTGGAGACATAGTCTGACCTGCCAGCTTCCATAGTTCGGGCTCCTTGTGTCTGCCCTGGTGAGTCCTCGAAGAACGCAGGAAGGCCGCGGCCGGGAACACGCTAACCAGACCCTCCCGGGAACACTTCTTGGGAAGCGTGGTCTTGAGGTGCGAGCACCGCAGGTGCAGGTAGGATATCTGCGCCTCGTTGGCGTGGCTGCCTTTTTCTGAACTGTAGCTCCTCGCGAAAGTCATGCACGTTGGGTCCTCCCGTCTGGAACATGGGGGTACTAACATACCACGGCCACCTCGTAAAGGGCCGTGAGAACCAGAGGGCGTCTGAGAGCATATGAAGCGACAGGCGGGAGGACGCTGGCGAGGTTGCTTCTGCTCGTCCTGATAGATCCAACGGACCCATATTGATCGTACGGTATGAATCCTTTGCACTTAGACACCATCAGAAAAAATGTTGTGTCTGGGGATCCCTGGGTGGCGCAGCGGTTTGGCGCCTGCCTTTGGCCCAGGGCGCGATCCTGAAGACCCAGGATTGAATCCCACATCGGGCTCCCAGCGCATGGAGCCTGCTTCTCCCTCTGCCTGTGTCTCTGCCTCTCTCTCTCTCCCTATGTCTATCATAAATAAATAAATAAATAAATCTTAAAAAAGAAAGAAAATGTCATGTCACGCAAGCTGTCCTCAGCCCTCAGAGAGATGACGAAAGCAACCTGCCCTCCGGGCCTCGCCACGGCTTTCACAATCCCTCAAAGATAGAAATACGGCGTGATGCCAAAAAAATGAAGAGCGGGTAAGTGCCCGGAGCATTCATTTGCAAAACTGGTGGCCGACTGCCTTGGGTTCTGAAGCTAAACGGGATTTAGGTCGCATTCATCTGTGCAGGACTCCTCTGACCCCATCAGGCCGCGTGCGCGAGAACCGCACGGGGGATTCCGAAGGACCTCGCACTCTTACCTCCTTGACACGAGGTCCTGGAAATCCCTTGTTTCGAAGGGACCATGTGGCTCTCAGGCAGCTTCTGCGGCTTCCCCGCCTTCTGCACGTTCTCCGGAGCTGCAGGTGGTGCCAGCTGGCCTTCCTTTCCCGGGGCGAGGGGGCACTGAGCGGACACCATCTCTCCGACAGAGCCCGGAGTGGCTTAGGGATCTTCAAATTTTACTTCCATTTGGGAGCCCCACAGTCACTGCCAGTTTTACCAATTTCCCCAAAGCCTTCAAATAGCAGTTACCACTGTTCCTTTTTTGTTTTGTTTTTTTGTTTGTTTGTTTTTTTATTGTTTTCCACTCTTCCTTTTTTGGAACAAAACTAGCTTAGAGACTGAATTACTCACCTCTCTCCTGAAAAGTTTGGTACCCAGGGCCTTTAATCGGGACCCTGCACTGCTTTCTTCATCACCTAGGACAGGCAGTTTTGGGTCTATGGCCTTAATTATTTTTATGCCAACTCGTTGGATTTAGGCTACTTGTTTCTTTAATCTGAAAAAGGATTTAAGGTCTATTACGGTGAC
Organism: Canis lupus baileyi; assembly: GCF_048164855.1. Lineage (NCBI taxonomy): Eukaryota > Metazoa > Chordata > Mammalia > Carnivora > Canidae > Canis > Canis lupus. Next base: position 43,389,753 of record NC_132868.1, on the reverse strand, counting down.
GGCAAGGTGGTTGGCAACACGATGTCTGGACGCCGCGGTTACAGCATCCAGAGGAACCTGGCACCTGCTCATGTCCCTGTGCAGCGAAGTAAAGGAGGACACCAAGTGGAAGTGAACCGTTGGGCAAAAATTACCCGGCGGCCGTCATACAGAGCACTTGATATTGATGGAACCAACCTAAACTCGCTTCAGAAAAAAAAAGGTGGAAAGGACAACATTTGACAAAAAAGACCTCCGGCAGGCAACTGCATTATGTTTGCTATGTGACTGTACCCAAAATCATAACCGAATGTTTGGGGAATAGGAGAATCCATGAATTCATTTCAAAATCATTAAAATCTAGGCTTAAAAAAAATTCAAAAAAAAAATCTAGGCTTAAGATCTTAATAAAGTATTCATCAAATTTTTTCTAAAATCTTTTTAAATTTGAATTTGAATTTTTTCATCAATTTTTTTCTGAAATCTTTTTAAATTTAAAATTTTATTTATTTATTTATTTATTTATTTATTTATTTATTTATTTATTTATTTATTTATTTATTTTTGCATCTCCTTCTCATATTATCTTTTTTTTCAGTTGTAATTACTTGGTGTTTGATAACCAATATATTTAAGAACCGAATGTAATGAAAAGACATACGGACCAGTTCTTTGGAAAAGGACGGAGAGGGGCCAACTGAAGGACAGAAACAAAAATGCAGTAAGATGGACCCAAAGAAGGATTTGTAGGGACGTCACACACTTCTCCACTGAACCCTTGGGAGGTCACGGGTTCGGATGTCGGCTAGCACTATTGCCAAAGGTCGTTCTCTGCTTCTGTTTCTTGTCTGAGGAGCTTTGACCTCGGTAGCGTCCTCCATGGGTCTCGGCCCCCGTGTACCGGGGCTGTTCCCCGGGGTCGTGCTGACAGCTGAGCGGCCGTGGGATCCGAGAACGATTCTTGAAAACCGTTGGTAGCCCCGGGGCGTAGCCAGTGACGCGGGGTAGGACGGAGGCCTGGGACGGGCCCAGGTCGCAGGCCAGCCAGTGACGCGGTAAGATGCTCCGGCGAGACTGTGAAGTCAGGCTGGTGACAATAGCCTATACACCGGGTTTTACTCCTTTCACAAGATAAGCTCAGGGTCCTGGTGCCCTTGGTGATTTAGGGCAGGATCAGGAGCAGACAGGGTGAGGTCGCTGTCCCCGGGGCCGGGCCCGGCTGTGGGTGGGCAGGAGGCCCTGGGAGTGCCCGGGTGGCCTGGGGTCGCACCCCCTGTCATCACAGGGGCTTCCGGGGAAATAGTACCACAGGGAGGCTGCCTGCAGGGAGGTCCCCGAGCCCGGGACGTCCACCGCCTGGGCCCGGCTCTGCTCCCCGGCGGTGGCCCTGCGACCCCGCGGCCTCAGTGCGCTGGCCTCGGCTGGGTGTCATGCTTCCCTGGGCCGGGCCCCGTGGCCACAGCGGGCGGGGTTGGGGTGCGAGCCTCCCAGGAGCCTATTGCCCCTTCAGGCTGTGTCTCTGCACCCGGACGGCCGCCCCACGCATGTCTCGCAGGGCAGGTGCAGGACGGCGTGCAGCCAAGGGCGCTAGTGCCAAACCTCGGAAGCAGCTCAAAACGCAGCCCCGCCGGCCGGGTGTGTAGCCCGAGGCTGAACCTCCGAGCATGTCCCCCCCCCCCCAGTGCCCCTCCTGGTGGCGGCTCCAGAGCCCAGGGCAGGAGGCCGTGCCGGCCCGTCACCCCTGTCCCGTCACCTGCGGCCCCCGGGCCTTCTCCACCTTGTGCTGTGCTCGGGCACCTGCGGCCCTGGGCACGGACGGCCCGAGGCCCCGGGAGAGCCAGGTCAGCGTGCAGCCGCCTCCTCCCGCCGGCCGCGTCCCCTGCAGGCCAGCTGGGGTCCGACCCGCGAGGACACCTGCTTAGGACAGGCCTGCTGAGGCCCGTGCTGTCGCTCCCGGGCGGGGTCACGGTGGGGCCTTGTGGAGTCTAGGTCTCCATCCTCGCGGGAACTCTGATCAGAGGGGAGAAGGGTCCTCGAGGCCGGTCCCCGGCAGTTGGGGAGGCACCTGCAGCCTCGCCGTCCCCCCCCCAGAGGCGCTGGCCCCCAGCACAGACACCCCAGGTGGCCAGCAAGGAACCCGCATCGCCGTCTGCCTAATGGCACCTGCAAAGCCCCACCTGCCTCCTCTGCTCCTGCCCGTCTCTGTGGTCCCGCCCGCGGTGCACCCATGGGCCGTCGGCAGGTCCCTAAGGGGCCGCAGGGGCCGCGCTCCCCATGGGGGGGACTCCCACCCGCACAGACCGTGATTCTTTCAGGCCTTAGACTCTCAGCAAGTTTATTAACGTCATGATTTAATTGTCTGTTTTAAAATGTTATGGTTTCCACTGTGCCTCACGATTTTATTAGTTTTTTATTGGCTAATGAGTTACGGATATTTTATTTTATTTTTTAAAATATTTTATTTATTTATCAATGAAAGACACAGAGAGAGAGAAAGAGGCAGAGACCCAGGCAGAGGGAGCAGCAGGTTCCATGCAGGGAGCGCGACGTAGGACTCGATTCCAGGACCCCGGGGTCACGCCCTGGGCCGAAGGCGGCCCTAAACCGCTGAGCCCCCCTGGGCTGCCCGAGTTACGGATATTTTAATTTATGGCTTGACCTTGAAGAGTCGCGACGCTACAGTTGGTCGCCAGAGACATCCAGACCTCGGCGAGGAGGCACGAGTGAGGGCACGAACGTGGGAGCGAGGCTCACTTGAATCCGAATCGTGGCCCCGCCGTGTCCTCGCTTCACGGCGGGGGGATTGAGCTTCTCTGTGCCTCAGTTTCCTCATTTACGACACGAGGTCGACTTCATCACCTTTGTAGAGTTGTCGTTAAGATTAGTCGAGTTACTGCGTGTGAATCTCTTGGTGCAAGTTGAGAGACGTGGGCAAGTTTTGATACACGGTGATTAGCAGGAGGGAGGATGGAGAAGCTCGACGACGCCACTTTGCAGTGGGTGGGCATCATCCTGCTTTGCAGACCTCAAATCCTTATATATAAAAGCAAATTTCCCCTCGTAGGAAAGACTGAAAGGCCTTCACTGTGCTCATGGTCCCGTTTCTTGAAAAGCACAGAACAGCCGCGAGCGTCACCGCTTAGACTCCGTGGGAGCAGCCCTGCAGCTGGGGAGCCCCTTCGACGTAAATCTGGACTCCGCGTTCGTTTATTACTTATTTTCCAAATCTCTAAACGCATGTCCTGGGCCTTTACCTATACACGCGGGTGACGACTGAATTGCAGGAGCCTCCGTGGGCGTTTCTGTTCGGGTAGATTCTGACAAACAGCAATACTGGGGAGAAATTGCAAGAGAGGATCGAAAGGATCGGTGGGGGGAAAAAAAGGTGTTAATATTTAAAGGTGATTGATATTTTGGTTTCCCGCGGGGTAAAAATAGGACTTCACAGATGGCAGATGTCTAGGTCGGTAACGTGGTGCCGCGTCTCGAACGAAGAGGTGGGGGGGGGGCGGTGTGGTCAGACCCGGTTCTCAGATGGTACCTGGGTGGCAACCCGGGCTTTGGGACTGGGGCTGGGGGATGCGTGAACCCGTAAGGTGCTTTTATCGCGCACGCACATGCCTTCCTTTGTTTTCTTGAGAAAATGTGACTTCCTCGGGTGAAATTGGACACTCGAGGGCTGTGGGATTCTGAGTGTCGGAACCAGAGCAACACGAAGACCGTAACGTCGCTGGCATCTCCGAGCTTGGGTCCTTGGGGGAGTGAGGGGAATGGCTGTGAGAGGGGCCCCGCGGGGACCCAGTGCAGTGGCAGGACAGGCCCGTGTCCCTGCTCAGGACAATGAGCATCGCTCCTTGCATCGCTCATGGCCCCTTCTGAGACCCCGTTGATTCCCCAGGAAAGGCACCGGGGAAACAAGGTAGCCCCCGGGGAGCTCACAGGTGCATGGAGACGCCGTGGCCGGAGCAAGGCTGGAGCAAGGCCAAGGTCTCTCAGCTCTGGCAGCGGGTGGCACTTGCACCCGGGCCCCAGCTGGTCCTCGGCCTTGTGCCCTCCGTGCTCTCCACCCTGCTTTCCGGGGCACCAAATGGCGGAGCCACGCGTGGCCTCAGAGATGATAAAGGCGACATTTACTGACACCTACTCTGTGCCCGAGCCTCCGAGCCTCCCTTGTGAAGCCCCCAGGACACAGGTTTCCCGACGGCTCTGGAACCACAGGGTCACAGCGGCTGAGGAACCAGCTCACGGCCACGCCGCGCCGTCGGTCAAGCCCACATCTTTCTGGGGCCAAAGCCCACATTCTTCCCCTGATACCACCCGTCCCCGCCCCATGACTGGGGAGCGAGCCACTCTGTGCCTCAGTTTTCTCCTTTATGACGTAAGGTCAGCTTTGTCTCCTTTGTAGAGCTGCCATTAGCACTCAGGGAGTCGCTGCATGTAGATCTCGTGTAGAATTTGAGATACATCGTGAGGTTTTGATAAACGGTAACCAGCCGTAGCGATGATGCAGAGATCGCGCGCCTACGTGCTCTGGGTTGTTCTCATTTTCTTTAGCCCCAAGACAAGGATGGAAGGACACAGACATGGTTGTACGACAAGACTGTATATCCGTATTTTAATGTGAAGAAATAGTGTGTATTAATATTTTTTCCTTTTATTTCTTTTCCCCCGCGCTGAAGCAGGGTGGTAAGTGGGAAGAGGGGCCATGCGGGTCTTAGTCCGAGTGGTGCCACTCGACGGTGCGGCCGTGGATAAATCGCTTCATCCTCCAGGTCCCAGTTACTTCAGTAATAATGAGGAGCAGACTAAACTAGTCTTTGTTTGAATTTTCCTCCAGATCTGATGCTCATAATCCTTCGCTAACACGAGCTCGTCGTCCCTACCAACCATCCCGTTTCCTGTGGAAGGTCAGGGTGCACGTGGAGCATCTAACTCATCTCAGATCCTCTTGGAGAGCAAACAGGCTCTCGCCCTCCTGATTGAGTCCTCGGTGAAGCTACGAAGTAGATGCGGAAGCACACTTCCCAAGTAATTACCAGTATTCATGAAGATAATTAACTCACGCAGACATTCGGAGGCGTAACACAGTGCTTAGAAATATCATCCGATGGCGGGAATGTTTACCGAAGACTCGTTTATTTCCCCAATCAGCGGAGGCACGAGGGGGAAAGAGAAGATACTTCCCTGGTTTTATGTGCTCTGTGGGCATATTCTTGGAAATCTCCCCAGCTTTATTATTTGCTTCCTAGACTTGTTAATTCTGCTGAGAAAATTAAAGAAGCAGATGCTAGGAAAAGGATTGAAGACTCTAAAGCGCTCACATCGACATATGTTATCATAAGGAGACTCTTGGTAGCTGCTGCTTTGTTGAGCACCTTCCGAGCACAGGTCCTCCACACCTATGGTGACCACTTCTCGCGGTGACATCTTCAGGGTGGCATTGCCATCTGCTCTCCCTAATCAGCTTTATGGAGACGAAATTCACATGGGCATCTTCCTTTTATCAGCAGGGATAAAACAGACCCTATGGAATTTATGTTATGTACCCTAAAGAGCCTTTTGTTAAGTGGTAAAAATACTACACGAGCCCAGATATATTTTGTTACAAGGACTGTGTGTTTTCCATTATGTCGCCTTCAAAGGAGGGAACATGACCGCGGGAGGTCAAGAAGGAATAACGTAAAAAAAAAATAATAAGAAGAAGAAAAAAAAAAAAGAAGGAATAACGTTGTGAGATCAGCAATCCAGCTCCTTCTGTCCGTGCCAACCGCGGCGCTCCTCATGCCAGAGCACGGCGCTCACGGCGGGCTGCAGGGGGGCACGGTTTCCAGCTGTTCAACAAGCATTTCTCTTAAATCCTATACGCGTGTCTTTAAAGATTTTCTTCTGCTCGTTGTCCACCGTTATCGGAATCTTAGAACCACCGAAATTTAGAGCTTATTTGATTCAAGCTTCAATTTTCCAAACGAGACGAAGGACATTCAGGGAGAGGAAGTAAGTTACTCAAGGCCACGAGCTCGCCTAAGGCGGACTTGGCGTAGAGAGCACACAGCCATATTTAATTTGCTGCCCTCTATATCCTATTAATGTGGGTGAAAATCCACATTAATACTTGATCTGAGTGACCGTGGGGCGAGCTCAGGCCTTTGGAGCCCTGGTAATAACCAACCAGGCCCCTGGCGTGTAAGAAGTGCAAGTTTCCACGTCATGATTAAAACTTTGGAAGAAAAAAAAAAGATAAAAAAAGAACTTTGAAAGACATTGTCTTGTTATCGGGGAAAAAAGTTTGTTACATTGGGTTTAGTCTAGATATCTTTTAGAACAAAGAAGGCATCTTCCGCTATTGGCTTTAGCAGGATAAACTTAGTAAAGTCCATAATTTAAATATATTAAACAATTTGGAATGCAGGGGTTTCTATCTAGAGGTAGACTGATGAAATTTCTCACCTGGAACATTTCCGTTCTCTCTCTGTTGTGGGTCCGCAGTATGGCCACAATGTCATGTTACTTAATCAACCCATACTTTTGATATTGTAGGAAGATACTCTTATTATGCTGCTAATTATTTTCCCACATTCTTGACTCTGCAGCTTTTGCTCTGGCCTCTGTTTTTGTTTTACTTGTTTTCTTTAAAACACGCACACACACAGCCTTTCGTAATATAAATAATTTGAAGCTTGTTGTCCCTGATACACGGATGCGAAACTTTAGGGGTGTTTTTACGCTTTATTTCAGGGCGTGCCACATTTCTGTTTCGTATTTTCAAGTTATTTTTTCTATTAAATGTCGCCTCAGGTTGGCTTCTCTGGCAGTAAGTGCTGAGATGGTGTCTCCGAGTCCCAGGGCTGCCAGGACAAAACACCACCAACTGGGTGCCTTAAACAATCAAAATGTATTGCCCGGCAGTCCTGGAGGCTCAGAGTCCGAGGTCAAGGTGTGGCAGGGCCGGTTCCTTCTGAGGCTGGGGAGGGATCTGGAAGGCTGCTCTCCTGCTTCTGGGAGTTTTCTGGCGATGTCGGCTTTCCTTGGCCGCGACAGCATCACCTCAGTTCCTACCTTCAGGTTCACGTACCCTTTCTCCTTGTGCATGTCTTGGTGCCAAGTTTTTCCTCTTCTGCATCCTGCAGTCATGTGGGATTACAGCCCTCCTTACTTCAGTATGACCCATCATAGTTACACCAGCAACGATTCTATTTCCAGATAAAGTCACATTCTGAGGCCTGAGGGGTTAGGGCTTCAATATATGGATTTTGAGGATACTCAACTCAACCCTCCAAGGGAAAGGTGCAAGAAGCCCTGGGCAGTGGTGGAGGTTAAACTGCCACGTAGGCCCCACAAAGCCTGAGAAAATCCGGCAGCAAGCTTCAGAGCAAATGCTGCCCATCTGCAGGTCCCTCTGAGAGGACTTTACACCTTGCCCGTCTCAGTCACCAGGTATAGATTGCCTGGGAAGGGCTTCCTTTGGGCAAGACCCCTCGTGGAGTACAGGCAGGCCCTGAAGGAACTGGGAGCTGAAGCCTGGCTGTAGATTATGCTCCTCCGATGAAGGGGTGTCTGGGTGGGGCATCTCCACGTCTGTCACAAATATAGCATTACTGACCTCTATGGAGTCAAGAAAAATAAGTCAATCGGAGAAGGACAAACATATGGTCTCATTCATTTGGGGAATATAAAAAATAGTGAAAGGGAATAAAGGGGAAAGGAGAGAAAATGAGTGGGAAATATCAGAAAGGGAGACAGAGCATAAGAGACTCCTAACTCTGGGAAACGAACTAGGGTGGTGGAAGGAGAGGTGGGTGGGGAGTGGGGGTGACTGGGTGGTGGGCACTGAGGTGGGCACTGAACGGGATGAGCACTGGGTGTTATTCTGTATGTTGACAAATTGAACAATAAAAAATAAATTTATTAAAAAAATAAAATAAATAAAATAAAATAAAAAATAGTCAAAAAAAAAAAAAGAAAAACACAAACTCTTGATCTCAAAAAAAAAAAAAAACAAACAAAAAAACACACAAAAAAAACAAAATACTCATAGAAATATCTCCATTTCCTGCCTAACTACCTAAAATGTTCTCCACGGCCAGGTTAAGGTATAAATCTCCCAATCTAACACTTAAGGCGCTGCGCCATTGGACTCAAATTTATGTTTCAGCCTCTCTGCTCTTCACCAGAATCCTCTGTTCTAGCCAAGCTAATTTTTCTCTATGTAGGGCATGGAACTCAAGCGGAACTTCTTTAATATCTTTCACCTATTGAGAAGTACAGAGATATTGAAAAGGTAGATTTCAGTCTGGCTGGAAAGGTCTTGAAGCCGGACTGAAAGGGCTATAATTAATCTATAGTCTAACCCAAGAATCGACGAAGTGTGGCCTGCAGATCAAACCCAGGCTGCCATCCGTTATGGAAAATACATGTGGGAACACAGCCATGCCCTCCTTCGTACACGTAGTCAGTGGCTGTTATCATGCTTCGATTCTGCAGAACCCAGTAGTTCCACAGGTACCGTGTAGCCCACAAAGCCTAAAATATGGACTGCCTGGTCCTTTACGGAAAATGTTTGCTGGCTCTTTCATCCAACGCTCCTTTTACGGTAGAAATAATATGACCTTTCTCTTGAAGTTTTCTGTGGTCTCTGCTCAGACTGGTCTTGACAACCTTTAAACTCATAAGGCACAGATCAGTTTTTCTGTGTTGGAATTTGCTTTTCCAAACTCTATGTCCCTATGGAATTGCAATTTATAATAAGAAATATATATATTTTAGTTTTCATCTGTTTCTCGGACAGAGCTTCTAAAATCTTTGGGATTTCCAAGGGATGAAAGAATCAAGATGTCTTTTGTTTTGGCTTTGGAAAGTCCCTAGGTTCCCTAGGGGCTGCTTTCCAGGGAACTAACCAGGTGATTAGAAGGTTGGAGGTTCAGTCCCCGCCCCCTCCCCCCCCCCCCGCCCCGGGAAGGGTAAGGGGCTGCAGATTGAGAGCCATTGCCAATGGTCAATGATTTAATTAGTCATATCCATGCAATGAAGCCTCCATAAAAGCTCTAAGGAGTGGGGTTGGAGAGCTTCCAGGGTGGTGAACATGGAGATTTGGGGAGAGTGGTATGACTCAGAGAACATGAAGACTCTACCCCTTTCCCCGCACCCTGCCCTAGGCATCTCTCCCATCTGGCGGGTCCTGAGTCCTGTCCATTTATAATAAACTGGCAAAGTAGTAAGGAAACGTTTCTCTGAGTTCTGTGAGGCTCTCTAGCGAATGAATCAAACCCAAGGAGTTGGCGGAGGTGGGGTTGGAACCTCCAACTTGTAGCCCATTATTCAGCAGTACAGGTGACAACCTGGAGTTGCAGCTGGCGTCTGAAGTCAGGGCTGGGGTCGGTTTCCTGTGACTGAGTGACTCCCTCAGTCCGTGGAGGTCGATGTGTCCCCTGGGAGTGTCAGAATTGAGCCGAATTGTAGGACACCCCTGTCTAGCGTCAGAGGACTGTTTGGTGGGAGGGAAACCCCAGAGATCCGAGCTGGTGCCAGCTCCTCAATCTCATCGCCCCACGCAGATTGTGAGTGCGGGAGCACAGACCGTGCCTGCATTTCAGTTTGGATTTTCCGCTGTGTTTTGCACAAAGTGTCTGTCGGTGACATGGAGATTCATGTCACTTGCTTCAGAGGCTACTTGTTGGCATGTGGAAAAAAGGTCTTTGGAGGCCAGTAGCTCCAGGTCTGGGTCTTGCATGTGTCCCCTTGTGAAGGACCTGATTCTTCTGGGCCCTGGATGGCCCTCCCCGCTCCAGAGCTGCAGGGGTCTGGCGGCCAGGCCTGGCCCTGGGAGAGAGATGCACCACCGCGCTCCCGGGACAGAGCTGGGGGGGCACTGGGCGGAGGGTGTGGTGGCAGGGGGCCATCTACCTCCTGCAAGAGCCAGAGGAACCCTTCCTCTGTGGTGCTTGGGGAAGGGAGGCTTCGAGCCTCGGTCTCCTCATAAGACATGAGGCGCCTCCGTGCCCACCCGCCTGCTTCCCATAGGGGCCCTACCCACCGCCATTTCAGCCACAGGAGTCCACACGTGGCTCAGATGTCCCTTGGGGTCACCACCCCCTGGGCCAGGAACCACAGCGTGCTTCGGGTGGAGCTAGGGGTGGCACGAGGCCGGGCCTGGACAGCGCACCCAGCTCTGCTTGGGTACTGAGGTGTTGCTCCGGGGGTGCCTGTCGCTCAAGGCTTTGGGAATAGCAGTGCAGCTGTGGCCTCCCGGTCTGGGGCGCTAGCCGTGGGCAGACCCGTGCATGTGTCAGGGCACAGCTGGGGGCCCACTCAGCCGAAGGAGGCCCGGACCTGGGCCAGGAGGGCGAAGGGGCCTTGCCTCGTCCAGGCCAGAGCAGGCCCGGCTTCTGGCGGCAGCGCAGCCCATGCCTCCCGCCCCCAGGGCAGCGCTGGCCATGCCGGGGGCACCTGCGTGGGCCGCACGCCCCCAGCTCTTCACCTACACTCCCTGGCACAGCAGGTTTCAGGCAAAACGAGCCTCCCGGCGGCAGAGCCCCGGCCCTCCTCCCGCAGCCAGCGGTGACCCGAGCGGGCCGCAAATCCACATTTCACTCAGGAGCTATCGTGCCGAGCTACGAGGGGGTCTATTCTTTGGGATTTGTTCTTCACCGAACATTTCAAATTAGCAAATATTTGCACTGGGCTCTTGCCGTGTTTGCTGTGCTCTCGCTTACATGCTAAAGGCTGCATGTGCGGGGCACCGGAGAAGTTATTTTCTTCCAGTTAATCCACTACGTGTCCTTCTGAGAGCGGCCTTTATGGAGTTAGGTAAGGCCCTTGCGGGGGTGACGGGGCGTGGGAGCCCGGGGAGCCTCTGGGAGGGCATTCAAGGGGTCCCTTGGTTCCGGGGTGGCTATAGTATCTGAATGGCACCTCCACAGCCCATCGTTTTCTTTCCAGCACAGTCTTAGGAATGGTTCTGGGAAGCAAATACAATACTGCTTGAAAATGGGGGACTTTGGGTTTTCTTAGGCAGAATTAATGTGCGCCGCTTCCAGGAGCTCTCGTTGGGCCCGTGGAGGATGCAGGGGATCACGCCCAGAAGGAGGCAGGAGCAGCAGGCGGGGGCCCCTGAGGAGCCACAGGAGTCTGTCAGCCGAGGTCAGCTGCCTCCCTCCCCGCGCACGAGGTCGCGCACGAGACCTTTATGACCTTTACGCGCCCGTCAGTCCTGGCCACTTCCATGAAACGCTAGCGCCAGGCGTCCTCTTCCTTTGCTCATGACGCTTCCCTCCATGTGCTCCAGCTCTGACCCCCTGCGACACAGCGGAGGGCTGCAGTATTGGTCACCTATGTCCTGGCTTATCACACGGATCAGGTGTCTGGGAAAGGCCATAGGATGCTTCTCCGGAATTACTGAAGTTTGCTCGTAACAAATGGCCCCGTCATTTCAGGAAATGAAGTTCCACGGGAATCTATAGTCTTTATATGTCTGTCTTAGGGTGTGGTGTTTTGGTGTTTCATGGTCTTCTTTTTTAAGGGATCCCTGGGTGGCTCAGTGGTTTAGCACCGTCTTCAGCCCAGGGTGTGATCCTGGGGTCCCGGGATCGAGTCTCGCGTCGGGCTCCCTGTGTGGAGCCTGCTTCTCCCTCTGCCTGTGTGTCTGCCTCTCTTTGTGTCTCTCATGAATAAATAAATAAAATCTTTAAAAAAAATATGTTGCAATGGATTGGTTCAACCTACCCTAGATAAGACCGTTTTGGCCAACACGCCAGAGGCTTCCCATTTTCCCTCCCCTTCTCTCCACTACGTAGTGTCCCTTCGCACATGGTCACCTTGAAGAACGGCTTGATAAAATGAAATCCAGTCGTCAAGTGGATGAGAGTGTGAGGAGGAGAAGAACACCACACTCGAAGCCCAGGAAACTGGATACTCCTTGCTTCTCGTTTCTTTGCCCAATTTCTCGACTGGTTGAGTGGCAGCGGGCAAAGCGCTCTCAGCTGAGCTAAGGTGTCCCGCTTGCCAGACGAGCGCGTTGGAGGAGGGACGGGGTGTTCGACAAATGCACCAGCCTCCCGGGCCGCCCCCGTGCTGGGCGGTGTGGATCAGGCCCTACTGCCCACGGGACCAAGCCTGGCTCATGGTTCTCCCCGACCGGGCTCCGGGCAGCCCCTCCGAGTGAGCAGTTAGTGCAGGTTGTCTCCATCCCTGTGGACCCCCGGGTGGCTCCTCCCGCTCCCCTTAATGACCTGTCATGCGAGGCCCTTCTCGAGATTTTCCGTATGCGGAAGACTGTGGAGTGGAGGAGTACAGTATCGAGTGGGAAGCAATGACTTTCTGACAATACAAAGTTAGCGGAATAGAAGATTTAGATGAGGATATGGATGGTTGAGGCCTTATTGCTGACCTTCCAATCAGTCCTATGCCTTCAGTATCACCCTGCACTGTCCCTCTTTCAAAGCTCATTCCATTGAGACATTAAAAAAAAAAAAAAAAAAAAAAACTAAGGAATTCAGTTGCTTCCCTGCTGTTACAATTTTTCCTATTATTTTAAAATTGAACGAATATTTAAAATGTTTTTTTTAATTTCAGTCAAAATCCTGACCACTATTGGATAAATATTAGAATTAGTCTCATTAGAAATAACTACAGCCCACCCCACATTTTTGGGGGGTAATGGATGAGAAAAGAATTCCTAAAATATAAAGTGCTAGTAAAATAGACATGCTTTTATATTTTAATTTTGCCTCTTTGGCTAATGTTCTAATGATATGGAAAACCCAGCTGAAATCCTCATGAATGATTTATGGCCTCATTTAAATCCCTTTATTGAATGAGAGACAGATATTTGTAATCTGGGCACGATTACAATCTTCCATATTAAACGATAAATTTAAAAAGTCCCTTAATGTTGTTTAATACTTTATGATAGAAAAATGTTATCATGTAGGTTTGTTTTATTTGATTACCTTTTCATTTATTTAATCAACCAGGAGCCTATCACATTTTACTATGACTTTATTTTAGAAAAGAGGAAAATCATGGGTATGGAGACTAAAACCCCATAAACCTGGACTTATTGCCTTTGGGCTTTCACAGGCTGGATTAAAACTTCACCCCATTTCTCTGCCTTATTTGACTAACCACTGCTATTTTTATCAGCCCCAGTTTAGATAATACTTCTACGAGGGGGACTTTCTAAATCTATATGATAAGTGAATCTTGCTTCATGTTCCCTAACTGCCCAAGGTCCCATCTCTACAGCGTCCTGGAGGAGAATTGACCAGTTTCTTGACCTTCTGTTCTAAGCTTTCGCCTACACTCTGTGCTTTTATTTTTTTTTTAAATCATATTTTTGAGGTTAAATTACTTAGAAACAGATTACTTTTTATTTTTTATTTTTTTCTTATTTTTATTTATTTTTTATTATTTATTTTTTATTATTTTATTTATTTGTATTATTTTATTTATTTTTATTATTTTATTATTTACATTTTATTATTTATTTATTTTTATTATTTTTATTATTTTTATTTTTATTTATTATTACTTTTTTTAAAAGACCGTATTTGAGAGAGAGTGTGCACAAGTGGGGGTCGGGGGAGAGGCAGAGGGAGAGGAAGAAGCAGATGCCCGCTGAGCAGGGATCTGGATGTGGGGTTGGATCCCGGGACCAGGAGACCATGACCTGAGCTGAAGGCAGGGGCTTAAGAGACTGAGCCCCCAAGGTGCCCCTAGAAACAATTTATAAATTTATTTTTTATTGGTGTTCATTTTGCCAACATACAGCATAACACCCAGTGCTCATCCCGTCAAGTGCCCCCCTCAGTGCCCGTCACCCAGTCACCCCCACCCCCCGCCCTCCTCCCCTTCCACCCCCCGTAGCTTGTTCCCCAGAGTTAGGAGTCTCTCATGTGCTGTCTCCCTTTCTGATATGAAACGATGGGTTTTAACAGGGAGAGAATTGAGGGAATACTAAAAATTGCAACATTGTGGGCAAATATAAGGAGTTCATACTGTAGTTGGGTTTCTGAATTGACAAAGATCTGGTGCTTGCTTCCAACCCTCACCCGATAGGATTTTCACAGATGACACGCTCTTTGTATTATTGTTAACCGTGTACACGTGCTGGGGACGCAGACACAGACACCCCCATTCATATTCTCTCTCTCTCACACACACCCCACTGCCCCCCAATCCTATATCCGGTTCCTCTCTTCCCTCTGTTGGGGAAGATGCATTAGAGCTGGTCACAAGACACACATAGTCTCAGGTTGCCATTTATCTTGTACCCACTGGCAGACTTGTCTATTTTCCCTTGTTTTTATTTTTTATTTAATTTTAATTTAATTTTAATTTAATTTAATTTAATTAATTTAATTTAATTTAATTTTTTTGGTCTATTTTCCCTTGTGATGAGATCCCAATCTTCTGTAAATTGTAAGCAGGACAGAAGAAAGCACCTGCTCTGTTTTCCATGTGTTTCTTTGTTTCTCTCAAACTACAGCCCTCCTTTAAACTTAATTTAGCCAAAGGACTCCCGTAACATGATGATGATATCACCCCAAACAAGCTCACTCCTCACAGTCACGCCCAAATCCTTGCTCCCAGGAGCCTCTGCATTTCCCTGCGTCCTCCCCGGGATTTCATCCATAGTAAACACCGGTCACATTTGTTGACTCGAATACAGTCTATTGTCATAAAAGACATAAAAGACTGCAAAAAGGGAAGAGCAAGAATGGAAAGAGTCCACGCGGCAGAACTGGACAAGGTTCAAGGGATTGACTTCTGGCTCTGTCATCTACTAGCTTGTCCTACACAAACACTGGATCTTTATTGAGACTCGACTTTCCCACCTGGAAAATAGGAATAGATGATATTCTTCCTCAACGGCACCTAGCAAAGTTTCTAATGCATAACAGATGCTCATAAATGGTTGTGACTTTATTACGTTATCGTTGTTGTGATTATCATGTAGTAGAGAGCAAAAATCCCAAATATGGGAAAATCCTAGAGCTTGGCTATTTCTGTCTCGGCTGGGTTGGGAATGAAACATTTCCTATAGGAGAGAGAGTCTGTAAGTCTGCTCTTATTTCTTAAGGAAGGAGAGGATCCTGTACCAGCCGATGGAGTAAAATTTGATTTAAAATATATGGATTACATTTATACCGACCCATAGGATTAATGGGCCTCATTAATACTCTCCCTGGAGCTGGTTGGTACAAGCAGCACAGCAAAACCCATTAACTCCCGTTTTAATCTAATTGCAATGCAGCCGTCGATGAGCAAATGACGTCGACGGTGTGGAATTTTGCTCTCCGTCCTGCAGGACCGAAGTGACCGGCTCACGGCGCCGGGGGTACTCAAGGTCGGTGAAGTGTCCCTCTCTGGACCGACCCGGTGCTGGCGGAAGCCCTTGAGCCCGTCTGCTGCATGAGACCCTCAGACCCTTCCTTGGCTCACTCTCGATCTGGCTCAGGAGCCACCATTGTTTTCAGTCTTGACGACGACGATGGTTATCAGCTGGTGCCCGTGAAGGGCTACCTCGTTCCCTTCGTCCGCGCAGGCGAGCGGGACACGGGCTGGGCATAGGCCCTGCCTTCCTGGTGCGTAGGGCCCAGTAGGGAAGGACACACCTGAGAGTCATAGAGCCTCACACATCCTCCGACGGCTTTGTCTAGGGGCGAGGAGGGGTTGAGGGCAGGGGTAGTTACACCCAAATTCCAGATGGGGCCTCAAGGCCCTGCGACCTTGGCCGGCCTAATGCTTCCGCCCACCCTCACCATTTCCCACCCTACCCCATACGTACTCGTCTGTACTCCTTACTGCGTTAAACGGCATGCATCGCCCCCCTGTACTAACTCGCATATTCCTGAGTGATTTTTGTCGTCGCATTATTTGAATTTTACCATGACCCGAGACCCCTAACTTGGTAGAAAGCCTAGAACTCGGCGGATGCTTAAATCCAGGTATTGTTGGAAAAAAAAAAAAAAAAAGGGTTAACATCTTCCAGGCAACGTCTTCCTTCCTCGTTGAAAATTTTGGGGAGAGTCGCATTTCCGCATTTCTTTTTTTTTTCTTCCCAGCTTCTGCACCAAACTTAAGTTTATTTATTTTTTGAGTTTTTTTTTTAATAATAAATTTATTTTTTTATTGGTGTTCAATTTGCCAACATCCAGAATAACCCCCAGTGCTCATCCCGTCCAGTGCCCCCCTCAGTGCCCGTCACCCAGTCACCCCCGCCCCCCGCCCTCCTCCCCTTCCACCCCCCCTAGGTCGTTTCCCAGAGTCAGGAGTCTTCATGTTCCGTCTCCCTTTCTGATATTTCCACCCATTTCGCATTTCTAAAGAGCCACCTAGTCAGTGCCTGGTTTCCAGAGCACAGCGCCCGAGGGAAAAGCCTAAAGGATTCCATGTCACTAGCCAGTCCCCGAGGCTGGCGAACGTCCTCCCGGGAGGGCTTTGTGGGAGGCAGAGGTCGAAGTCCCAGGGGCGCGGAGCCCAGCCGTGGACTCTCCGCAGACGCCTTCTCCTGCAGGGCACCCGGAGGCCGGAGGCGACATCAGGTCGTTTCCATCACAGATTTTTGACTCTCGCATCTGACGTGGATGCGGTCACGAAGCTCAGGGCGACAACTTCTACCCCGATCTCAAGAGACGTGTTTTGCAGAACTACGGCCTCGGGGACACGCTGGCAACGCTGGCTGGTGGGTGTCCCTCTGAGCCCGGGGACGGCAAGCCCCGCAGCCCTCCGGCCTCCCCTGCATTTACTCCACAAACGGTCTCTGGTATTTGCTGTGCGTTGGGTGACGCCGGAAGAACAACCCGAGCTGCTGCGTAGACTCGGGAGGCTTTTCCCAGCCTTGACGCGCGGGGATAAGGCAGGACAGCGGCCGGGGCGGGAAGGTCGGGGGCACAGCCGCTGTCCTGGGAGCGGGCGACTTCTCCGAGGCAGCAAGGCCAAGGCCCGGCGTGGTTCGGGGCGCGCCTCTGCGGGGCTCCGCTCCCCAGCTCGCTCCCGCTGCGGGGTCTGTCACAGGAAGTCAGACCCTTCCCTCCCTTCCCTAAAACACACCTTACAAAGGGAAACGGCAGCAACAAAAACTTAGTTAAAACGATGGCCGCGCTGCGGCACCAGATTCTGCGAAGGGCGCGGCTTGGACGTCCCCAAGGCCATAAAATGAGGAAGGTGGCGTCGAGGAATGTTGGGGACTTTTGCGAGACTCAGTTCCTAGTTGGAGGGAAGTTCTCGCTAAAGAGGAGGATACGCCGGGCTGGGGCCGGATTGGGGTCAGGGCCCCTCAGGGGTGTGTCCGCCGCGCATTTCCAGGGCATGTGCCAGTCACAGGCAATCATCTGAATATTTTAAAAAGCCTCCACAGAACCAAGAAGAAAACAGCAAAAAGCCTCCCAAGGACTGAGCGCCGGGGCCGGACATCCCCGCACCTCGGCGGACGCGGCTCCGGGCGCCTGCGTGGGCAAGGACTGTGTCCAGGCTTCTCCTGTGCCGTAGGGTCTCGAGGTGGGGCGGGCCCGAGGACGTGTTTTAGGGCCAACAGAGGGGCCCTGACTCGGAAGTGAAAGCTCATACGTGGAGATTTTAATGGGATCCGCGGGGTGATGCCCACGGAGGGAGCCCCCTGGTTCTTACACTCGTCCACATACTCCGAAGACCTGACATCAAAGAGAAGGGGACCCTCTTGCCTTCCTCATTTAGGTGACCTTGACCGACTCATTTGACCTTTGCAGAGAGGATTGAGTTAACCTGTAAGGTCTCCGGCAATGCTGGCGTCTAGGAGGCGAGAATCGCGGACACCCAGGGGGTTACGGGTGTCACCCGCTGCCGCCCTCCCCGACAGACCCAAACACACACGGACTCTACCCCAGAGACCAGCTCCACGCTCAGGCGTTAGATCCTTCACGAGCCATTAACAAATACGTCAAGTCAAGCACTTTCTCTGTCCTGGGGTGAAGAGAGATCCCAACAGGATCCCGTAAGCCTGCCCTGAGCTGGCCCCGTCTCACCCTCAGGCCTTGGGGCGGCCTGTGCCCGGCTGACTGACACCCATCGCCGGGGCGCAGGGTCCCCCAGGAGCCCGCCCTCGCGGCCCCAACACCCCCAAAGACAGTGAAGCCCTATTTAGCCGGCCCGACTTTCCCTTCCCTGTCGGGCGGCGTCTGCGGACACCTGCACCGCTGTGACTTCGCCGTCCCCGACCAGGTGGGCTCCCGGGGGCGAGCATCCTTCATCCCTGAGCCGCAAGGCGGGCGCGATGCTCGGTGCCGGGAGATGCTCAACGGGGCCGAAGCCATGAGCACGCGAGTGGCCTCACGCTGCTCGGGGGAGATGCAGAGACGCAGCAGCATCTGCAAAGGACGACCCAGGGCCCCGCTGCTTCTCCGTAGGGCCGGTTGCCAAGGAGCCGTCACCGTCCCCCGGGGAGAGCCTAACAGCGGAGCTAACCCCCGTCACTTCGCCCCGGTTTTCCCCGTTGGTGGCCGCGGGGTCTCATCGGGTCCCTTCCCCCGGGAGCGGCCACGCTGACAGCCGCCGGCAGCTCTTCTCCAAGATGCAGTTTCCTTCTTAAAATCAAATACGCGTTCCCAGGCCCTGCAGTTAAGGGGTTGCCCGTCCCTGGAGCTCATGCGTCGGGGGGCGCGCGGGTCCCTGTTCGGGGCCTGACCCTGCAGCCCGTCCAGCCGAGCCCTCTGAGCCCCGGAACATGCTGCTCCGTCTCCCCCTAACGCTCTGGCTGTGGGCCGTGGTGGGAGGCGACTGGGCCCCGGGCTGCCCGTTGGCCCGGGCTGGGGACACACGTGAACGGGCCGTGGTTCTGAGCCCCGGGGGCTGAGCATCTAGGACATCCGGGCCGTCTCCTCCCTCCCAGGCGGGCAGGAGCCCAGGCCACCCCAGACGGTGACCCCGCGGCCCAGGACGCCTGTCCTCGCCGGCTCCTCGGAGGCGCTTGTCCCGCGTGCACAGGCCGATGCTGCAGGGAGGACACCCCCGTCCTTGTCTTCTAGGGCCTCGGGGTCGGGGTTGGGGGGGCAGTCGTAGGCCCGGAAGCTCATGTGTAGTAGCTGAGCTGCAGCCTGGTGGCCAGGGCGGCTCTAGGACACGCGGCGGGTAGTCCCGGGAACCTACATGACAGGACGGGCAGTCCAGGGCCGGGGCCTCGGGGCTGGATGTGCTGCGGACGCGGAGGAGCAGGTGGTCTTCACCCCACAGGAAGCACCTGAACCTGTAGGGCCGTGGCCGCCGACAGAGCCGTCAGGTAAACGCTTCCAGGCTTCCGCAGACGGGCGATGTCAAGACGCAAGGCAGACGGGGCCTTCAGGGATCCTAGCGGGCGGGCGCCCCGAGGATGGGGGTCCCCGAGGATGGGGGCCTCGAGGATGGGGGGCCTGAGGATGGGGGCCCAGGAGGATGGGGGGCTCCGGAGGATGGGGTGTCCAAGGATGGGGTCGGCAGAGGATGGGGGGCTCTGGAGGATGGGGGCCTTGAGGATGGGGGGCCCTGAGGATGGGGTCCCCAGAGGATGGGGGGCTCTGGAGGGTGGGGGGCTCCGAGGATGAGGTCCCAGAGGATGGGGGATTCCAGGGAATGGGGGCCCCAAGGATGGGGTTCCAAGAGGATGGGGGAATCTGAGGATGGGGGGGTTCCAAGGATGGGGGCCCCGAGGATGGGGTCCCAAGAAGATGGGGGGCTCTAGAGATGGGGGCCCTGAGGATGGGGTCCCAAGAGGATGGGGGGCCCTGAGGATGAAGGGCCCCAAGGATGGGGGCCCAGGAGGATGGGGGGCTCTGGAGGATGGGGCCCCTGAGGATGGGGTCCCAAGAGGATGGGGGGCTCCGAGGATGGGGGCCCGAGAATGGGGTCCCCAGAGGATGGGGGGCTCCAGAGGATGGGGACCCCGACGATGGGGGGCCTCGAGTATGGGGTCCCAAGAGGATAGGGGGCTCTGAGGATGGAGTCCCCCGAGGATGGGGGGCTCTGAGGATGGGGGCCCCGAGGATGGGGTCCCTGGAGTATGGGGGTCCTGAGGATTGGGTACCCAGAGGATGGGGGCCCCAAGGATGGGGGCCCTGAGGATGGGGGCCCTGAGGATGGGGGACCCTGAGGATGGGGGGCCCTGAGGATGGGGGGCCCTGAGGATGGGGGCCCTAGAGGATAGGGTGCCCTGAGGATGGGGGGCCCCAAGGATGGGGGCCCAGGAGGATAGGGGGCTCTGAGGATGGGGGCCCCGAGGATGGGGTCCCTGAGGATGGGGTCCCCGGAGGGGCACAACAGGCCTCGGCGGATGCAGCTTTTATTTAGCAGGCTGGAGAAACGTTGGGAAATTCAGCGTCAGAGTTCTGGGAGGGGAGGAGAACCTCGTGAGCTTCATAGATGGGCCAAGGGTACCGGCGCCCCGAACGCTGCAGCTCCCGTAGCGGCTCAGCCGGGATTGGCCCCGGGCGCTGCGGGGTCGGGGCGAGAGACCCCGGGGAGGTGGGCGCAGGGCACAGGGGACTTTCCTAAATCACCGCACGCGGGACCGTCGGGTTGGCCCAGGCTCCCGCTTGACTCTTATTTGTCACTTTGAAAAAAAATCTGGAAAATGTTCCCAGAATACAGCAGCTTCATTCCTGCACCATTTTGCCTCGTCCTCTGTGCCCTCCTGGTGGCTCGGGGAGCGACCCATCCTGAGAGGCCACTCATATCAGTCTTCATAGTTTATCATGACTTTTTAAAAGCCGATCACAACCATCTTGAGCATTTTTTAGTATATTTGGATTTGAGGCTTTCATTTTGCATTAAAAATTTTGTCAACCTCAGAAAGTTTGGAATAAAGTAGGAAACAATGACAGGTGACAAGCATAAAGATTATTTTTTTTTTAAGAAAAGACTATTTAGTGTTCATGAAAGACACAGAGAGAGAGAGAGGCAGGGACCCGGCAGAGGGAGGGGCAGGCCCCACGCGGGGATCCCGATGCAGGACTCGATCCCGGGACCCGGGGCCTCGTCCTGGGCCCTGAGCCCAAGGCGGATGCTCCACCGTGGAGCCCCCGGGTGTCGCAAGCAGAGCGTTGATGCCCCGTCACAGTTCAAAGCCTCTGCCCCGTCCCCGGTTACACACCTCCGACCTCACGAGCCGTCGGGGCGCCTGAGAATTCAGACACCACCGTCCTTCTTGAGGGTTTCTCTAAATAAGTACGAGAAAAAGTTTTCTTTTGTGATAATCCCGGGTGGAAATAAAGGAGTGTCCGTGACGGGGCGGCTTCGGGAGCCGCGGGCTGCGGTGGGCGACGGCCGGTCTGCTCGGCGCGGTGCTCTCCGGGCTGCAGGGTCGTGTGCCGTCCCCTCCTCGTCGTGGGGATGCTAACGGCCACCAGAGCCGCCCGGGCCACGGAGAGCAGAGGCCACCACTGAGCCGTCGGGCAGCTCAAGGGGACCACGTCGGGACCCAGGGCCCCTGGGAAGTTGGCACCGCGAGGCTGTGTCACGGCCGAGCCCTGGAGAAGGCAAAGTGGTGTCTTAGGGCCGCTCCTGTGGATGGTCTGGGAAATCGCCGTGACCTTTGTTGTCGCTCACCAGTGGTGGTGGGGGGGACACGGGGGGCTGGGGGGCCCACTTGCAGGCCGTGCTGGGCCCCGGGTGCAGAGGCTCCCATCAGCCTCTCCAGCTCCCCGGGCTCTGGTGCTGGGTGCCAGGTACTGGGGGCTGGGCACCAGGTGCTGGGTGCTGGGTGCTGGGTGCTAGGTGCCAGGTGCTGGGCACTGGGTGCCGAGTGCCAGGTGCTGGGCGCTGGGTGCTGAGTGCTGAGTGCTGGGTGCTGGGCACCACGTGCTGGGTGCTGGGCACTGGGCCCTGGGTGCCAAGGCCCCCATCAACCTGTCCAGCTCTCCGGGCACTGGGTGCTGGGTGCCAGGTGCTGGGTGCCAGATGCCAGGCGCTGGGCATCAGGCACTGGGCGCTAGGCGTTGGGTGTTGGGTGCTGGACACTGGGCCCTGGGTGCAGAGGCTCCCGTTGGTCTGTCCAGCTCCCCGGGTGCCAGTGCTGGGCACTGGGTGCCGGGCGCTGGGTGCTGGGCACTCAGTGTTGGGTGCTAGGTGCTGGGTGCAGGCCAGGTGCTTGCAGCCCCTGTGGCTGCCACCTGCTGTGGGCCATGGCGCTGGCCTTCCCAAGCCCTGGGGGCTCCATCCACCTGGGCCATGGGCCTCTGAGTCCCCGTGGGTGCCGCGTCCCCACGGCCCAGGCTCAGGAGACCGGGTCCTGGCTCCGACTTCCCGGGACGCGGGTGACTGACCCCCTGGCGGCTCCGCAGGTCCGCCCCCGGGTTTCCAGGGCTCCTTCCAACCTGAGCGTCAGGATCTGAGTCTTCCTCGGCTTTGCTTCCAGCTCACGCGTCCCTTTACCTGGGACGGCCCGCGGGCCTCACCAGGCTCTGCAGACACGGGCGCGCTCTCTTCGTGGGGGCTGATGGACATTTGTCCTCCGAGGGGGGCTGCACGACGGTCCCCGGTGCGTCCGGGGGCCTAGGGGACCCGCTGCAGTGGGCCTCGCCCTCGTCGGGGTCACCGTGCTGACGCCCGGGCTGCGAAATGGCCCCGGCTTTCCCATCCCAGAGGTGCGGCAGGCAGAGGCGGCCCCTGAGCGAAGTCAAGCAGGCGTCTGCGTGGCTGCAGCAGGCCCTGTGGCCCTCGGCCCGCAGGGGACACGCAGATTGCCCGCCGGGCGGTGCCATGCTTTCTTCTTCTTTACTTTTTTATCGCATGGTAGCTGCTGTTCCATTCGGTGCAGGTCCCTGGCGGAGCGACCGCCCCCCGGCCCGCGCTGTGCCCCCGGCTGCGCCCCTCCTCCGGGAACCACATTCTACGTGATTAACCACGATCACTTCCCTCTCAGAAGTACACTCACCTGCTGCTTTGCAAGAGGTTTTCACAAACCCGCAGCATTAAAGCAATAAGAGTCCTTTTTGCTTCATCTTGGATGAGAACCAGGCCCTCCAGCCGCCCGCACCCCCGGCAAGGCAGCGTCCAGGACACGCAACCGAGACGAGAACCTGGGTGGGAACAGACAGAACATTCTCCGGGGTCGAGAAGCAAAAAGTGTCCAAGTAAAGAATTAAAAAGGATGTGAACAGCATCAGTGCTTGATTTATCTGGCTTAGGGGCTTATACCAGAAACCCACCAGTTATTTCCTTTGCCCTTTTGCATCGATCGGCAGCATCTAAACGCTTTATCTTGGCGACACCCACGCATCCACGGATTTTGTGATTTCAGACCAACAGTCTGTTCATTCAGGGAAAAATCTGTGAATGGTTTGGGTTGAATTAACATTACTGGTTATTCATCTACGGCACGGTTGTGTCACACACCCGCCCCGTAGGATCTTTGGGGACAGCTCAGACGTGAGAGTTCGGTAGTAGGTCGAATGGTGCCCCCCGCCCCTCAGGGAACCGTCTGCGTCCCAACTCCCCAAACCCGTGGAGCTACTTTATTAGGAAAAAGGGCCTTTGCAAATACAATCAGGAATCCTGAGCTGGGGGAATAGTCCCAGGTGACTCAGGGGAGCCCCAAATCCAGGACGTGCCTTGACGTGAGCAAGGCGGAAGAGGGCCGGGCTGTGCCGGGGGGAGGCGAGGTGACCACAGAGGCGGTGGGAGGGCTGATGGGCTGCGGGTCAAGGACGCTGGCAGCCACCAGGGGCTGGAGGAGGGAGAGGCTGACTCCACCAGCTGGAAGCGTGGGCTTCATCCTACAACCTCCAGGCAGTTGGGAATTTGTCTTGAAGCGGGAGGATGCCAGGGTCAGATTATGTTTAAGAAGGATCGATCACCGTGGCGTGATTTCGAGGGAGAGGGTTCTGGAAGCATCAAGACTGGCTGGAGGGAGGCAGTGTCCGCCCAAGGAGCAGGGCTGCTGGAGCTGAGCTGCGTATCCTCTAAGTCCATCGGGTGACTTTCAAGCCCCAGGGCCTCCGAATGGGACTCTTTGGATATAGGCCTGACAAGGGCAAGTAGAAGAGGTCCTGGGGTGGGCCCTAACCCTATGAAAGGCGTCCTTAAAGGAGGGGAGGCCGGAGCCTGACAACACGCAGACTGAGGGGTGACTACGTGGGGGGCGGCTCCCCGCGGCCCACACCAAACCTGCTGACACCTGGATCTTGGACTTGTAGCCCAAGTGTCTCCAGATCTGCGAGGAAACTGCCCCCTCCGTCCGCGTCACCCGGCCTGCTGTTTTGTTGCCTCAGTGAAGGACCGCCAGGCGCCTGCATGAAGACAGCTCTGGGGCGCAGCCCGCCGTTCGACCCGGACGCCTGTACTGTGTGCTTAGGTCGGGGCTGACCCTGACATAAAGCCTGCAGCTTAGTTTCATGACCTCCCGGGCACTTGTTCCTTTGCCACAAAAGCAGGGTGCATCCTGGGGCACAAGAACAATAGCGGTTTTATAGTTGCTGCAATATTGCTTTTTTCCAGTATATTAAACAGGATCTCTCTTGGCTCATAAGCTCCACGCATTTTGCTCCTGCGTCCTTGATCATAAATAACGATCGAGGACAAATGCTGCCTTCAGGTCTTTGTTGGTTAAGCCATGAAATATGCCCATTGCCTGAGCTTCTGGGCATCCAGACACACTCATGCATCCTGATCCTCCTCTTCCTAACCCATCCAAAATTTACCCATCAGTCAGGTTAATGCCTGATTAAGCTTGTCCTGAAGGTGAGCAGCAGTTGGGAAGTAAATGAAGCAGATATGGACCAATCCCGTAGTTAATATTGCAGGTTTCTAGGAAGAAAATTTTACTAGGACGTCAGGATGGAGTGACGTAAAGCGACTCGTCAAAATACAGCTGTGAGAATAGGGGCGGGAGCCGTAACGGGTTGCCCGGGGTGATAAGTGTGATGCTCTTAGCCCTCTACAGTGGGGGATTTACACCTGCAGAAAGCAAAGGAGGTAAGAAAACTCAGACTAGTCTTAACATTTTTCCCATTTACACATTTTTTTCCCCCAAGTCTCAAGGGAGACCAACTCGGCCTGCCTCCGCCTGGGCTGAGGCAGCCATAAAGCTGACTGAATCTGCTCAACATCCAGCACCACCCTATTTGTTCTGGGGGAGAAGGAAAAATCTGGGCTCTCATGGAGCTGATGATTAACCTGGGAGGCAGGTCACATACTTAATACTTTATCTATTGTTGGGAGTTAGCGTGGAGCAGACTGAGCTAAAGCTGGCCGATTTGCTACAGGATATTAGATGGCACTGATTGTTTGATAATATTTGCTCGAGAATGAACCAAGTGAGATGGGAGCCATCTCTGTCCCAAAGAGCTCTTCGGGCACTTGAATACACAAGAATTACTTAAGTGAAGTAGCCAGGTAACGAGAACCAGGGCCCACATGTGTGGTGCTCTGTATGTGCTCGAGAATCAGGAATTTCAGAAAATCTCAGAGGGGTGCGTACACCAGCTTAAGGTGTAGGAGGCTTCATGGAAAGTAGTGTTTGGGATGCTCATTAATTCACTTAGGATTCACTCACTTCCCATCCACACAGCAAATCTAATGAGCCGTATACGGTGATCCGGGTTCCGATAAGATGATGACGACAGACATGGTTCATATCCTTATGGAGCTTACAGTCGAATGGGAGATCAACGTCACACAATTGCACAGAACTAATTGTAAACTGTGATAAGGGTCGTGAAAGACAGTTATTAGGAAGAACAGTCTGGAGGAGTGGATAGTTAGAGTGATACCGAGTCAGATGTCCAGAGGACGAGTCAGAGGGTCAAGCAGTGGGGGTGGGAAGCACTGTAGGGATAGGACACTGTGCGCAGAGCTGGAGGTGGAGAAGGCCCTGCCCGCCTGCAGAAAGGCTACAAAGCCAGAGTAACTGGAGCGTAGTCCCAGGGAGAATGGCATCCAGGGGGATGAAAAGATCATGCTTGTGGCTGACGTTCTGGGATCATGGACGTCTTTGAAGGTCTGTTGGAAGCTCTGTATCCTTTCTCCAGAAACCTGCACACCCATTTCCAGTTTAGGGAGTTCACAGATTTCCAGAAGCGTCTTTGTGAATGTCAGAGTAAGAAATCCTACCATAGGGGCAGGTGTGATGGGAACCAGCTCTTGGGAGGAGAAAGGGTTTTCACAGCAAGAGAGAGTTTGGGAATGAGCAGTGTTTGCAGGATTGTGGGAGGCAGGGAGTCTTCACGAGGCGGGGTTATCCCTTTTCTTCCACTTCCGTCGCATGCTCTCAGATTCACAAAAGCCAAAGTGAATAATAGGGGACTGGGTATTGCTATGCTTGTGCGCGTCTTGGGTTTGCTTGCAATGCTAACGGTGGCATTTGGCCTTTAGACGAAGACTTCTCTCCCTCTCCTGGCAGCTCTCTCCTCCCAGTGCGGCCCCGTCTGCACCAGGGAGTCTGTGCAGCGTCTGAGGCTCTGGCGGAGAAGTAGACTTCATGGCATTGACTTTCCGACTCAACGGGTTTCAGACACATCAACAAGAGTATTAGTGAGGCTGTTGAATACAAACCACCTCCTAATGCATTTTAAATTAGTATTTGGCCAGTTAAGTTAATTAATTTGTAAAATATGTGAAAGGAATGGCCTATTGAAATAGAATTTGTGTTTGGTGAGGTAAACCTTTCTATAAACTACAAACCAGACACTTCCTCCAAATGGAAAATGTGGGCAGGCAGGTATACAGATCCCCTGCGGAAACTATTTTCAATATTAATTATCTTGCTGTGCCTTAAATGGTTTTTGTTTGGGTGTTAAAAGGCTTGTGAAGATTAGATTATTTAAATGGCAAAAAAAAAAATCAATTTTCTTGAACCTGGACAGTCTTTTGCAGTCAACTGTAAAAAAGCCAAAGGGGTAGAGGGAGAAGCGAGTTTTGTGCATCTCGTTTCTTCTTTTTAAACGTGAAAACAAAATGAATTGTCAGTGCAAAGAGAAGCAGGGTGTGCATGGGAGGAAAGGAGTGGGTGTACGACGCAACTGCCTTTGTCAGGTAGATGCTGGTGTGGGTGGCCATGGCCATGGCCAGAAGCCTCATCAGGGGTCGGACTCCCCATGCTTAGTTCAGGTGTCAGGAGGGTACAGGGAGAAAACGAGAGATAAAAGCATGCAGCGTCCCTGCACAGAGGAGGGGCTGCAACACGCCCTGAGAAGAAGGGATGCTGTTCGTCAAAGTGCAGATGCCTTCTGCTTCCCCAGGCCTGATGCGTAGCTCCAGCGAAGGTTGACTTTGGTTCAGCAGGAGAGCATGACTCTGGTCTGCCAGAGGCCCGTGCTCAACTCTGGGCTGGCTCTGTCCGCAGGAGCTTCCCTTTGGGCAGAGGAGGGGAGCCCCGTGCATGCGTATGGCGGGCACAGAGCAGGTTGTGCTACGCGGGGACCGTGCTCCAGACGCCCACACGTGGTGAGCGTGCAACGCCAGCTGGGGGAGTGGAGGAGTCTCGTAGGACTGCCACGACGAGATGCCACACGCTAGATGGCTTAAACAGCAAGCGGATGTGGAGGCTGGAAGACCCAGATCAGTGAGTCAGCACGTCTGGCTGCCTGGCTTCTCCGCCTGTTCCTTGGTTTGCCAACAGACACCTTCTTGCTCTATGTTCACAAGGCCTGTTCTCTGTGTGCAGACACCTCAGACGTCTCCTCCTCTTCCTGTGACGACACCACTCCTATTGGATTAGGGTCCCATCCTTATGACCTCACTGCCCGATGAGTCTTTTTAGTTCTTTTCTCTAGGAATCCCTTCATCTCTTCGTCTGATCTTTCTCTTACTCCCTCTCTGTTCTTGACAATCATGCTTCTCTGCCTCTTCATCCAGTTTAGTAAGAAGCGTTTGAATATTAAAATGATAAATGAAATTTCTCTTTATGTGAAATTATCATATGGAAAATGTCATCCAGGCTTACCCTAATCCTCTACGTCATGACCTTAATTACCTCCCTTAAAGATCCCGTCTCCAAACATAGTCACACTGAGAGCGAGGGCCTCCATATATGAATTTGAAGAGGTGGTAGGGGACACCATTCAGTCCATGACAGTGAGCGAAGGATGACCGATGGAAGGAAAGAGGGAATAAAACAGATACAAGTCTAGAGTGCTATGTAAATGATGAGGAGAAAAGATGAGTTTTGATTTGAAGAATTAGAGATATTTCTCAAAAGATTTGTAACTTGAGCTGGGTCTTGAATATCGGTGGGAACAGTGGTAAGTTAGAATAGTAGTAGGGAAACAGTAGGGAAGGGAGGCTACATCATGCGAAATACACCGAGGGATTTTGTAGAAGTCCAAATTCAAAATAAGATCATTCCTTGTAACTCTTACTTCAATGCTCTCCATACGGGAATAAGATTGCAAATTGAATACTAAGCCTAATCGTACATTGGAATAGCGGGAATGCATAGTTTTAATTTTGTATTATAGCAAATCGAAAATCAAAGGGGAAATAGGAAACTTTAAGAGATGTAAAATGCACATATGGGTGCACAGAGAAGAGAGGAGAGGAAAATGTGGTGAGGAAGAAAGCAGGGTGTGGCTGGCTCCCTCGGTAGAGCGTACAACTCCTTTTTTATTTATTTTTTTATTTTTTTATTTTTTTGAGCGTACAACTCCTGATCTTGGGGTTGTGGGTTTGAGCCCCACGCTGGAGGTAGCAATTACTTAAAAATAAAAATAAAAAAAAATCTAAATAAAATAAAGTTTCTTTAGAAACAAAAGAGAGAATAGATCCTTCCATCCCCTCAGACTCTCATTTGGAGTCACAAAGGGGAAGCAAGTATTAAGCTCATTTCTTAATCATTCATTCCTCATGAGAATATGGAAAAACCTCCAATTTATCTCTAAGTGGGCAGAGTGTTGAGGAACAGGTTTGAATGATATTTTCAAATCACAAGGATGTTCCCTTCACCACTCTTTAAAAAAAAAAATCAAAGTAAGGTAAAAACTAGCCCCAAACAAAAACAAAAGAAACAACCCTAAAAGGCAGTTTCGAAGGAAAGTTCTCTCCCAGCAGAGGCTGTAGAGAAGCAGGGAGGGTCTTTCGTGACTTCGTTTTGGACATGATGGGAGGCCTAGAGGCCGACTGAGTATTTTTAAGCCTCAGGTCATACTCGGCCCCAACTGGTGAACCTCCTTTTCTGCCTCGGCAGTTTCCCTGCCTGTTGCTTGCTACAGGCCTCTCGTTTCATGGCCACGTTGATCGAAGTCACCAAACCCAAGAATGTCCCTTAAAACAGTCCAGACACCGCGGGCTGATTCACCCGCTCAAGGGAAAGCTAGAAGATCGGAGTCTAGTTAGAAGAAGCACTAAAAGCAAGTACTTGCAGGAGAAATTTCCCAACTGATTTTAAAAAGACATTATTTTTTGAAACAATAGATTTTTTTTTTTTTAGGTGGATTGAGAATGCTTCTCTATTTCTCTCCATTTTCCTATAATACAGATGTCAGCCTTTTCCCAAAGGGGCTATTTCCATTAGTGTTGCATTTTATTGAGATCACTGCTTCTCACCAGTGGGTTAGAGCCATTAGTGCTCCGATTTCTAGCCATCACGACCCCTCATTACCCAAGCTGTTTTGCCTCATGATCGCATAAAGCACATAATAATAGAGCCACTGGCATTTTAGATTTCATTACGATTCATAGTCTGCTTAGCACTTCCCCCTCCTGTACGCTTTAATTTCTGTGCATGGCTGAACTGCCTCATTTCCACAGAAACGAAGTTAGACCCGAAGACTTCAGGCGCTTTGGTCCTGGAGGTGATGCTTCATTTCTGAGCTTCTGTGTCTTTCTACCTCCAGGGGGACGAGCACACACACGGCACACAGAGCGCTTTATCTTTTTCAGACTATGTTGTTTTCGTGACCTTTCCTGAAAGTAGATACGGAAATAAATCTTTGCCCAGTTGTTTTTAAGGCCAAGGGCCATTGGAAGTCACAGAGCAAGAGCACCTAAGTGCATTCTGGGCGACCACGATAACCAGAGGCTCAGCCTTTTAGGAGTATCTGCAACTTTGGGTTGAGCGCGTACACGTACACACATGCACATAATTGCAGCCTTTTTTTTTTTCTTACTGAATTGACTTCTTAACGGATCACTCCATTGATCAGTGGATACTCGCTGACTGAAATGACCATTCTCTACTCCTCAACCCCGCTCCGTTTGATCTATCAATAGGATACCGTCTTGGGACTAGGGACAGTACACACACTTCAGCTACGTGTTAAAAATACCTTTGGCTTTCTCACTGTTTTCACGGTTGTAGAAACCATCAATAAAACTGAACACAATCCTTCTGAATGAAGTAAGTTAGTGACCTCATATGCTGCTTCAATGGAAACTACATTTTTTTTTTTAATTTAAGTAATGTGAGAATTATAGAGCTTCCTGCTACCACGTGTGGGGAACATCTGCTTGTAAGGACTGCTCCTCCCCAGAAAAACCATGAGAAACAGTGAACCTAGGCTGCCTCTATTTTAGCCTCAAGATCAGATCTTTGTCCTTCCTCGTTCATGCCGCTGTTTTAGCTACCGGAACACCTGAACTTGAAGCCTTTGACTTGCTTTGTCTTCATTTTTGTTCAGCATTTTAGATTTCACTCGTTTCCTCTTAGCCTTTCATTGGGTTTTCTGCTCAACCCTTTTCATCTTGTTGAACTTCCTTAACTTTTGGCCAACTGGGACTTTAGATAATCTTCATTAATCCAAAACAGCATCTGGATCTTTGAACTTAAGCCACTACGGATACGAATTCGGTTAAATGTGAGGACTACTCGTTCAAAGTGCTGAGAGGAAGGGTTTGAAACTTTCTGGAAGATGAAAAGTGGGTGAGAAAATTGCTGGGTGAATGAGCAGAGGGAAGCAGAGTTAAGAGCACCCTCGGGGCGGGGGGCCCTTGATGGGATGAGCACTGGGTGTCATGCTATATGTTGGCAAATTGAACTCCAATAAAAAAGAGAGAGAGGGAGAGAGAGAAGCTTCCGGGAAAATTTCTAATGGAGGGAGGAGTCACTTTCTAAAGGAGGGCTTCCCCAAAAGGGTGACAGGGTATGTAAGGGGCTGAAGCAGGGTGAGGGATGGAAATCAAAGTGATTGCTTGGGATTATTAAGGCATGTAGCCTTCTCACTATAGTTTCTTGATTTGCCTCTTGGCCGGCAGCAGTATTTCCCTCTAAAAAGCAAAGAAGCCTAAGTGAGAAGGAGAGGACCGCAAAGAAGTCCTTCGTTATGTACGTACGTATGTATGTCACTTTAGGGGTTCTCCGACCTGCCTGCCTCTGACCCACGTGTGCAACGCAGTGGATGTCTGCTATCAAGAGGCCCTGCCAACGGGCAGAGCTTTCCATCAGGGTGGGGCCAGGGAGGAGCTCTCTGAGACGAATTAAGGGATATATATACGTATATGGTCCTAAGAGGGAAGTACACAGCAGTACAGGCCTTTCTCAAGAAAAGCCTCAAATATGCAACCTCACCTTACACCTGAAGGGGCTTGAAAATAGAACAGTATGAAAAACCTAAATCCAACAGGAGAAGAGAAATAATAAAGATTAGAGCAAAAATCAATGATATAGAAATGAAAACAACAACAACAACAACAAAACCAAACAAACCAGAACAGATCAAGAAATCGAGGAGCTGGTTCCTTGAAAGAATAAGATCGATAAACTCTTGGGCAGACTTATCGAAAAGAAAAGAGAAAGGAGCCAAATAAAGAAAAGCATGAATAGGAGGAGAGAACCCAAGCAACCCCCAAGGGCTATGTGTCTTTGAGGTGGTTGTGCGGGAGGTGCTGCCTCTGGAAGTGTGGGGCCGGGCGGGAGCCACGGGGCTCAGTTCAGCCCCCGGGGGACACGGATGCAAGGGGCACGGACATGGGATCAAAGGTCCAGAGCCCAGAAAAGCTCTCCACGCGTGACAAGGGAGCAGAGGCCTTAAGGCTCACTCCTGTTTTTTAAACTGTGAGACTTCGGTATAAAAGGTCATCATAAATTCTCATACTACACCTTTGCCATAAATTTAAATAAAATAAATGAAATTGGGGCTGGAAGTCCACCTGGTCAGCATCTCCGTCCCTAGCGTCAGCCCGTGACACGGTTCTGGGGCTTTTCTGTGTTCCCAGGAGTACGGCATGTGACCTACGGGCCAGGCTGTAGGGTAGGGATGAGGGGCGGCTACCGAGGGAAAGACCAGGGGTGCAGGCCCCGAGGAGAGCCAGTCGTCCGAGGGGCGCGCCTGGGGAGCCTGCGGGCAGCTTTGCGAATCCAGATGACCTGGGGATGCCCAGGAGGCTGAGCACACTGCTGAGCGCAGACTTGACAGAGTTAGAAAAACGGGGCGGGGTGGGGGGGAGCTTTCCTGCATCAAGAAAGGAACACCCTGTGCCCAGTAAGATGGTGGGGTGAGGAAAGGCCTCTGCCAGAAGCCTCCCCACGGCCGGCCCGCCGGGCACTGGGCCCCGGAGCCCCCCTGCAGGACGCGCCCGACGGGAGGGCCGCCCCGGACTGGTGGGCAGGCCCCTTCCTAGAATATCTTTCAGGCCTTGCTTGCATTGTCCCCTTGTTTTGGAACGTGCATCCCTTCCACGGGCCTGATGGCCCAGCTCGAGGAAGGGCCTCTGCCCCCAGGAAACCCTCCCGACAGACCCGCAGAGATGCACGAGCTTGCTCTGTGCTCGTTTTGCCACTAAACCCCAGCTTTCCTGGTTCAGAGCAACCGCTCCTGTGTATTTGTGCAATTAGTGGCTTCCTTGTGAGCACGGTGACCTGGAAAATGGGATTCATATTCCAAAGAACCTTGTGATGGGGACAGAGGCGGAGGGCGCCAGGAGGAGGGACGGGCCTTCCTGTTCCTCACTGCTTACGGGTGCTGTTTCCCCACCCCGGCCCACAAATACCATCTTTGTGGGCCTCAGAGCTTTTTGGGCGGCTCCTTATTTTCCAGCGCTATCTCTTGATGGTTCCTGTAGCAGCTGCAGACCTAAGATAACTTTCTTTGGTTCTTATCTTTTGGAGGACGGGGAGAAATAAGAAAGATACGTGTATTTGTTTATTCCAAATTAAAATAATATTTTAATCTACCAGGTGTGAGTTAGAATAAAACAGGGTCAAATTCTGCCATTTTCTTAAGACTCTATGCTTCTTGGGCCACATTTCATTCCTTACAGTTGCAACCCCAGAGAAGCTTCTGGATATTAAGGTTTCATTTCTGCAGGATTTAGGTCTTTGCATATTAACTTGATTGCACTGTATGATTGAAAAATAATCTGATGTTCCAGCCAGTTACTGCATTAGGAATAGATGTATATTAGATTGATATTGGTTTGTGGGAGTTTATCCTTAGGTCAAAATGCACTGATACGTGTACGGAGAGAAAGGGAAAATGTGGACCACGTGAGAATTTGTTTATGAGCCTCCAGAGCTATATTAGAGACTCAGAAATTCGTGAATAAAAACCCTCGCTAATTTAGCTGGACAACTTTTAGGTGTTTTTTTTTCCTCTTTTGTTTTATATACACTGATTCAAAGCTCGTAGTTTCTCCAGCCTCTGCATTTATAGCCGCCTAATTCTGCGTCTACCCTGGAGATACGAATGGGCTAAAAAGAGACTTTCTAATCAATTCTTATAATTATGCAGTCAGATGGAAAATACTGATAACTAAGTCTTATTCCTAGTTATGAGCTGTGCCTATCTGGAAGCGGACGGGCGGGCTGCAGCAAGACTAGAGCATAGGCCTAGGTCTGGAACGTACAAGTGACCTTCTAGGCCGATGTGTTAATTAACAAGCCTCGGTTTCCACAGGCAGAAACACGAGAAGAAAAAATACTGCGTCAGGATTTGTATCGCACTTTCTCGCGTCGTTCATGTTTATTTTTAATATGATCAGATCATTCTCCTGCAGTTGAGACCGTTGTATAGCCTGAAACCCAGTGTAGCGGATCCTCCTCCCTAAGCAGCAACACAGGGGTAAGGCATAGCCCCGGGGCTGTTGGCACGGAGCTGACTCGAACCCAGGTCATTGACCGCGGCTTACGCTGCTCCCCTTGACCCACTCCCGCTCCTTCTACTCTTTCCAGCGGTTCCTGCCGCTTTAGGGAAACCCCAAGGGGGTAGATAAAACACATGCCCTCTGCGTGAGGATCACTGCAAGAATGTTGGGTGCTTCAGTCTCCCGCGTGCCAGTATGAAGTCAGCCTCCTGACCACCCCCCAGCCCTTGGTGGAGCTCGGCTGCTCTGAGGACGGCACCTGGACACGCGCCCCCGTGTCTCTACTCCTGTGAGCCTCCACAACTACCTGCATAACTGATAGAGCTGGGCCGCGTCGTACCTGAGTACTTCATGACAGGGGACCCTCCCACCCAGCCCCTCCCCCGGTAATTGCTGTGACCAAGGGGAGTAATTTAAGGAAATAATAAAAAAAAAAGCATGGACTTGGACATCCCAGAGCCCTGGGATCTAGTCCTAGCTCTGCCATTTGGTACTTGCTTCTTGGAATCTTAGGCATCCCTTGAATGCACGTCCTCCAAGGGTGATTCAGAGATTTAGCGACACTTGAAAAATTGCCTGACGCGTAGCAAACACAGAACCAGATTGAACCAAAAAATTATGTCAGTTAAGGCTTAGGAATCTCAGATCCCGTGCAGATTAAAGGCTCTCACAGTATTAGTGGTTCAGGATGTGCTGGGGCAACCAACTCAGGCTTCCATCTTCATCCCATATGTCCTTGTCACCGCGCCTTACGATTCCAGTTGGATGTTTTGGTCAAATATACCTAGTTCCATGCCAGGTCTTTCCCCATCTCAGAAAATATGCTTTTTACTTACCTTTCAACCTATGATCACAGTTCTAAAAGAAAAAAATAATGTTGGAAAAGGCTTGTGGGCTCTGGGAGGGCAGGGCCTGAGGCTATTTCGTTCTCGTTCTTATGAGCCATAGTGGTAAAGGAATGAACGGAAGGCTGAGTTGGAGGGTGCTGGTAACTTGTACAGTTTCATTAGCGAAAGAGAACAGAAGTCCTGAAGTCACTGCGTGGTGTCAGCGGGCCCGGGCATCATCCTTACATTGAAAGGGCAGGACATCCACTGTGGACTGTCCGAGGTCCAAGTTCACGCTTTGGGTCTGCTGCTGACTCACAGTATGACTCTGGGCAATTAAAATTAGCTTTGAAATTGGGGAGGGGGGAGGCTGATATTTGTCAAGGGAGGATGAACGAATTAATTAGCCTGACATACTATTTCATAGAAGTAAGGGGGTAATGAGTATGATCATTAAAGAAAATTAGTTAATATTTCAAAAGTGAAAGCGAAATTACTGCCTGGATGAAATTTGAGATTTAGGATCCTTGGGATAAAGAGCAGCACGAGGGACATGACCGTCACCAGCATGTGACTTTATTGAAGTAGCACAAAACCTTGACCAGGTTGAGCCGTCTAGAAAGCCAGCGTCACTAAGGGACATTTAATCCAGGTTAAAAGCGGCACAAAGACACGCCAGCTCCGGGTGCCATATACTTGTCTTCTTTGTCTTCTTCTCCTTCTTCTTCTTCTTCTTTCTTCTTCTTTTTTTAAAAATTTTTTTTTATTTATTTATGATAGTCACAGAGAGAGAGAGAGAGAGAGAGAGAGAGAGAGAGAGAGGCAGAGACACAGGCAGAGGGAGCCCCATGTGGGACTCAATCCCGGGACTCCAGGATCACGCCCTGGGCCGAAGGCAGGCGCTAAACCACTGCGCCACCCAGGGATCCCCCCTCACCACTTTTCTTACGTCTAGGGATGTGCTTCAATTTGCCCGGTTAGTCCATAGTTGACAGCAACGACTTGGCCCTGATCAAATTCTCCACGCTGAGTTGACTCCGCTTGCTCGCTGCCTTCACGTCCCTCCTGTCCCAGCGCTGTGACCCCAGGAGCGCTACCTGAAGACCTCGCCTGGAAGGGCCCTTGGGACAGTTCTGACTTTGCTCAGCAGAATCCCACAAACTCTGGTTTGGTAGCTCTTGGGGCTCAGCAGCAGGTGAGCCTGACCGCTGAGTCTGCTCTGGGCTCTGGTGACCCAGCTGTAGTAGGTGGATTCACATCACACTTGTAAAGAAGTTCTTTTTCATTCATCTACCCATCTTCTTCCGTAAAATGCTTATGTAGAATTTATGATGTTAGGGTCTGGGTATTTACAGGTGGGCAAAACAGCATCTTCCTTCCAGGAGCTTCCTAGTCTAGTGGGAGAGAAGTGCCCGTCTTTACCACCGTGTAGGACAGAGCTTGGCAAGGTGTGTTGAGAGCGCCGCCGCAATCAGCAGGAGCTGCACTGTGCCCCTACCTAGGTCGCCTTCTGCTCCTCTGGCCCCGTTCTTGCCATCCTGGCATCCTGTGTGTTCCCGGTAGGCCCTCTGGCCCCGACTGGGGCTGGGGCTACCCTCCAGCTCCACTGCGTAGGCAGGAATCCATCAGTAGCCTGACTTCCTGCCCCTTCCTGCGAATCTGTATCTGGTTCCCCTGTGTGGCTCCACACGGTGGCCGGATACTCATCTACATTCTCGTGAACTGGTGTTCGTCACGTGTATTTCCATCGGGTTTCCGTTGTGTAAACATGGAGTGGCTCACATGATGTGGATTACTCTACGTATTTTAATGTGCTTCCCTGCATATTAATGATGAATTTTAGGCAAAATATGTCTTTCCTTCAACGCTTTGATCTGCTCCACTCACATGCCGAGCTAACGGAGCCCACAAACCCAACGAACTCTAGCTCCTGATCCCAGTTTCTCCGGGCAGGCCGTCCTCCCACTTTTCTGCTCAAGTGTCCTTTCCTGTTCTTACATTTGTTCCTTCTCCCACAGGCTCTTGGTTTTGTACCCAAGCCATGACACATAACCCAGTTCCACTTCCTCATGGTGTGGAGATAAAACCTGATAACAACTTCTTAGGTAGGAGCAATGCAGCGTACTGGAAGGAGCGGAAATCTCGGAATTAGATAAATTGAACGAATACCAGGCTATACCACTTTCTGGCTGCGTGAGCTTGGTTAAATGTAAGTGGCCCAGCTGATGTGACCTGGAGATGTCTTCTGCTACGTGGAGATAACAACTCAGCTCATGGATTTAGGAGGTCAGTATGAGTCAACGCGTGTACAGCTCTTAGAACTTGGCAGATCCTCGGTACATACCTGTCCCTCCCTTCTCTTGCACGTCAACACAAAACCCCATCTGTGACTTCATGATTGCTCTTCTGACCCTGAACTGGGAACAGCCACAGCTCATCGGTGCAGTCGCTCTGACTCGACAGAAACTGTTCTTAGGAGCCTTGGCAAGAGTTTTATTTTGCCTTTAAAATATCGTTGAAAACATATTTACTGTTAGCCTTGGACAAGGTGTAGAATAAGGACACGTATTGTCTTGGAAGAAATTAAGATGGAGAGAATATGAGTGAAGACCACGTTTTCCGCTCTTTATCTGTCCTCTGCTCATGATGTGTGTTGTTTTCTCTGAAACCAGCCCAGTATGAGTACGTCCATGTCCTTGCACCAGTAGCCTCGTGGCGGGGGGAGGGGAGCAACGATTGCATGAACCAGACAGCTTGGCTTCAAATACCAGTCGTACCTCCAACTACGTGAATGATGTGGGGCTCAAGCTTTTTTACAGTAAAACATTATTAAAATGCTTCTAATAATACTATTGAATTGAGATTATTCTGAGGACAACCTGAGCTCATATGTATAAAGCCCTTCGAAAAGAACATGGCCCCCAGCAAGCATCTCACCAGCCTTTGCTTTGATCACTCTACCCTCGCCAGCAGCATGATCACTTAGGAAAAAAGTCTTTGTCAGTCTATTAGCAAATATATCTTTTGTTAGCCCAAATTAATTTAATCACGAAAAATAGTTATTTTTCATTTGTGCTCTTTGTGGATTTATTTATCATTTGCAGTTTTGTAAAGAATTCATAAATTTTCTTAAAATGTATATTCATATTCCCTACTCATTTAAATCATTACACATTAATAATTTCAAATAATTTTTGTTAATGATTATATTCCACCACCTTTTCTTTATCTTCCCCGAAACATATATATTTTCAACCCAGAGTAGAATTTGCTTCAAGATAGAAGACAAAGTTTACTTAAAAGTCTCTAAAAGCAGAATATTGAAATTAAAATATCCTTAGCTTTTTAGGCACTTGTCTTATATTTTATAATATTAAGGTAACACGGTGAGCTGACACAATTGGTCATAACCATTTAAATTGCAGCTGGTGTTTTAGTTAAGCAATCAATATCTAATTATGTATTTTATTAGAGAAATAATTTCAGGAGCCTTAATCCGATCTTCACATAATATGGCCAATGTGCCGATCCAACTGGTTTTACCTAACTCTATTTTCATTCTTGACTAGTGGGCTTCAAAATTACACAAAGCTTTTTGGTGAAAAACATGGCAGGTGATGGGATGAATAATAAACATATATATATTGTTTTTCCCTAAGACATTTTATTTGCTGAATTTACATAAAATATATGATTATAATCAGTTTCATGTTTTAAAATTATTTCTTCATTTATTTTATTTTATTTTATTTTATTTTATTTTATTTATTTTATTTTATTTTATTTTATTTTATTTTATTATTTTATTTTATTTTATTTTATTTTATTATTTTATTTTATTTTATTTTATTTTATTTATTTTATTTTATTTTATTTTATTTTATTTTATTTTATTTTATTTTATTTTTCTTCATTTGGTAAAAACTTTTCCTTATAATCTTCCAAATCAGTAGAAGACGTAGCCTGGAACATTTTAGAAGATAAAGTGTAATAATAGTGATTAATAACACAGAGTTCTCACTATATGCCTGGGGCTGGTGTAAGCACGTTAAACCTATTTACTTAGTTCCCACAGGCAGCAAA
Organism: Canis lupus baileyi; assembly: GCF_048164855.1. Taxonomy (NCBI): domain Eukaryota; kingdom Metazoa; phylum Chordata; class Mammalia; order Carnivora; family Canidae; genus Canis; species Canis lupus. The sequence goes on along the minus strand of NC_132868.1, from coordinate 43,350,910 downwards.
TGTAGAGGGTGGAGTCATCCTCATTTTACAGATGAGCAAACTGAGGCACAGGAAGGCTGGCTTGCCCGGGAGCACCCAGCTAATAAGTGGTAGAGCCGGGTTACACCAAAGCAGGACGCTGTGGGGGCACTGAGTTCCCAAATGTTTCCTGTGAAGGGTCAGATGGCAAATGTGTTAGGCTTTGAGGCCATATGCTCTCTGCTGTAGCTGCTCTGTGGTCGTGGATAACACGCAGTGAAAGGGTGTGGCTATGTTCCAATAAACCTTTAGCTATGCACACTGAGATTTGACTTTTAGATTTTCATCTGTCACAAAATATTTTCTTTCAACTTTTTTAGAACTATCAAAACTCTCATGAACATTCTTAGCACGAGGGCTGAGTACATAGCAGCCGGGGCTGCATTTGGTCCTCAGGCTGTACGTTGCCAGCGCCCGTTCCATAGGGTAAGATCCTAGCACCCGGGCTTCCTCTGGCTTGCACATACCAAAAAGTGAGACGTGAGAGGCAGACCTCACACTAACGATGTTACCAAATAAAGGTGACTCCTTTTTATTTTATTTAGGACCAAGTTAATTACCATGATCAGAAGATACTGTTTATCAGAACAGTTTTCTTTTTTTTTTTTTTAATTTTTATTTATTTATGATAGTCAGAGAGAGAGAGAGAGAGGCAGAGACTCAGGCAGAGGGAGAAGCAGGCTCCATGCACTGGGAGCCCGATGTGGGATTCGATCCCGGGTCTCCAGGATCGCGCCCTGGGCCAAAGGCAGGCGCCAAACCGCTGCGCCACCCAGGGATCCCCAGAACAGTTTTCTTTTGGCTTGAAAGTTGATTGGTTGGATTCTTAGACTTTCCTTGGGTGTTTGCATCTTTCACCCTCAGTGGTTGTAGGACCATCTTCAATTTAAATCTATGGAGTAGGGGATCCCTGGGTGGCCCAGCGGTTTAGCACCACCTTCGACCTTGGGGTCCTGGGATCGAGTCCTGCATTGGGATCCCTGCATGGAGCCTGCTTCTCCCTCCGCCTGTGTCTCTGCCTCTCTCTGTGTTTTTCATAAATAAATAAATAAATAAATAAATAAATAAATAAATAAATAAACTTAAAAAAATGAATCTATAGAGTAAAAGTGAAGATATTTTGTAATTACTGAATTGGCTTTGCCAGAGTACAGACTTAATGGAATAAATCAGAGTGAGAAAATCCAACCTCGGGTTCTGAATTACGCCACTTTAAGGTCTACATTTCAGAATTAACCTGATTTGTCATCAAAACAGCATTTTGCTTTGTGTTGTATGGATAGGAGCTCATCCACAGCATCAGTTTCTGGCTTGGTTTCTTTATTATAGAAAAGGAATTCCCATTAAGCCTCCAGGCAGCACGATTAGATTTTTAAAATAACATTGGCATTGTGGAGACATCATTTTCATTGTTCTCTCTGCCAGCCTAGTTTCTGCGTGTGGCAACCTCCTCATTCATTGGCACCTACCACCTGTCCAGCAGGTGCTCAGTGCACCATCTCCAAGACGGTTCCAAGCAATAAAGCCAGTTCTGTGTCTAGACAAGTGATGCGGACACATGCTATGACTGCAGCTCCTGAACCGCGGCGTCGTCCCCAAGGGTCCCCTCTCTCTAAGGGTCATGAGCTTCTGTTCGAGGCGGGAGGACGGCCGGGGCTCCGAGGAGCAAGACGAGAGTCGTCGATGTTGTTTGGGAGACAGGCTTCTCGGCCTCCTAAAACTTTATACACTGTCCTCTTGCCAGATAATGTCAGAGCTCCATCGATTCGCCGGACCAGGAAGGCTGGGAGAGATTCTCTTGAGAAAATGAAGGCCTGTAAGAGCTTTTCAAACCAAAGGGCTTTACTTCATTGCATGGTGATAGGGTGGCCAGATAACTGCGGGAGATCTTTGCAGCAACTAGCACGTGTGGCTGCAAATGCTGGGTTCCCTTGTTTCATGGCCCTTAACACCCGTCAGGTGCTTTCCATCCCTGATCTCTTTGGTCCCTACAGCATAACTCGGTTGAATAGAGGAGGGCAAGGCACACGAAGCTGAGGGAAGCAGGGCCGAGATAGGGTTTATCGATCCATCCGAGGTGACTGAGCGTTGCTCCAAATTCCCGGCCAAACACTCCTGCTGTGCTACAGCGTCTGTGCTACCTAGGAATGGTTAGATATCGTCAAAGCTACTAGCCGTGGACCTGGGGAGAGGAACACAATGTGTAGTTGTTGACACTTCAGTAAGAGGAAATTAAAGGCCTTGATTTCCTCTTCCGGAGACAGGGATTTAAATCACCGAGTTCATACATTACTAGGAACACGAATCTGAGCTTGTCAGTTATAATCGTGAAGTCTTCATTCCCTCTTCTGTAAGATGGGAATAATCAACCTCAGTTACTGTGAGTGTGGAATGGGAATAACAAATGGTAAAATGGGAATAGTAAATCTCACTACGTTACTGTGAGCGTAGAATGAGACAAAGCCAGCAGAAGCATCTAGTGCAGTGCCTGGCACTTAGTTGATGCTTAATAAATATAAATTCCTCCCTTTTGGAATTATTCTCTGAAGCCAGGTGTACAGGGATAAAGAACCAGAGAGATTTTCAGTCATCCATATGATCTCTAAAGAATTTACATTTTACAGAGCTCTTGAAGGTACCATTGTTATTTTAATCTTATCTTTTATTTTTTTTTGACTTTTTAAAATAAATTAAATACATTTATTTTTTATTGGTGTTCAATTTGCCAACATATAGACTAACACCCAGTGCTCATTATCTTTTATTTTTAATACCTACTTTTCTCCCCCATTGAACTGAAATATGCAGACCGACAAAGAAAAGCAGGATTATTTAGGAGCAGTGGGGGTTATTAAAAGCTGCTTTATATTTTTTAATGTTAAATTTTTTATGGTAAAAAATGCATAACATAAAATTTACTATCTTAACATTTCAAAGTCTACAGTTCAGTGGCATTAAGTACATTCACATTGTTGTGGAGCCATCAGCTCCATCCATCTGTGTTTCAAAATTCCAAGCTGAAACTCTGTCCTCATTACACAGTAATTCCGTTCCTTTCTCCCGCAACCCCTGGCGACCAGCATTCTATTTTCTGGCCAGCAAAATATTTTCTGATATTTTCAAAATATCAATTTGACTATTCTAGGTATCTGATGCGAATTGCTTTGTGTCTTTCAATTTCTACTGGCACATGCTGTTTCTTCAAAGTATCTAAGAGCTTAACTCCTATTTTTGTTGCATTATTGTATAAGCTGAATATGAAGTTACCTGATGAATTTTCATCCCAACGTTTAAAATTATATCTTTATCAAAAACTAATCTTACACTGTATGTTAGCTAACTGGAACTTAAATACAAACTTTAAAAAAAAATCAAAAAGCAATATTTCAAGAGAAAGTAACAGAACTGAAAGGAAGGTTCAAAGTAATTAAAAATTTTCCAAGAGCAAATCTTGCATCAATAGTAATTATTCCCAGGACAGAATGAATACCTACAGGTGCACATGTTGGGTGGATGTGGAAAAGAAAAAGAAAATTACTGCTACATTAATTACCCAAAATGAAATAATATTAGCTAGTATTTTCAGGCCATTGAACGTCTTCTATTTGGACTTCTAAAAACTGATGATAAAGTTAAAATCATTGAAAAACATTATATTCCTATTTTACATTTTTTTAAAAAAGGTATTTGATTATTTGGATATTTTTGTATTTTACTGTAAACAAGCATCTTACATGTTTATTTAGCAGCATCGACATTTCTAGTGGCCCCTCAATCCCTTTGAAAACTATTCTTAAAGAAGCATCTGGGTCGCTCAGTCAACTGAGCCTCTGACTCTTAGTTTTGGCTTAAGTCATGATAGTAGGGTCCTGGGATGAGCCTCACGGCGTGCTTTGTGCTCCATATGGAGTCATCTTGAGACTCCCTCCTTCTCCTTCGGCCCAGCCTCCTGCTCGCACATACGTGCACGTGTATGCACACGCAGTCTCTCAAATAAATAAATAGATAAATCTTAAAAACAAAGCTCTTAAAATCAAATCAATAATAACTACCACATGATATTTTAAATGATCAATAAACTCCATTTCAGAATTTTACGTCCACACACTTCAGATTCAGCTAATAAACTTGACGTGATCTCCATTATGCAGCAGCCTTGGGAAGAGAGATGATCACTTCCATTTTACAGTTGAGGCCATGGAGATCCAGTGATATGGGGTAACTGGCCTAAGTCATACCCAGCGTCCCTGTTGGGTCTGGGAACCAGACTCAGCTCCTCCCTGCCGAATCACGGGCTCGCTACTCTTCAGGCTGCGACACCGCACAGCTGTAGGAGACATCCTTCAGTCTACGCAGGTGCCCCCCTTCTCTTTTCCATATTATCACTTGTCTATGGCACTCACCGTCTTCCTTACATTTCTATTAAGTTCTACTTTAGTACTTGGAAAGTACAGTAAGTACTTAAGTACGTAAGAGTTTTTTTTTTGCCTTTACAATGTTGAGAAAGCCACACACATTCAGCGGAAACTGTACTTCAAAGTTTTATCTTTTCCTGGCCTAGTCATACGTAGCACATCCTGGCATGATTCTGGGCGATAGGAGCGGGTTGCAGCTTCCCAGTCAGCTTTGTGATCACGAAGACAAACCACTGATACAGTGATGACCGTTCCGGTTCTCACTTTCAGACAATATTCAATAGATTATGAGATATTCACATTATTTTATTATTTTATTATTATATTTATTTATTTATTTATTTATTTATTTATTTATTTTTTAAATTAAAAAAATTTTTTTTAATTCACATTATTTTAAACTAGGCTTTCTGTTAGAGTATTTTGCCCAACTCTAGGTTGACGTACAAGTTCTGAGCACGTTTCAAGTAGGCTAGGCTGAGCTCTGATGCTTGGTAGGTTAGGTATGTCAGATGCGTTTTCAACTTATAGTATTCTCAGCTTACGATGTGCTTGTTGGGATTTCCCCGTGCGAAGTTGAGAAAGAGCTGTACGTTGTTTTAGTGCATACTACCAAACGTCCATCCCTTTGAAGTCTGACATATTCTTAGCTCCCTTGCTATCTTCCACAGGACCTCATATCCCACTCACTAAATGCTTCCTCAAGTGAGGCACTATTGATGCAGGTGCAGAGTACGTCAGGGGAGGCTCTCTTCCTGGTGTTAAAATACTAGGACAAAAAAGTGAAGATTTTAGCCACTTATGCAGATACTTTTCTCCTAAACCCCTATTTGGAAGCAAACAGGGCTGTAAAATACATGGCCGTGTCTTTTATTTTTTTCAAACAGGAGGATTCATGATGCGTAGCAACATCTTAAACATTTCAACTGTTGGTAGAGTGGAGTCTTGTTGCTATGTAGACTATATTGTCTTCATGGTGTCCAATTAACTCTTTTATAAGATTTCAGTTAGACTACACCAATTTGGGAAAATTCAGCTTTGCCATTGGTAGTGGCACTGACCCCCATTTAATTGGAAGCTTTGTCATTGGTAGTGGCATCGATCCCCATTTAATTGGAAGCTTGGTAGTGGCATCAATCCCCATTTAATAGGTCCCATTGAGGTATAACGGCTGCCAGATTTTGATTTCTATAGTTTAGTAATGAGACACCCCCATGAAATAGGTTACCACTAGTGTGCCCAAAGAGCATGAGTGTTGTGGACTTAAGTTACAAATGAAATCCTAGACATTTAAGGAAGGTAGGTCTAAAAACTTCTATATTTAGGGCTCTTGATTAGATGAATATATTGTGGGTTTTTTTTTAAAGGTTTTATTACTTATTTATTCTAGAGAGAGAGAGCACAAGCAAGTGGAGGGCCAAAGAGGGAGGGAGAGAGAGAATCCTAGGCAGACTGTATGCTCAATGCCAAGTCCGACTTGGGGCTGGATCTCGCAACCCTGAGATCGTGACCTCAGCCATACATAACCAACTGAGCCCCAAGCACCCCTGAATATATAAATGTATGCATATTCAGCTACGTCTTACAACTGAAGTCTCAGATTCACATTTCCTGTGGTATGTGAAACAAATCGAGGATATCGGCATAATGTGTCGCAAAGTATTTCCTTCTTTGGCATCTCAAGAACAGAGAAGCACTGGAGATCACTTGGAGCCTATGTGTCGTGTCTGCTGTATGTTATTTGAGCTTATATATTCATTTAATTAAAATTTCATAAAGCTTAAGATTATACTCTTTCCCTCGACTATGGAAAACATGCCAGCTCCTGAATTCACTGTCGCTGTGACTGAATCTCCTCTGCCAAGAACAATGCTTTATGTTCTTTGCGTTTCAGACCAGCTTTAATATGAACCTTCTCCCTAGATATTTTACAGCACCATATAACACAATTAATGAGCTAAATTTTATTATCAGTCTTGGGGAGAAAAAGAAGGTGAGAGGTGTTAGCCACAAGGGAGAGAGATGTTTCTAGATGAGATCAGAAGCAAGACCAGGAGTCAATGCGATGCCTATTTCCCCAGTACCTACAGAGGCAGCACCAGCCCCAATTAGTATTGACCTGGTGGAGGTACAACCTCCTAAAAGCTTAAATGGCCTTTGGAGAAAAGAAGGTGCTTAGCAATTCTCCAACCAGCAGAAGTGGAGTCCTAACAGCCTGAAACTAATTGAGGCTGAGGAACCAGGCATTTCTCTGGAGTTCTCAGGTTGAAACAGGGCAGCTGGGAAGCTCCTTATGTAATCCTACAGATGTGCACTGTGTATGGTCCTACAAGCCCTTGTAGGGCCCTGGCCATGGCGTGCTGGACTGTGGGTGAGGAGGTTTAATTTCCTTCTTGGCTTTTGAGAATCTGCAGACTCTCGAAGAGCCGTTTCTCTGAGTTCAGGACCAATGTGCTTACCGACTCTGCCACACTGGTGGCTCCAGGGTCCCTTGACGTTGGTGTTGGTGACCTGGGGCCCATCCCCAGCATCTCTTATCACTTAGCACTTTCCGGGGGGGCTTCCCCCTCCGTGACCTCGCACGGGGCCCGACGCCGTGAGACAGGCCTACCAGACCTGCACCGTCCAGGTCTAGCTTCCCGGTAACCCGCTCCTTCTGGGCTACGTGGACGTGTAGGGGTTTTCAGCTCTTTGGCGTTGGGAATCACCCATCCTCCGATGAATAAAGCTTGGGAGAACAACTAATCAAGATGCTCTTTTTCCTTAGCCAAATGGTCAGAAAAGACCCGACGAGGCCCAGAAAAGACCCGACGAGGCCCACCAGACCTCTGTCCGTGGAGTCGGCATGTAGAGCAGAAAACACAACCCCCCAAATGGTGGAGCGTCGATGAGAATGACTTATCCCCATGAGGTTGACTTCAGAGGACCCATTGTCCTTTTCAAAGACCAATTCCTCAGTTGTCCTTTCAATGCTGTGAGTTTTCCCATATTAAACCATTGGATTTTTGTTTTTAAAAAGAAAAAAAAATTTTTTAAAATAAAAAGATAGGCTGAAACAATTCTTGTTGTTTCAAGGGCGATAACGTCCAGTGAAATAGGTGCAGCAGTAGAAGCTCTGGAAACTCCAGTCATCCCAGGTGAGGTTCAACAGGTAAGCCACGGCCGTCCCACTGAGCCTGAGCAAGGCTTAGGAAAGAAAGCTTTTCCACTAATCAGTTCCCTCCGGGGAATGGGCAAACTGGAGGAGGTCGAGCAAACAGGAACGGCATTGAGGAGACCGAGAGAAATGCGAGGAAAGGCAACACCGAGAGAAAATAATGATGATGATGATGATGATAATAATAATAATAATAATAATAAGAAGAAGAAGAAGAAGAAGAAGAAGAACTAGGTATTTGGATGCACGGGCCTCTCGGAAAGCAGCATCTCTACCAGCTCATCGCCGACACGCACATCCCGTCTGGTTACGTGACTAATGCTGTGCCGCGTGGCACTCGGAACCCAGTGCGGTCTGACCGACCTAATCCATCAGAAGTGACACGTCAAAAACGGGCCTGTCACTTTGAGTAATTGAAAAGGAGCAGCTCCTTGAAATTTCATTTTTAAATGAACTTCGAGAATGTTAATAAACTTGATCATCAACATTAAAAGAAAATATCTTTTTTTAAGAAAAACAAAAGAAAAATGCCCTTTCCTGTCTCCATCGAGAGAGACACCCAAACCAAACAAACATTTGGGGTCTCTGGTCAAGTCCCCAAAAGATGAGCCTCCTTGGATGCAGCCTCGGTGAATTTAGATACCCGGGATCACGCTGCCAGAAAGTTCTCCCAGTTTCATATTCTGCGATCTTCGTGTTCGACAGCTGAAGCCAGCTCGGTTCCTCTCTCAGCACCTCCCGCCCCCCCGCCGTGGAGAAGAGAGGGGTAGCCTGCAGCAGCCCCCCTGCCCGCTGCAGGTGTCCCAGAGCTCCCTGCGGGGCCTCCCTCCAGGGGGAAGGGCTCGGGCGGGCAGATGGCGGGCGGGTCGGGCCTGGCCGTGCACCTGCAGCTCCCACGGTGCCGAGACTGGGGCCCCTGGACGCCCCGGGAGGCAAGCGGAGCTCGGGGAGCAAGGGAGCTGCCTCAGCCCCGGGCCAGCAGGTGCCGGGAGCACAGCGAGGCCTCGGCACCTGGAAGCCTAAGGCGCCCTGCTGTGAGCCCCCCGCGGGCTGCACCTCTGCCTCAGTTTCCTCCATTGGACCCCAATGGTCCTGCCCTAGCAGCTTCCGGCCGCCTGGCTGGGCCCGGCCTGCTGCCCCGGGCTGCCGGGCTCCCAGGGCCTAGGTTTGCGCCCTAGTCCCACAGCGGGCAGAGGCCTGCTCCTGCTCCTGCTCCTAGAGTCCGCAGCCTCCAGCCTCTGCTCCGTCTGCGGCCCCCGGGCCTCTGGCTGGACGGGGCCTCGAGATGCTGAGCGCCGGCCTCCAGAGGCTGAGCCCCGGGGTGGCCCGGCCAACGGATCCCTTTGCTGCCGCCGGGACCGTTCCCAGGAGCCCGAACCCCCGAGCTTTGCAGCCCGCGCCGCACCCTGAGTTGGGTCGGGGTGCAGTGGTCGGTCGGTCGGGGGGCAGGTCCGTGGGCCGCAGAAACCGGGGTGCTCCCGGAGAGGGTTGGGGAGCCTCTGTCGGGGGCAGGCAGGTGCGGTTAGCACGGGCACCAACCGGAGGGCTGCACTGTCTCCTGCGTGCGGGCCGCTCGCTCCCGAGCCTCCAGCGGGCCTGCACGGCCGCCCTTCACCAACCAGAGAGCAGGGCCGTGGGGAGCCGCCCAGCCGTGTGCACACGGAGGACCCCCAAGTTCCACTGCACTGTTCTGCCTCCTGCGGAAGCGACGCACTCGCCTGCGCGGCCTCAGAGCGCCTCGGCTCTTCAGGCATGCCCGTGTTCCAGAATCTTCCTGCCACCGGCCTCATAATCTTTCATTCAAAAACCCTTCACCTTTTAAAATGAGGAGCAAGGGGCACCCGGGGGCTCCGCGGTGGAGCGTCTGCCTCGGGCCCAGGCCGTGACCCCGGGGTCCCGGGATCGAGTCCTGCGTCGGGCTCCCTGCAGGGAGCCTGCTCCTCCCTCTGCCTGCGTCTCTGCCTCTCTCCGTGTCTCTCAGGAATAAATAAATACAATCTATAAAATAAAATAAAATGAGGAACAAAACACTCCCATAGTTCAACTTCTTATTTTATCGATGGAGACCCTGAGTCTCTGAGACCTCCTCCGGACTGTCCTGATTCCAGCTCAGTTATTCCTCTTGTCCCAACACGTCCTCGCCCACTTCCGAGGCTCCTACGAAAAGAAAAGTCGTCGCTTAGACTCACGTGACCATTAAATCAAGGAGAATTTCCAGCGAATCCTGGTTGATGGAGACTCCCGGGAACATCTGCATTCAAGCCCACTGTGCTGGACAGGGAAGGCCGGACTCGCAACCTCCAGGCTCTCCTCTTCCCTCATTTCATTAAAACAACAGTGAGAGATCTTAAAAAGCATAAACTCATGAGGACAAAAAGGAATAGGAGAAGACCGGCGGGTGCGAGGCCCTGTTAAGTGTCTGGAAGCCAGGAAGCCGTCGGCCGGGACGAGGTGGGAACCCAAGGGCTCCCAGGGCACGGTGCCGGCAGCAGGCACTCAGGTTGCTTTCTGGGGAAACCAGACAGCCTCAGGGAAAAGGCCTATAAATCCTGATGTTTTGGGATTTTCCAGGGAAACATCAACTTTCCTAGGATCTCGCAGAAGTCCAGCCTTTGGCGAGTCCTGTCTACACCCAGAACCTCCAGCTGGCTTTACATGCTCCACTTGTAGCCGAGAACAGACAGAGCAAGCGGGCGTCGTTAGAGGTTCCCCAACGCTGAAGACAGAGAGTAAGACGTAAGAAAATAAATGGGGAAAAATCTTGCAAAAGATGTATGGAGGACTAAGGGGAAGGACGCCTACACGTGGCGCCTCCAGGTCGGTGGGCAAAGGCCAGGCGTGTCTCTTGCAGTCCAGCCCCGGGGGGCAAGTGAATGACAAGGGTGGGCAACCTGGGGAGCCAGCGGAGCGGCCCCTACGGCGTAAGAATTGGCGGCCTCCGACCCTGACCAGGACGTGTTGGTTAGGACGACAGACTGCTTGTTAGGAGGCCAGCTTTTTGAGAAATTTAGGCTGGGAAAGTCTTAAAAAATGAGTAACGTCCAATATTGATATGGGTGTAAGGAATCCAGCTTTCTTTTTTTCTTTAAAGATTTTATTTATTTATTCATGAGAGATGCAGAGAGAGGCAGAGACCCAGGCAGAGGGAGAAGCAGGCTCCATGCAGGGAGCCTGACGCGGGACTCGATCCCGGGACCTGGGGTCACGTCCTGGGCCCAAAGTAGGCGCTCACCCACTGAGCCCCCCGGGGATCCCGGAATTTGGCTTTCTGATACGATAGCGGGCAGAACGTAAGCTGGTGTAGTTCTGGGTAGTTTCATCATCTCAGACCATGCCTGTGCCTGGTCTCGGTGACTGCACGCCGCGTCCCACAGGCACAGCCCGGCTCCCGCGTCAGGAGCGACTCGCGGGCGCAGAGGCCGCCCAGGTGCTGTGGGGGGCAGAGCGGCCGCGGCCTGAGCCCCGCCGCGTGGCCGCCCCGTCTCACAGGAGGGTGATGTGGGTGTTGGCAGGGAGGACGCGTTCGAGGGCACACATAGAGGGACTTGTTGCGGCTGCCAATTTTTTGAAATTCCTCTCATTGGTAGTGTAAATTCTGAATTTTGCATTTTTACCCGCTGTCTGTGTATTTATGTTAATACATAGATAATAGTTAAAATTCCTTAAAAAAGACCAACGCAGATGCTCCCAGGACGGGGAGCTTTCTCTCGTGTGGCTTCTAACCTTAGACTCAGGATGTGCAGATCCTGAAGATTTGGAGAAACCATCAAACAAGGGCCCAAGAGGGAAGGTAGGATCACGGGAATTCCAGGGCAAAGCAGCCGACAGAGCATCTGCCCCCAGGGCCGGCCTGAGGCAAGGCTGGGCTCAGAGCAAGCAGGGCTCCTCCCGTGCGGCCCTCGCGAGGCTTCTCTATTAATCCTGCCTCTTCTCTGTCCCCGTCTTTGCCTTTTTCCCTGAAAAGAAAGCTCGTGCGAGTGAGCGCCAAGTGCATCTTAGAAACCATCACACGGGTTCTTTCACCGCCTGCTCCGAGGCAGCAGGGCCGGGGCTGGGTAGGCAGGGCTGAACCACAAGCCCGATGCGGGGTCGGGGCAGAGCGAGCGCCTGGCCCCTGCGGACGCCACCTTCTCCCTGCGGGACGGCCGAGCGCACATCCCCGGGCCTACCTCCCACCCCAGCGATGCCACTGAACAGGGTCCTGGACGGGGCCCAGACCTGCCCGCCTGCCTCATCCGGATGGCTGAGGAAGTGGGGCTGGAATCCGCATCCCGAGGTCCCGGCACGGCTGTTCCCCCGTGGAAGAGCCACGCGACGAAGGACACAATCTACCCCGCCAGCCTTTTCGTAAAACCGCTGGAGCGAAATCCAGGCACCGAATCCTTGCCTCCATCAGTGCACTTTCCTTCTCCGCCGTGGTACTGTGGTTCCTACTTGCGTTTTCTTTTCTGCTCCTGGTTTTCCCCGGTGTCGGCTGCTCTATCCGAAGCGTGTGAACTGGGCCCACCGTTGCCCGACCCCGATGCAGCCCCAGAGCCCGCGGACCAGACCCTGCTCCTCCCTGGCCCCGCTGCCCGGCCGTCAGCGCCCTGGCCCCGGTGTGAGCGCCCGCCCAGCTGCGGCAGGAGGACCAGCGCGGTGCGGATGTGTTGGCTCAGGTGCAGCCCGCGGGGTTATTTTCCCTGCCAGGCGTTTCCATGGAAAGCAGGAAATTCTTCTTCATCACCTTCCAGCCCCCGCTACTGTCCAAGACCTCTGGCTCTTCAGTGAGTCAGGAGCAAGAAAGTATAGTCTCCCGACCTCCCTTTGCAGCATCCTTCACTGTAGGGAAGATAATTAGGAAGGAGCAGCCTTTAATTAACTTCCAGGGCCTTCAGCTCCGGCTCACATTCTTCCTTCTCCTGATTCGGTGTTTGATCTAGTTCTCTTTGGGAGGGCACAGCATCATCACTGCCACAGTTTTCTGGGGACCGAGAGGGGATTGTTTTTTGAGATTCATTTATTCGTCTTACAAGCAGGAGGTAAAAAAACCGATTGAGGTTCATCTGTTTTTTGCAGATGTGGAAAACCTCAGGAAAGCATCATTAAGCTCTTCTGTCCCATGCATTTTAGATCTGGCTGCAGACTCTTGGATGGAAGTTAATTGGAAGACGCTGGACGAACTACCTTTGGTCAGACTTAGCCATTCGGTTAAACCTTCTTAACCCACCTTCGCCGAAAACCCTTGGTATCGTCACCCATTCCTTCCCTTCTCTTGCTAGCAATGTCCAGTTATACCCAGGAAAGGTGATGTTGTTGTTCCAAATCTCTCTAGTATCAGTTTATTTATAAATTCATTTATTTATTTTTATTTTTATTATTTATTTTATTTATTTTTATTTTATATATATTATATTTTTATATTTTTTATTTATTTTTATTTATTTTTATTTTATTTTTTATTTTTTTTATAAATTCATTAAATATTTGTTGAAAAGTAGAGAGCAAGCTATTTGAAGACTTTACCAGAGAAGATGTATTAAAGGGTGTGAAAAGGTATTGAACATTGCTTAGTCCTTTTTTTTTTTTTAAGATTTTATTTATTCATGAGAATACACAGAGAGGAGAGAGAGAGGCAGAGACCTAGGCAGAGGGAGAAGCAGGCTCCAGGTGGGGAGCCCAAAGCAGGACTCGATCCCGGGTCTCCAGGGTCACGCCCTGGGCCAAAGGCGGTGCTAAACCGCTGGGCCCCCCGGGCTGCCCGAACATCTCTAGTCTTTATGGAAATTCGCACTAAAGCCACAAGGAGTCATCACCACATACCTGTTAGAATAGCCTACAAATGACGATGCCAACCAAGTGCTTGTGAGAATGGGAAAAACCCGAGCTCTCATCCACTGCTGTGGGAATGCAGAGGGGTACCAGGCTTCGGGCAATGGTGTTCCGGTTTCTTGTTAAGCTACGCGTGTGCTTACCCTCTGACCCGGCACTACCACCCCTCTAGAGCCACCTCCAGACCTCGCAACTCTCCTCTTCTCCAATCCATTTCTGTGATGTTGTCAGAGGAATCGCCTCCTGATGTAAATTTGGCTGTTTCTTCCCCGCGGTCGTAGCGTGCAGTTCCGTGATTGTGGCCTCTTGGACCCTTTAGGACACCTTGTCTATGTTTGGGATTTTCCACATTTTGGGTTTTTACTGCCCCAGTAGAGGCTAGAAACTCACATCTCCAGCCTCCCTTGCAGTGATGGTGCTGGCGTGAGACTTTGGCTCTACCAATCAGAAGAAAACGTGTAAGACTTCGACTTAAAAGACAGCGATGTGTGGAAGGAAGTAGTGTGTGGAATCCAGTTCTGTGTGAAGTGACAGAAATGGCATTCTTGGACAGATTGGTGAGGTTTTGCCAACGCATGCCCAGGGGCTTTGGTGTGTCTCCCAGAGTCTGCGCTCAGTGGAGGTGACGGTAGACTTGGCTAGAGCCTGCAAGCCCGGACTCTGTCCCTTCCAGAGTTTCTCTCTCTGAACTGCTTAATATCCTTTAATAAATTCTTTTTTTCCCCCGTTAATCTAGAGCATTTACTTTTTCTCATTTACTCAACTGATACACCTGCCCACAAACCTTTAATAACTTCTTATCACCTTCAGGAAAAAAAAATCCATACTTTTCACCTAGCATGCAATGCCTTCAACATCCAGCTCCAGTGTCCCCTTCAGTCTATGCTGTCCTCACGGCGCCCCACATTTCCGTCGCCCTGAGCTTGCTACCAGGGGAAACACCGCCTCCTCACTGATATCTTCATGCCTTTGCAGATGGTGTTCTCCTTGCTTTCTCTTTGCTTAGCAGCCCTCGTCTCATGTTGTCCCTATTCACTCTTCGTCTTTATTCATCTTTCAAAATCCACCGTAAATATCACCAAAGTCACATGCCTTCTGTGAAGCTTCCCTTGACAGCCTAGGGCCCTCAGAGATAGTTGTTGCCTCTTCTCTTGGAGAACTTCTCATATCGTATTATAATGAATCCAATAATACTTACTGAGCAAATACCGTGGGCCGGGCAGGAAGGTAAAAGCTGAGCGGTGAGTAGGACCTAATTAGGTAAAGGATGGAGTAGAATGGGTCTGCACAAACACGGGGAGTCTGAGCATCTAAACACGGGGGTGAACGGGTGAGTGCCCTCATGCTTCTATGAATCCTTTGAGGCAGGACCCAAGTCTTACTCATCTTTGTGCCTCTAGCGTGACTGAGCCAGACATGGAGTAAACATTCAGGGAAGGTCTGCAACACTGATAAATAAACGACCAGATCACGTGTGTCCCCAAGACTTTTGTCTTTTGATGCTTAAATTGGAGGAAATAACTTAAGCTTAATTTCCTGTTCATCAGTACAAAGCCATGTTATAAGAACTGCCTTTAATTATTGAGCAAAATTTTCTAAATCCTCACATTAATAATCCAGTGTTGCATGGATATGATAGTGGTCAATCAACTTCAAAAGTATTCTTGGATGTGACTGTTCAGGAGCCATCCGTTTACTCATCTTTAAAAGCCTATTAACACAGCAGATATTTCTGATCCTTTTTTATTTTTTTTTATCTGGTCCTGTCATCATAGCAACCTCATAAATCAGCTCTTTGCTGTGTTCTAACATTATAGCTTGGGCGAAAAGAAGCAAAAGGGTTTTCTGCTTATGACCGTGGAAATCAGATGCATCATCAGGAGTCATTCTTTCCTAAACCTCTCATGCACAGCCATGGGCCATCTTTTGGCAAGAGAGGTATCAAAGGAAGCCGGGGCTGTTATATTTAAATAAATCTGTGTGTCGCGGTGTAGATGCCTCAAGTAGCCCCATACCTCTAAGGTCCAGAGAGAGGCTTTCTGGGGAGGGTGCAGTTGGAGGCACTGAGCCGCACAGAGCTTGTAATTGATATGCAAGCCATTGCTGCTTTGGACAATTCTGAAAACCTGCTCCTACCATCAGATAGCAATGACTTTCCTTTGATTTGGTACCAAAGTTAAGCTGAATTTTAATCACCTCCTTAATGTTTAACTTCACAGAGAAACAGACTGAGTATTGGGGATATCTTTTTGATGTTTCCAATGAACCAGAGGAACAGACTTTGCTGTCATCTCCATCCAAGGACAAATCATAATTGGCTAGACTAGCAAATTGCTTTTTCTTATTGGAAACCGCCATTGGCACATTAGATTGAAAATAAAATCCTTACTGTATGGGTGTGATGTGGTTCTTCACCATGCAGCTGTAAGCGGAAAGTTGTTTTTCTAAACGAATGTTTATGGAGATAATTCAGTTTGTGATACTGAGAGATATAAATTTGGGAGATTACCGAGGATGATTCAGCCTTCATTTTTTTTTTTTCTTGAACTCCTGCAATTGCCTTTCTTTCCCTCCTTAAACGTAAAATGGTACATCCATCTTGTTAGGAGCATCCTCAGAGGATATAAATGAGCAGTCTTCCTTAAGAAGAAAATGAGAATTGAAAGGAAGAATATGGCATCATCACAAGCATTGTCCCCAGATGGCAGACGTGGGACTTCATATTGGCATCATTAATCATGGTGGGGCCCCGTGGCTGTCTCTGCCACACGACTCTCAACTAGACGTACTTCTATGTGTCTCGGAGGCTTGTTTGTGGATGTTAAAGATGGTGGGCTCTGTGCTGTCCTGGGGCTCCGGCTGTGAGTGGGGAGCCCTCTACTAGCTTGAACATAAGGCCCCGCAAACAATCTCCTCATTAATAAACAAGCTTCTGAAGCAGAATAAAAAGGTCCTTCCAGTGTTACCAGCCATTCTACCCCTACCCGAGAACACATGGCCGACTCGAATAAGCCAATGATGGTGAAGCTTGAACATCTATTTAATAATAGATAATAATAGAGTCCAATTTGATACTCTCAGAGCTCTTTACTGTCTTCCACGTCTATGTCACAGATAAGCCTTATAAACAAGCATCATGGCACAGCAGAAACAGTAGAATTTGGAAGCAAACTGTGCAAATCAGGCTCCGCCAGGAGGCAAAATTGTGTAGCTAATGGACATTTTCCGTCACATCTGGTATTCACTAATATCTTGTCCTCCAGGAAAACAGAAGTTGAGTTCAATAGCCAGGTGTTACCCTAAGCTCTTGGGTTCCAGTTTTTGTTTTTTTTTTTAGCTGTGTCCTCTTATACAGTGGATTTTATAGTCAGACTGTTGAGGAGGTTTTGATCAGGGCTTCACTGTTTAGTACTATGTGGTCCTGGGCAAGTCATTTGGCCTCAGTTGGCTTATCTCTAAAGTGAGGACAAATAGCATTTTTGTGAGGACTTTTTTTTTTTTTTAAAGATTTTATTTATTTATTCATGAGACACACAGACACACCCACAGAGGCAGAGACACAGGCAGAGGGAGAAGCAGGCTCCATGCAGGGAGCCCGACGTGGGACTCGATCCCAGGATCACGCCTTGGGCCAAAGGCAGGAGCTAAACCGCTGAGCCACCCAGGGATCCCCAGCATTTTTGTGAGGATTAAGCAATACCTGTTAAATACTTAACACAGTGCCTGGGACCTGGTAGGAACTCAATAACAATAACTATTTTCTAGACCTTGTAACATCTCTGTAGGTAGAAGATTTGTGCCTCTAACCCCCAGTCCTATGCCTGGGTTTTGGTTTAGCTACTGCCTGTCTTCCTGATGTCATCAGGCCTACCTGATGTTTCCAAGTCTTATCAGTAGTATTGGGTGGTAAGTAGACTCATTGCCTATTTCCATCCTTGGTACGGTATCTGAAGGATGAGGCAACCCAAAGCACTTGATATCCACTCACTAAGCAGGCTGTGAGGCAAAGGCTACACCTGTATATGCGTGTGTGTGTGTGCGTGCGTGCACATGGAGGGGCATTAGACCTTTCTATAAGATGTGAAATTGGATGGTCAGTAACTGAGGACATTTTAGTAGAAGGCTAGGAGCTATTGGAAGAGTCGACTAAAGTGTGAAGTTCTTAGGCTTTGGGGAGATAATGCAGAGATGATAATACCAATTCACTACTAAGTACAGAAAGGGCCAGAGGTTGACCTGGGCGTCTGCTCGTCAACAATGCAGGCGTTCACTGTAGGTGTAGGTGAGAATAAAGCAGTGTGGTTATTGCTAACCCATCTGATGGATGGTGCACTCCTTGAGAGAAGGAACATAGCTTCTTTGTCTTTGAATCCCCGCTGTTGGCCTAATGTCTGGCATAGAGTAGGTGCTCACTATAAGTTTATAAAATGAATTAAAGAATGAATAAGTGGGTCCCCGAGAGGAAGGATTTTCTATAAGTCACATAAGGGTTCTGGGGTGGCAAGTTTTGTTCTACTCTTGGTGAGCTTGTCATTGCATTAATACCCTAATACTCTTGAGGGATCCAGATCCAAGTAAGTCTTTTTAAATTTGTTTATGTTCCTCTTTACTTGGGAAGCATTCAACTTTGATTTTGGGGGCAGAAACAATCTTCTGAATTGGAAATATGTCATGAAGCAAATCTGGAAATGGAGCATCCTTGTATCATTCTTAGTCCCATGTTTTGCAGTATGGGGTTGTGTTTCATCTTGGTGGTGATTAATCCACAGAGTTAAAGTTTGGGTTACCTGCTACCATTGACGTTGCCAGACCTTTAAGCTGTTCTTCAGAGTCATCAACTCGTTTTTGTAGTAAATGGTTTTTCCTGGCAGGGGCGAGTTTAAGATTAAATGAGTTCATGAAAGTGTCTGAATTTCTGAATGGATGGAATAGAACTGTGTCAGAAGAAAAATAACAAGCAGGATGCCAGTACTTTGTGAACAATAGTTTAAAGAGGTTGAAGCTCCTGTGCATATTGATAAGATGGTGCTAGGCAATAAATCAGTGGTTCTTCCATATACCTGGTTGAGCGGACAGTTAAGGAGCTATTTGTATACATAAACATCTTAAACTGGCTGATTTATCTCCCTGGCGTTGAAGCAATGGTGTTAATAGACCAATCTGAGATTGCACAGGACTTTTTGACCTCAGAAAGTTCTCATCTCCTCCAGAAATAGAAGTCCCTTGGAGCTCTGTGCTGGGTGTCTAAGATGATAATGAGAGTCACTTCAAATGGAGTGTGCTGATATGGGTGACAGAAGTAAAATTAGGATTTACAAATGATAGTACAAAAATCATGGATGATGAGCTGGGAAATTTTCCATGTATTTCTCTTTCTGAGATCATATACTTTTCTTTATCTCTTTTAGGCTTCAGTCCAAACTTAATGGACAGCTTAGTTCATTGGAACTGGCCCAATAATTCAGAGATCGAGAGCAATTTTTTTTTTTTTTTTTTTTTTACCGATGATGATTATGTTTAAAACCTGTAATTTCCCACCTCTGTTCTTTCTGATAACGAAAACTCATATTCCTAAAATCCTACTGGAGGGGTTAAGCCCTACCTGGATAAGCATGTGTTTCACAATTTGGACAGTTTTCTCATCTGTAAAATGAGAGAGCTGGACAGAGGCCTGGGTCTAGGATTCTATGTCCCATAAAGCTCCATTTGCAGGGATACCTGGAGAACACATGTTCACGACAAGGATGATATGCATTGGCACGACACTGACACATTCACCTTAATGGGACCAAGGAGTCTTTGATTGATTGACTTAGAATAAGACTATCAGACTGTATCCTTTCATCAGGTGGGTGCTTTCTGTTGCCTCTGGTGCTCCTGACAGTGTATTGACCATCTCCATGACTGAGCAATGCTGACAGTCACCTTGGAATGTGTCAAAGGAAAGTACTTTGAAGTTCTCTTTCTCTCTCCCCCACCCCCAAGCCCCTGCCACCATCATCTGCCCTATGCATTTTCCTGACTGACTCTTCCAGAAAGCAGAGTCTCGTTTTCAAAAGATCGCACTATTAAAAGTCTATAATTCATTGTGTATACAACGTGACTCGGTAGTTTAGGTCCACTCAATTTATTTTTTTTATTTTTTATTTTTTTAAATTATTTATTTATTTATTTATGATAGTCACAGAGAGAGAGAGAGAGAGAGGCAGAGACACAGGCAGAGAGAGAAGCAGGCTCCATGCACCGGGAACCCGATGTGGGATTTGATCCCGGGTCTCCAGGATCGCGCCCTGAGCCAAAGGCAGGCGCCAAACCACTGTGCCACCCAGGGATCCCCAGGTCCACTCAATTTAAATCACAGAGTCATAAAAGCTGAAGCTTGGAAGTTAAGAGACAGATCTACCGTGAAACCTTAATTCTCTGAGAGTTTCTGTTAAATTATGTGGCATGTGGATTAGGGACCCAGATTCAGATGTCTCCACAGAAGCACATACTTTAGTTCAAGCCTCTCCAACTGAACTGAAAAAAAAAAAAAAAAAAAAAAACAAGACAAAAAACAAAAAACCCACCCTCAGATGCTCCTTTGGACTGGGTGCATGCAGCTAGCTGGAAGGGCAGGCCTGATAGATGAGTCTCCCTCTCCCCCAGAGACAGCAGCGACTACAGATCTCAAAAGAGCTGCTTTGTATCCCCTTCTCGTTGAGGGATTAGAGAGTGAGGAGAATGAAATCCACTGTGTGGGGATGTGGGGACTTCAGTCAAGTTTTGTCAAGAAGGTAGACTTGAGTTATGCAGAAATCGGGGTGGAAAATCATCCACACCGGCTCTCCTGTGCAAGCCGGGCATTCAGCTCATGACTAAGAGATTTTGGATGAGGTGACAAAGGATGAAAAATAGGTATCACCATCCTAAAGTATTGATTTTACTTAAAATGACGAAGTCTAAAAATTTAGTAGAAGATGGTATCCTATGAAAAGGAAATATAACCTCTGATTCTCTCTTTAGAAAGTAGAAATAAAGCCTACTGCTTTCACTTACAGACTCTTGGTTATTATTTCGTAAGTAGTAGCTAACATATAGTCAGAATATCTTGGCAAGATTTCCTAAGTGAGGCAAGAAGTAATATGTCTTTATATTTTTAATGATTTTGAACATAAACATGAGTGTACGTAAGAGGGAAGAAGACAATAAAGCAGGCACCACTTTTAGCCATGCTTTCCTTTTTCTGGTTGCAAAGAAAAATAATTATATTTTGTAAGATGGAACAGTCTGATTATGCCTTGTGTTTCTATAGAGTAGTGAAAAGCGGTATTTGCAGTGATGATGAAGATAGATGTGTCAAAGTGTAGTCAGACATGACAGCCATTAAATGCTCGGTTGGAGAAAGATCTTTAATTACACAGGACATTAGATACAGTTGGGTTGAGAAGGATTATTGGCCAAGTCAACAAAATTATTTTTTGAGGCTAAATCCATGTTATTCCAGTGAATGAGATCAAGATGTACACTTCCGGCCACACTCAGATTTGAGGCTGCTGGTACACCTTCCTCACTGTCCCCCCATGATCACTGGCCAAGCCTTCTTGAGGGGGACAGTGTCATACCTGGTCACTGAGGCTTTGGGGAGCGTGTGCTCTTAGGATACTTACTGAGAGTTAAAAACAAAGAGATCTGTTAGGTTTCTTAGGTAGGAAGGCTGATGGCCTAGAAACAAGCAATTTGGGACAAGCAAGGGAAGGTAGAGGCCTGGAAGGACTCTGTCTCAGGCTCTGTGATGGAATTTCTCTCTCGGGGACGGGATTGGCAAAAACAAAGCTGTCTTCCAGTCCTGGCTACTCTGGAAGAATTATGGGCTGAGTGGGTCAAGAGTAATAATATTAGCTAAAGTATATTACACGCTTATCCTACGCTAAACACCATGCACACCTCATTTGATCCTCAAAATGATCTAATAGGATAAATACTAAAGTTTGCCCATTTAACACATCAGGCGTGGTTCACAGTTGCACAGTTAGGAAGCGAAGTCAGGGTGACTAACTAGCTGAGTTTGCCCCGAACTTGCAGATTGCCCACGACTGTAGACATTGAAAGGTGAAGCCAGGACAGTGCCAGGCAAACCAGGATGGGCTGGTTACCCTAAAAGTGGTGGAACCAGACTCAAACTCAGAGCCTGATATATTAATTCTCTTGCTTCTTACTGCCTTTCAAAGGCCAGGGATTCAGGTTCAGGACAGGGAGACAATGACTCCAACTGGCAAGAGTCTGGCACAAGGAGGGGGTCTTGTCTTGGGGGTGAGGCTCAGCTACAGCGCGACCAGAAGAGGCAGCAAGGCGAACTTAATGTTGATTCACCTCCTAAATGAGTGAAGACCGGGCCAGAGCCTTAGAGGGTAGGGGCTGAGTTCGTAGGTCTGGTTAAGAAATTACACGTACAGAGAGGTTCCTGAGAGCAGGAAACCCTCAGATGACGTCCCGGTCAGGAGCATCTGACATTAAGCAGGATTAATGTCCTTGATTTATCCTGGACATTGCCTTTGACTCTAATGCCATATAACATTAATAATAGATGATGATCAGGACCAACAGAGTTCTATTGGAATGTCCTTTTGCAGGATTATACCTCCTTGGGAACAGCCTTGTTGGGTGTCTCTGTTGTTCCCATAAACTCAGGGCAGCTGCTAGGACCGAGTGTGGCACTCGGGCCGCACTAGATCCTGGACAGGAGCAGGGGAGAGATCCCGAAGCTTTGGCATCCACTCTTGGAGCCCTGTTGCCTATCGTCTTTGCCTGATGTCTTCAGAGCAAAATTTGAGCTCGGGTAGTTCTGTCGTTGAGCACTAACTCTGGCTCCTATTGGCCGCCTTGGGAAATTGACTTAACTTCTCTGAATCTTGGCTTTTTTTAACTGTAAAATGGGAATTTACATTAGTAGACGGTTATCTTAAGGATTGCGAATAATGTGTGCTAAATGCCCAGCACATCCTAGGTGCTCAGCAAATGGGACCTAATATAAGACCCTAAATCCGGACCCATAGGTTTCAAAATGGAGGCTTGGAACTTTTTTTTTTTTTTAAGTGAAAACTATCGCCCGGTGTTGGTTTTATCATTTTAGCCCAAGGCTGACACCTTGTGGAAATTCTCTGACAAGTAAAAACTTGTTTGCTGGTCCGTGTATGTTACTGATTATTTTCTGGAGGCGGAAGCAGGTTGAGGGGTATATATCAGCCACCTAAGGGAGAAGAATGGACAGAGCAAAAGTGGATTTACATTTTAGAGCCATCTTGGGAGGTTATTTCTTCCAAATCAATCAATATTTGATTTAATATCAATTTTTTGGTATTATTTACTTATTTAGTGTTTTCCCAGAAAGTATATTAATGCAGGATTTTAAGCCTCCACCTTTGCTTCAGTTATCCAACTTCTAAATAGTATTCAAAGCCTAGCATGCATCCGTCTTCTCCGTGGGCTCCCCGACTGCTGCTCACTCAGTGCCCGCCCATCTCAGAGCTTCTGTGTCACTTACAGGCAAAAGCAGAAACATAATTTGCAGGACCCAGGAACAAACGAATTGAGCTCTTTGCTCAGAAATCATTAAGAATTTCCAAGTGGCGATAGGAAGGCATTAAAAGCAAGAGTGGAAAAAATAAATAAATAAAAATAAAAAAATAAAAGCAAGAGCAGCAGTCTCCTAAGCATGGGCTTTCCGTCTCTTATTAAGTACTTTTAAAAATACTTATCAAGTTGGAAAATAATTCTTTTTTATTTTAATAAATTTATTTTTTATTGGTGTTCAATTTGCCAACATGCAGAATAACCCCCAGTGCTCATCCCGTCCAGTGCCCTCCTCAGTGCCCGTCACCCAGTCACCCCCACCCCCTGCCCTCCTCCTCTTCCACCACCCCTAGTTCGTTTCCCAGAGTCAGGAGGCTCTCATGTTCCATCTTCCTTTCTGATATGGAAAATAATATTTACAACAAAATATATACATTTTTCTTTTATTCTATTTTCTAAGACTGTTTCCCCTTCCTCGAAGCTCTCCTATTGGAAATAAAGGCGTACGTTAGGCAGAAATTCTATTTAGGCCGCACTTCTACCCAGATAAAGCTGAGAGAGGACACCCTGGTTGGGGCAAGAGTGAATGGCAGGTAACCCGTCTTGGCGCATTAGTAGAAGAAGCATTTTATTTTATATCTGTATGGTTGTTTGGAGGAGAACATTGTGGGGGGTCACTGATGTGGATCACTCATCACTGCGCTTGGGGCACGACAAGTGCCAAGTACCCGCTGACGCAGTGGAGATTAGGATCCCCAAGGGCTGAGCGTGGCTGGAGGCCTGAGCGCGGCCGTCACCGACTGTGGCCACTGCGCAGCCCAGAGCTGGCAGGCACCTGCCAGGACGAGAGCGGGGCCTGCGGTTAGAAGCAGATCGTCCCCAAAGGTGGACAGTAGGGGTGTTCAGCCTTTTTTTTTTTTTCCTCTGTTTTCCTTAATTCTCCTTGCCCTCTATGCTCCTATAATTCTGAACCGTCTAACACCCTAGAGCACATGACTCGCTTACCTCCGGGCCTTTGCCCGGGTTGTCTCCTCGGCTGGGTCGCCCTGGTGTGGTCCCATCCCCCCGGCCCCGGCCCCCCAGCTCATCCCCTGAGACCGAGCATCAGCGTCCCCTCCTACGTCACTCATTGTCATCATTAGTATTAAGAAAAGGAAACAAAACAAAACAAAACAAAACAAAAAAAAAAAAAAGAAAAGGAAACATTTCACCTAAGTCTCTCCTTATGTGGTACTGGGATAACATGCTTTTTTTTTTTAATATAAATTTATTTTTTATTGGTGTTCAATTTGCCAACATCTAGAATAACACCCATTGCTCATCCCATCAAGTGCTTTTTCACCAGTTTGAAATTTTAGAACTGTTCTTGTTTTGTTTTTTTTTTTCCTGGTGAGTTGTAGGAATAATGTTAAAAAGAGGGAAAATGAAATTATTTGGATACAGAATTTATATAATAGTTTTCCTAGAATTGAATGAACTATAAATGGAAAGAGTTTTACTAAAGGTCTTCAAGGATCCCTTCCCATGGAGACTGAGATTCTAGGTCCCCCGAATGGTCTGATTTTGGGTGGAATGGCCCCAAGCTGTGGTCTTTAATTCTCCACGTATTTATCCAACTGAACCAAGGCTTGGAGCACGTCGTTTGCAGACGGGGAGCCGTAACCTGGGCGGGCACGGGGCCGGGGACGGCGGGGAGATGCCAGCCGGGGTCTCGGAGCTGCCCTCATGCCCCCTGCAGCCCAGGCCGTGACCCCGGGGCCTGGGATCGAATCCCCATCGGGGCCCCCCCGCACGAAGCCCGCTGCTCCGTCCACCCAGGTCTCGGCCTCTCTCTCTCTGGGTCTCTCAGGAATAAATAAATACATAATCTTTAAAAAAAATAAAAATTAAAATAAAAAAAATAAAATAAAAGCTGCCCTCCACGCACATGTGTTCCGCCTGCGGACAAGACGGCCTTCAGTTACTCTCTGAAGCGAGGTGGACGAGGAAGAGAGGCTCCCCTCCCACAGCCCCGCACCCTGGGCACCTGCACCCTGGCACCCCGGCCTCCCCCACGCCCAACGCCGCCCTCACTTCAAGGACCAGGCTGCACACTCACCCATCGTCTCCTGAGTCGTTGCCCGGACCTGGACCCCTTCCTCCCCTTTTCTTGCACCCCTGCCCCATCTCAAGCCTTGGGCCTGGACCCCCGCCTCCCCTCGTCTTGCACCCCTGCCCCATCCCTCAAGCCGGGCACAAAGCAGGATGTGAAGACGCGTTGGCTGAAGGAGCCCATTGGTGGATTTGTGGGTGCGGGAGGCGGGCTGCAGGCACCCCGAGGCCGGCTCAGGCCCGAGCTCAGGCGCCCACCGGCCGGTCGGCATCCTGAGGCCAGAAGGCCTGCCACGTCCCGCAGGATTTCAGGAAACACTGAAAAGTGGGTTCACGCATCACGTGGGAGCTGCGTCCTCCGCCGGGTTTCGTATCTGACGTCGTGGCTAAGGGGGCGCGTGGGCCTCTGCCGGGGGCCTCTGCTGCCAACGTCCCGCGGCGACCTGCGCCCGGGCCTGCCATCCAGTAGCGCAGGCATTCTTCGGGATACTTTACTGACGGTAAAATTCTGCTGTGCGTCCTAGAAACCTCATAAAAAATTAGAATTCTGCAGATGAGAGATTTATTGATTTCCCATATTTCTCATGGCCCCACGCGGATTTACAGCAGCGTCTCAGGAAGAAATGGAGACAAACAACAGACAAAACCCGACAACCTGTCTCGCAGCATCTTGTCTCATCAGGTCGCAGGACCGGAGGCCTAGAAGGGGCTGTGACCGCGTCCCCGACCTAGCGGGGGGGGGGGGGGTCCCGGAGACCTAACGCGGGCGTGGTGAGGGGCGCAGGGGACCCCTGGCAGCCCGAGGGGTCGTGTGGCAGCCGAGGCCGGTGTGCGGACACTCGGGGGGCCTCCTCGGACCACGACACCCGGACCCCAGCCAGCCCCGCCGGTTGTGCAGCGGAGATTGGAATTTAGTGGGGCGGCCTGTGCCGACTGACCCCACAAGCGGGCAACGAGGAAGCGACGCCCGGGCTTTGGAGTCCAGGCTAGGTGACCACATGCCCGCTGGTCACTCACCTGCTGTTCACACGACCTGGGAACTTCAGAACCCGCTTCCTTGTCTGTCTGCAAAAATAAAAATAGAGGAAGCCGGTGCCACAGGGGCTGCCGTGGACGTGGGCCGGGGCCTGTGGGCCGGGACCCCTGGGGTCCGACCTGCACTCGCAGCATCGCACCTGTGGGCTGGGCTGGGTGGACTGGGGTGCACGGCACTGGCTTGGACCTCCACCTTGGGCACGGCTGCCCCCCACCCCTCATGCCAACCTGCTGCCCATGGTCCTCTTGGATGGTACTTTCCACAGGCTGCCGGCAGCACAGCACCCCTGGACAGCCTGGGGGGGGCCTGGAGGTCCTGGGGGTCCTGGAGGGGTCCTGGGGAGGCCTGGGGGTCCTGGGAGTCCTGGGTGTCCTGGGGAGGCCTGGGGGGCCTGGGGGTCCTGGGGAGGCCTGGGGGTCCTGGGAGTCCTGGGTGTCCTGGGGAGGCCTGGGGGGCCTGGGGAGGCCTGGGGGTCCTTGGGGTCCTGGGGGTCCTGCGGAGGCCTGGGGGTCCTGGAGTTCCTGGGGGTCCTGGGGAGGCCTGCGGGTCCTGGGGAGGCCTGGGGGTCCTTGGGGTCCTGGGGAGGCCTGGGGGTCCTGGGGGTCCTGGGGAGGCCTGGGGGTCCTAGGGAGGCCTGCGGGTCCTGGGGAGGCCTGGGGGTCCTGGGGAGGCCTGGGGATCCTGGGGAGGCCTGGGGGTCCTGGAGGTCCTGGGGAGGCCTGGGGGTCTTTGGGGTCCTGGAGGTCCTGGGGAGGCCTGGGGGTCGTTGGGGTCCTGGGGAGGCCTGGGGATCCTGGGGGTCCTGGGGAGGCCTGGGGGTCCTGGGGGTCTTTGGGGTCCTGGGAGTCCTGGGGGTCCTGGGGAGGCCTGGGGGTCCTGGAGGTCCCTGGGGTCTTGGAGGTCCTGGGGGTCCTGGGGAGGCCTGGGGGACCTGGGAAGGCCTGGGGATCCTGGGGAGGCCTGGGGGTCTTTGGGGTCCTGGGGGTCCTGGGGAGGCCTGGGGGACCTGGGAAGGCCCGGGGTCCTGGGGAGGCCTGGGGGTCCTGGGGGTCCTGGGGAGGCCTGGGGGCCCTGGGGGTCCTGGGGAGGCCTGGGGGTCTTTGGGGTCCTGGGAGTCCTGGGGGTCCTGGGGAGGCCTGGGGGTCCTGGAGGTCCCTGGGGTCTTGGAGGTCCTGGGGGTCCTGGGGAGGCCTGGGGGACCTGGGAAGGCCTGGGGTCCTGGGGAGGCCTGGGGGTCCTGGGGGTCCTGGGGAGGCCTGGGGGTCCTGGAGGTCCTGGGGATCCTGCGGGTCCTGGGGGTCCTGGGGAGGCCTGGGGGTCCTTGGGGTCCTGGGGAGGCCTGGGGGTCCTGGGGGTCCTGGGGAGGCCTGGGGGTCCTAGGGAGGCCTGCGGGTCCTGGGGAGGCCTGGGGGTCCTGGGGAGGCCTGGGGATCCTGGGGAGGCCTGGGGGTCCTGGAGGTCCTGGGGAGGCCTGGGGGTCTTTGGGGTCCTGGGGGTCCTGGGGAGGCCTGGGGGTCCTTGGGGTCCTGGGGAGGCCTGGGGGACCTGGGAAGGCCCGGGGTCCTGGGGAGGCCTGGGGATCCTGGGGGTCCTGGGGAGGCCTGGGGGTCCTGGGGAGGCCTGGGGGTCTTTGGGGTCCTGGGAGTCCTGGGGAGGCCTGGGGGACCTGGGAAGGCCTGGGGATCCTGGGGAGGCCTGGGGGTCTTTGGGGTCCTGGGGGTCCTGGGGAGGCCTGGGGGACCTGGGAAGGCCCGGGGTCCTGGGGAGGCCTGGGGGTCCTGGGGGTCCTGGGGAGGCCTGGGGGCCCTGGGGGTCCTGGGGAGGCCTGGGAGTCCTGGGGGTCCTGGGGAGGCCTGGGGGTCCTGGAGGTCCCTGGGGTCCTGGGGGTCCTGGGGAGGCCTGGGGGACCTGGGAAGGCCTGGGGTCCTGGGGAGGCCTGGGGGTCCTGGGGGTCCTGGGGAGGCCTGGGGGTCCTGGAGGTCCTGGGGATCCTGCGGGTCCTGGGGGGTCCCGGGGGTCCTGGGGAGCCCCTGGCCTAGATGTCCCCACTCCGCTGGCCGGGGCCTTCCTGGCCAGTCCCAGGGCCCCTGGTGCTCCCGGGCCCCGGCCTCCAGCCCCGCTCTGCAGCCTTGCCCGGCCCTGTTCCCGTGGGGCCTACCCGGTGTCACCTGCTGGACCTGGCGGGAGGATCCGCACCGGGAGCTGGAAGCATGGGCCTCTCCCCATATGATCCCGCGGGGCGAGATCTCATCAACCCTTGTCCTTGATGAGCAGGTAAGACGCGAGAGTGAGATTTTGCTGTTAGTGTCTCTCTTTTGAGTGGGGAAAGCCGGAGGGGGCTCTGCCGCCCTGCAGGCCCCGCGGTTTCACAGCAGGAAGGACGGGGTCCCTGTGCAATAGGCGCGAACGGGGCTCCCTGGGGGGCTCTGTTCCTTCACCCATGAGACGGGAGGGCGGCCTCAGGAACCCTTCCGGGGGGCGCTGGGCCCACCACGCAGCCCCTCGCCTGGGCAGCCTCAGGGGACGGAAGAAAGAAGTCGCACGTAGACTCGTCTGTGGGCCACGTCGTGGGGCGTCCTGTTGTGCGGAAACGGACCTGGGCGTCGGGGCCCCAAGTACTTTGGCCTCCTCTTTGCAGGCCACGATTTCTCTGTCCATAAAACAGTAATAGCGATGGCGCCGGCGTCCCCTCCAGCGCTATCCTAAGGGCCTAAGACAAGAGGGGTGGCCGTGTCGGCCTGCGGGGCTGCCCGGGTGCCTTCGCCCCCGACCGCAGGGCCGGCTCCTCGGGGGCCTCCCTCCTGCACCCTCGGTCCCTACGAGGCCTCCCCGCCGGGTCCGTGTGCGCACTGCCCCTCCCCTGGGAACACGGGTCGCCCTGGATCGGGGCCACGTTCTAAGGGAATTGGGTCCTTGGAGGCCCCGTCTGCAGGCGCCGGCACAGGCCGGGACGCGGGGGTCGGGGCTTCAGCTCAGGACTTGGGAGGAGGCGCGGTGCGTCCCACAGCCCTCGGGCTTCGAGCTCTGCACAAACATGGCTTTAGGCTTATTCTTTCTGATGTTATTTATTGCTTAAAAAGATTTACTTATTTATTTAGGGAATGTGAGCAGGGGAGGGACAGAGAGAGAATCTCAAGCAGCCCCCACGCCGAGTGCAGAGCCGCCCGCGGGTCTCAGCCCCACCACCCGGATGGACACCGTGACCCGAGCTGAGGCGAAGGGTCACCCGCTCAGCCAACCGAGCCCCCCCCGGGCGCCCCCCAAATCCTGTTTTTAAAGCCGGGTCCCGTCTTCTTGAAGGTCCCTCCCTGCACCTGCGAAGCCCGGCGCCGCCCTGCAGGGACCCCT
This sequence comes from Canis lupus baileyi, assembly GCF_048164855.1. Classification (NCBI taxonomy): domain Eukaryota; kingdom Metazoa; phylum Chordata; class Mammalia; order Carnivora; family Canidae; genus Canis; species Canis lupus. The sequence continues at coordinate 43,321,482 of NC_132868.1, read as the reverse complement.
GGGGGCCTCGGGCTGGGTGGTTTTGTCTGGGGGATGAAACATCCTCCCTTCTCCGACCCGCGGGCGCCGGGTGGCTTCTGCTTGCATGAGTCGGGCCGCGGCGTGCATCTTATATATTCTGGGTTCCTCAAGCCATTCCCTTAGGGCACATTTCTAGAATTGGACGTGAATGCTTTTCGGTGGGTCGGACTTGAGGCTTAATCACCCCCAGGCCCCCTGCCACGCGCTGTAGCCGGGACAGCGCTGGGCTCCGTTCCCATGCACGGGACAGGGTGCCACCTGCTGCCCGCAAAACGTCACTTCCCGCAATTCCCGGCTTATTTCCAGAGAACACGGCAGACAAGGTCACAGCCCAGGTCGCAGCTGCTCCCAGGCCGAGGATCAAATGACAGAAGGGTGGTCGTTAAGTGAAGCCACGGCCCACACGTCGCGGGCAGCAGGCTCCATCTCCTGGCTCCGTAGGGCAACAGCCCGTCCCCATAACTGGGTGGGGGAGCTTGTGGTGCGGGCCCTGGTGAAGGGCTGCGGGGCCCAGCTGGGCCGGTCCTCCTCCTCCTCCTCCTCCTCCTCCTCCTCCTCCTCCTCCCGGTGCGGCCCGACCACCTGCATCATTGCTTTGCTTTCGGGTCCAGCTCAGGGCTTGGGCCGTTCTGCTCTACCTATGACATGGGCTCCTCCAGTAGCCCCAGTTCTAGGCGGCTTTGGAGCCTCGCCTCAGTGTCCCCTGCTCCTCCCCGGGGCCTTCCTATCCCTACTTTTTCTTACCCCCGCCACGTCCCTCGCAGTCGCCAGTGTGTCACCTCCCGCGACTGCTCTGACCGTTATGTGGGGTTCTTCCAGAGAGCGGCTGGAGCCTACTTTGCAGCACGGAAGGCTCTTCGCGAGTCGGCCCCTGTCATGTCTTAGAATCAATTCCTCGTTCTCAGCGCCCAGGGACGGCCTTGTCCACACAGCATGCAGTCCTACACGTGCCCGTGGCCACATTAAAGCAGGAAAACCCCCAACAACCAAGCTAGCCCCCTTCCAACACCAGGAGGTAGCCCGATCTCGCTCTCTTGGCCCCATGTCCGACCGGGTGCGTGCGTCTCGTTTCACCCATCGCTCTTTACCGTGACGCATTGATTGGCGTTTATGAGTGACTTGTTCACGCTTCCTGCCTGATTCTGAGCTTCTGAGGGCAGAGGTGCTTGGTCCCTCGCCGTCCCGCTGTCCCCAGTCCAGAACGGAGCAGTGGCCCATGGATGGAGCCATCATCGGCCGCGTGACCCCGAGTCGCCTTGCACAGCTTGAGCACGAGCCTGATGGAACAGTTTAGCCGACACCCCAGTGCTGTTGTTGTTTTTATTGTTCCTTTTGGCTCAGAGTTAGAAGCAAACTGGAACAACCGGAAAGAAGAGAGAAAAAAACATTGACGCCTTGATTTTTTTTTAATTTAAATTTATTTTTTATTGGTGTTCAATTTGCCAACATCCAGAATAACCCCCAGTGCTCATCCCGTCCAGTGCCCCCCTCAGTGCCCGTCACCCAGTCACCCCCACCCCCTGCCCTCCTCCCCTTCCACCACCCGTAGGTCGTTTGCCAGAGTCAGGAGTCTCTCATGTTCTGTCTCCCTTTCTGATATTTCCCACTCATTTTCTCTCCTTTCCCCTTTATTCCCTTTCACTATGTTTTATATTCCCCAAATGAATGAGAACATACAATGTTTGTCCTTCTCCGATCGACTTATTTCGCTCAGCATCATCCCCTCCAGGTCCATCCACGCCTTGATTTTGATGCCCGTCTCCACCCTGATTTCCTGGGTGTTTTATGAGAATTGGCTTTTCAGATTAAACCGAAGATACTAAAGTGTTCAAACTGAAGGGCCCTCATATTTTAAATAAGGTATTTCCTTGAGAAAAACGCCTCCTCCACAAAATGTGCTCAGATGTGTAGTGAGGCGTGACTCAGCCTCATTTAGAGTTAGATCAGATTCCCCTCCTCATTAGAGTCTCCTTCCTGTGCTTCTGGAAGGAAGGTACGGGGGGAGGCTGCAGCCAAGATGCCTGACATTGTCCTTTGTGGAAAGTAGAAAAAGGTCGCCTTTCTTATTTTATTACGCTTCATTTCATCTTAGTTAGTTTTTTTTTTATTTTTTTTATTTTTTTTTTAATGAGCACTTTGAGACTCTTTAATTCCTGATGCTTTGTGTAGGAAAGAAGCAATATGACACCTCCTCCCCGTATGTGTCATATGACCCCATGCAGAGTCATGCGGATGACACAAGATCAAATCTTTTTTTTTTTTTTTTTTTTTCCACAAGATCAAGTCTTGTTTACCAATATTGCATGACGTAGGGAAGAAAGCTGCCATAGCACGCCCGGATCCTGTTTTCCCTAAGATTAGATATTTGTTACTGAGACCAGGTTAAGTATTAAAATGAAATATAATATAAAATAAATACAAAAATAAATATATTTGTGCATCAACCCGTGTAACTTAGCCTTACTGCTTTGAATCTATATAGATATGTCTTTGAAGTACGTCCATTTTATACACAAGTATGGATAATGGGATTTTTTGATCTATAAAAATGTTTGGGAGCTGCATGATAAAATATACAGGCCCCCAAATATGAAAAATTTGGGGCAAAATTAAACTTTTTTTTAAAGAGGTATATAATTTTTTTTACATATTTTTTTTTTTTTATTGGAGTTGAATTTGCCAACATATAGCATAACACCCAGTGCTCAGTCTCAAAACATAACATTATGTGAATTTGGTCCGTAGGTAATTAATATTCATAAACATTTTATTATATTTGATCAATTTGTGGGTTAATGCGTTTACAGCACAAGACATCTTGCGTATGCGCCGTGATTGCTAGCTACATGATCAATGATCTTAAATTAGAAGAGTTAGCCATGCTCAAGTAACTTAAAATGCAAACATCTAAAAAATCGTGTAAAAATTTCTATAAAATATTTTATAGTGAAAATAATATTTACTGTAGGTTGTGGGGACATTGTAATGGATCTGATATAGCCCTGGGGCTTACCGCGGCCTTAGGATGGCCCTAATCTTTGAATTTTTAATTAATAGGCTTAATTCCACAGTAACAGGAAAGTGAACGGCAGGGACAGAGTTCCTCCTGCCCCTCCCCGCGTTGGCCTCTTGCATTATTAGCCCCTCGGTGTGTCGTGGGGTAAATGCATGACAATCGGTGGCCCAGTATTGTCCCGGGGGGTGGGGGTGGGGGTGGGGACAGCGCAGTTGCCCTGCAGCCCGCGTCTAGGGCGGCTCTCCCGGATCCTGTTGCTGACCATCCCCGACGAGGACGCTCTGAGCTGCTGCCTCCCTCACTGGTCTCACTCTGTTTCCTCTTATTTTATTCTTTTAATGGCTATTTATCTGGCTTGGCTCTTGTTCTTTTCATTTAATTGTTTTCCCTTCCAGTGGCATCATAATGAGTCAGTGTCACGGTGACTAACTGCAGCTTCTGGGGTGGGGGGGTTCCAACGGCGGGGACTTAAAGGGCCGTATTGCCGTCGGGGCCGCTACCGTCCCGGGTCACCCAGCGCCGGCAGGTGCCTGGCTTCCCTCTCCGCGGGTCGCCGAGACGCTCGGTCGTTACTGCCTGTGTCTCCCAGGCCGTGCGGATCCTTGCTGCTGTCTGGATGCCTTCTCTCTGGGCAGGCTCCGTATGTATGTTCCTTCTGACCTAACGGGCGCGGCATTAGCTTCCTTTTCTAGAAGGAAAGGGACCGAGTGACTCACCCAGACACCCTCCTGCGCCCGCGGCTCCCAGTCTAGAGCCTTTGTCCACACCCTTTCCTAGATGGGACTTTTGCAATAATCTCTTAGTTTTTTCAACTCGCCCTGCACTGAGCTAGACTAACCTTTATGACCTTCATCCCGTACGGGTCACGGGACTCTGCAGAGTCCTCTGTACTGGGGACGATGAAGGCTGAATTGGCCAACCCTGAAGGATCTCAGGTTGCGTTAGTTCCATCCTGAGATCACGGCAGGCCGGGCGGTCGCGGGCCTATCTGACAAAGAGAACCCAGGGTTGTGCGTCCAGCCAAGAGAAGGTGATGCCAGTGTAGACAAACAAGGCCCTCCTGGGTCTTCTCCCTGAACGTTTAACCTGCTTTATTAGCCTCAGCACAACACTCTTTCTTGTGCACAGCCAGCTCTTTGCACAAAACTTGGACGTGCTGTGCTCGTTTCACCCTGTCCCTTTGCTTAAGGTGCTTCCCGATCATTCAAAAAGCCGTTCAATAAACATTTATTGAGCACTTTCAAGGCAAGAGGAACGTAAAGACGTAGAGGATCCCGCCTTGCCCTTAGAGCTCAGAGGGAAGGAAGGAGGAAGGTACGCGGTTAATCGCAGTGCGTGGCAACAGGTGCCACCGCTTGTGAGCGTCTAACGGGAACAGAAAGAAGCCAGAGCTGTGGTCACGGCAGGTAGGAAAGCCGAGGCGGTGGAGGCGACATCTGAACAGATCTCCTTCCCCTTGATCTTTCCAGATCCTTCCGGGCATCCATGCAGTGGCGCCAGGCCTCTCGAATGCCTGGGGCCTCCATCACGGTGTCCACCGACCGTTGTCACCTCTCCTAACTCCCTTGCAAGTGACTATTGTTATCTCTAGCTTTGGCGCTGCTCCTGGCCTGCGCCTCCCCGTTCCCTGGGGGCTTTGCTCAGCGCCTCCGATGAAGCCACAAACTCTCAAACACCGCAGACCACGCTTTGTATTCCTTGGCACCCACCTCCAGACACAGAAACGGAATCCATGTCTATTAGATTCTTTGGATCCTTTCTGTGCGTGTCGATTGTCACGATTACCGTGCAGTCACACGTTCGTAACTGCGAGCTCTGACAATAAAAATGGATTTGTCAGAGGGAGGCATGCACTCTGTTAAAACGTGGTTATGATTTCTGGCGGAATGTCTCACCAGATAATTCAGGTTACAAGATGGCAAATCCTAAACCGATGATTATGACGGTGATGATCCTGGGACTTAGTGCTCAGGGGGAAATGGACACACACCTCCCACACGCACTGCAGGCAAGAGAAAGGGATGGCGTGTGGTCAAAAATATGTGAAGTGTTACCGCAGCAAACATTCTGGTTGAATGCAATTAATTTGTAGGATTTCAGGTCTATAAAATAATTCAGGTTGTGCATCATCATCACAATACGGGGCGCTGCTCTTTCCTGATGCTCTTTTTGTGCATGATTAGCAGCCTGCACCATCATGAACCTCTTTCGTTCTTTCCAAGTACTTGAGGAGAGTGTGAGTGACGACTATTTTTGCTTCACTTTTTATTTATTTATTTATTTATTTATTTATTTATTTATTTATTTATTTATCTATTTATCATCTATTTATTTTGCTTCACTTATTTAAAACAAAAAATACAGAAGAAACTGAAAAAAACAAAACAAAACTGGGGGCCTTGATGGCAGAGGAAGTGTGCATGCCTGAAAATAAATTAACTAATCAAAGTCGATTCAGTTTGCAGTTTAGGGAGAATTCAATCTACACACACTCTGTCTGGGTTTGGATTTTCTGGATTAAATGTCCAGTTTATATGACTAACCTGTCATTTAAAAAAGTATGAATCTAGTATTACTTTTAAGTGTTAGCATTGGGCAAGGCCTCTGCTTTTTCAGGAAAGAAGCCGTAAGACTGAAGCAAAGCGCTGTTTTCTGCATTTTACGCGATACTGTAAAGGCGTTGGACGATGCATGAATTTGTTTCCACAAGAGGTTATATCTCAAGATCCGTTATGGGCGAACACTAGCTCAAACTTAAAACATTAAAACTAGAATGGATTTATACCGGTTACCCATTTGGAGATGTAAATTTATGAACAGTTTCTTTAATAGACTTCTTAGTAGAAATAAGAGACAGGTTGAAAATCTTATCTAGCACTTTTATGCATTTGGCACTTTAAAAATATTATGGAGGGATGCCCGGGGGGCCCAGCGGTTTAGCGCCGCCTTCAGCCCAGGGCGTGATCCTGGAGCCCCGGGATCGAGTCCCACGTTGGGCTCCCTGCATGGAGCCTGCTTCTCCCTCTGCCTGGGTCTCTGCCTCTCTTTCTCTCTCTTTGTCATGAATAAATAGATAGAATCTTTTAAAAAAATAAATAAAAATATTATGGAAAATACTATCACATTTTATGCAAAACATTTCTAATGTTTTGCTTTAAAAACAAAAATTTCTAATGTTTTTTTTTTAAAAAAACAAAACATTTCTAATGTTTTTTTTTTTAAAAAAACAAAAACAAAAAAAAAACAGCACCTAGTTGCAGAAAGGGAAAATATTTCTAAAACCTCAGGAGATGCTTACCTAGTTTTCCTGTGCATCACCTGAGGACGTAATCCACCTGTCGGGAAACTGCTTTGCGTACGGGTTATAAGGGAGCGGTGGCTTCTGGCATTTTCTCCTTTTCTGTGCACTAAGCACTGGAGGGCCCAAGTTACTCCATCATAAACAGCGAGGTCTAGAAGTGTGACCCGTTTCATCACTTCGTTTCACGAGAAAACGTGTACAAATATTGTCCGCGCCTATTGGCTGTGGTTATCGGGAGCCTGGAGGCGACGCCTACATCCCATTTTCATTTTCAGCGTGTGCTCCGACTTCCTCGCGTGTTGCTCCAGCGTTTGCTCTTCCCCACGGCTCTGTTCGCTGCCGCCTGGGTGGTGCAGCCTAGAGCAGCGGTGCCCTCCGCTCCCCGGGGCCACTGGAATCCACGCATTCCCCCACGTTCTGAGCCGCTTTCTCCCTTTAAGGTCATGAGACTTGAAAGAAAGACATAATTTCGATGTGAGCTTATTTGTCTGTATTTTCATCCATTTCATGAGCTTCTCAACACGGTGTCAAATATCATTCAAAATAAATCAGAGGACAATAATTTTAAAGCAAGGTTGCTCAAGGAAGCCTGTTCTGAGATGTATTTGTCCTGTTTTGATGTTGTTCACTAAAATGGGCAGCGCTTCCTTAATAATATGGGTTTATTTTCGGTCCCAGCACCCGGTTGTTCCTGCTATTAATGGATCAGCTTCCAAGAAAAACCTTGGGATAAAAAGTCAACTTTAAAAAAAAAAAAAAAAAAAAAGTCAACTTTTTTTTGTTTCATCAGATAGTCTCACCGGGTAGAACAGTAAGTACAAGGTTAAACGGCTAACTTGTAATTTTGGGGTGTAAATAATTAATAACTTTGATTGCCTTTAAGTTTTTATATGCTTTTTGCTTTCCTACATAAATAAAAGGGGAAAACACTTTACCAAACGCTCATACACCATTTTTTTGCTTTGCTACTACGGTCAAGTCATACTTTCCTTTCGGGAAGTGGCAACTGGTAGGCCGGTGTCCCAACAGGAATACCTTGTAAGTCAGTAACGTGACCTCTTTTAAAAATTACTCAACTAGTCATTTTTAATGATTACTGACCGAGCTGTATCTGTGTGATGTTCGAAGGTAAAGTTCGTTTTTATCCCGTGGTCGGGAGGCTTCCGTGCTGAGCGTTTTCTGGCTTATTCGTAAGACTGTTAAGCAGGAGACGAGCAAAGCACTGAGTAAGACAAACGTGGACCCCCAGGAGAAGAGATGTGCCCTGCAGACCCGGGGGGCGGCAACGGGGCAGCGGGCACAGGGCCTCCTCTGCACCTCCTCCAGATCACGCTGTGTGTCCTGTTGGCACAGAGCGCTCACACGCCTCACACGTTTAGGACGCTGCAGCGCTGGTGTAAGCCCGAGGCGTCCTGAGCACGGGCAGAGCTAAGGGCCTGCGGTCGCCTCTGAGCTGCACTGAGTGGGGGCAGGAGCGTGCAAACGTGCCCCGCTCGCGTCAGTGGCTGTTGGAAGTGCTTTCCCTTGGTTTTTCAACTCCAGTTATGAAGCAGAGCAACCGCCTCAAAGGCCCACTTTTATGGCATTTTCTGGCGCCAACGGCCTGGGAAAGAGAGCACGTGGCCGGTGGCTGGCCTAAGAGTAAGGAAACGGGCCGGTCTCACGGCGGTGACATCCCTGGCATCCTCCAAGTCCCACGCGTATGTGCTGAGCTGGAGAGGCGGTGCGTGGACTTCTAGGGAGGAAAAGGCATTTTTGTTGTGGATTTATCCCTGTCAGCAAAAAGCAAAAGTCAAGTGTGTGAATCTGGAATAACGGGCTTTGTTGGGCAATTCGTGGACTGGGCTGCGTTCCACGGAGCAAGCAGGGGGCGGTTTTGTGGGAAGGAGGGCGGGCAGGACTAGTTAGCAGAAGGAAGGACCGCGTGTCCCCGCAAGGTCTCCGTCTCTTCGGGGGACGAGGGTCGGGCAGAGGGTCTCCCCGGTGGCGACACCATCCTCCTTCAGACGAGAGCCCGTGAGGGGAGCACCTCCTGGGTGTAAGCAGAAAATCCCTCATTTTCAGGTTAAAACCACATTTCTGGCCACAGGTTAACAGTGCGATTAGGTTAGGTGCTCACCTGGTCTGGTGGCGTGGCCTACGGGCTGCTGTTTCGGGCCTGCGGATTTCTCGTTTTTTTGTTTTTTGTTTTTTGTTTTTTTTAAACACTGTGCATGTCATTTTCAACAGAAAGACTCTCAAAATGTTTTATTACGCTGGAAATAAATGAAAGACATCATCAAAATAATTCTGTTACGTTTCTATTTTTCTTTTATTTTGGATTCTAAATGACTGTGTTCTGTCTTTCTCATCCCCCAAAGACCAATCAGTTGATGGATTTTATTTATCAGTAAAGATACTGGTCCGTTTACCTTCTTTTTCATGCATGAGATCCTTTAGTTTTCTATTTATTTATTTATTTATTTATTTATTTATTTATTTATTTATTTATTTATTTATTTATTTTGAGCCTTTAGTTCTCTTGTCAGGGGAAGACAGAGGCACAGCCCGATGTGGCCGTGGAGCCCAGGGTTCAGCTCGCGGGGTGGCCAGTGGACCCGGCCGGTGGGTGCCACTCTGTGCTTCACCACAAAGGAGGGTGACCCTTGGAGACTTAAGACTTAGAGACGTGGGTTGTGTGGGTGGGGTGAGAGCCGTCTCCCCCAGTCATTTTCGTGTGGAGACGCCTCGACACTCTCAGTGCAAGAGAAACGACATTTTTGGTAACACCTGGAAACTAGGGGAGGCCGTGACCTGGGTCCCAGCTTAAGGTCAGGGCCCAGCGTCCTAGGAGCTTCCCTCGGCGCGTCTCTGCGCCTGCTGCCAGGACGCCTGGGGGCACCTCCCCTGCCCCACTGAGTGGGCCTGAGCGGTGGCCAGGGGCGGTCCCTTGTGAGCCATGTGGCGCAGCGTGGACGGGGCGGGAAGGCCCTGACCCCCTGCCCTTGGGCCGGAGTCCTGGGGTGACAAGAGAAGGGGGGAGCCAGGGAGCTGGGGGGCAGAGGCCGAGGCTCCCTGACTTTACACGTGCATAACGCCAAGGGGCCAAAGCAGCTAAAATGTCAACCTGGCCCTGAAAATACGTGAAGGTCCACTTGTTCAGCTGGGTGTAGGGATGCTACATTCCACATTTGGGGGGCTCGACTTACAGCTTCACATTTTTAGACGCGATTAGAGGCCTTCGTTTTTGCTCTTGCCAAACCTTTGTATAGATGGGAGTCAGCTTTAGAATATTTCCCCTCAACTTTTTATTTTGAAAAATTTCAAATATGTAGAGAAGTTAAAAAAATACTACCAAAAAAAAAAAAAAAAAAAAAAAAAACAACCCAAATATCTAACATCTCGGTTCATAACGGTTAACGTTTTGCCAACCTGGTTTATTTCTCTATTTCTTTTGCATGGCCATTTTGTATGAAGTGGCAGCCATCAAGCGGATTTACCCCTAAATATTTCATCAGGAATCTCCCCCAAATAATGACAGTCTCCTCAACTATAACGCCATTATCTAACCTCAGAAAAATAATTAATTAAATAATATTTAAAGTACAGTCCTTATACATGTTTACTCAAATTGTACCATAAATGTCTTCTTATGCTATTTAAAAAAAAGAAGAAGAAGAAACCAAAAAACTAGGGTTGACAGAAAGCTCATATTGCATTTTTTTGGTCTGTCTCTTTAGAGTCCTTTAAGCGAGAATGCTCGACTCCTCCCTCCATTGTATTGAGTTATTTGAGTCCAGCCCGTTGTTTCTTAGAAGCCCCAAGTTCCGGAGTTGTCGGATTGTTTCTCCAGCGTGTCGGTTAACTAGCTCCTATGCCTTCTTTATTCTCAGTAAATCGGAAGTTAGTCTTGATTAGGTTCAAATTAAACACCCGGGCAAAATATAGGCACGATGCTCATGTGTAACGTACAGAGGCGTGTGATACCAGATGCTCCATTGTTAAGGAGGCTAAATGTGATCATTTGAGCGACTCTCCGTAATAAAGTCTTATTTTCCTTCTTTTAAGTAGTATTCTATGGGGCAAATAGATAAATAAATACTATGGGGTAAATACTACTCTTCTACCCCAATGCCCATGGGCATCCCGTGACTACCTTGTTCCTAGAATAACCTTTACTGATGATTTTGCGACCATCGATGACCGTTGACTGAAGAGCTTATTACAGGGGGGTTGTCAGTGGCGATCTTCTAACTCAGTCATTCACTTTATATGTTTTTAATTGAATAAATTATGTTAACTACCCACATATTTATGGTCTGTTGATCTTCATGCTTCATCCATTCAATCTATATTTCTGAACTTCTATCTGAATTCATTTCCTTTGCCTAGAAGATGCCCACGTGATTTTCTTTATAGAGTTGCTTTCATTGGTAATAGAATCACTCCATTTTGTTTCTCTGACGTCTTTATTTTGTCTTCATTCTTTTTTTCCAGGAATAGGATTCCGGGCGAGTTATTTTTCTTTCAGCACTTTTATATTCTAGATTCCCTTGTTTCTGGTGAACAATAAGCTGCTAATGTTACTGTTGCTCCTCTAGGATCGTGTATTATATTTCTCTGTGTGTTTTTCAACCTTTGTCTTTGTCTTTGGTTTTCATCTGTGGTTTGTTTCTTGTTTAATATTTTGCTTTTTTTTTTTTTAATCCTTCCTGGAGTTTGTAAAATCTTTCAATTGATTTCTTATTTTTTACTGGTTTTGGGAAATTCTTGGTCAGTATTCCTTTCAATAATTTCTGCCTCATTTTCTCTTTTTTTCTTTTTCTGGGATTCCCATTACAATTATGCCAAATAGTTTTCATCATTTTCTATAGTTTTCATTTTTTTCTCCCTATTTCAGTATGGCTAATTTATTTGACCTATCCGCCAGTTTGCAAATTCTCTCCATCTGTTTCTAATCTATTTTTAAATAACCCCATTGAATACTTAATTTCAATTATTTTTCCAGTATTGAATTTCCATATGAACCTCCTTTGTTTTTTTCTCTTTTTTTTATGAATATTTCTCATTTCTTCTTTTAATTTCCCGAATATATTAATCACTGAGTTTCCCTCACCTGGCCTGATTCCTCCATTGTCAGGATCTCCCATGGATCCATTTCAATTTTGCTGCTCCCCCATCCTTCCCTCTTTTCCAAATATCTTACTCTTATATATCTGAATATATTTTTATTGAAGGACAGACGTTTTTACAAGATATATTTCAGAGATGTCTTGAAGGTCCGTATGCCTTTTTTTCTCCTGAGAGGGTTTGTTTGGCTCTGCTAGACAGCTTGGCAGGGGCATGCCACCTTATTCCATTCGAGAAATGAGATCATGAGAAGCTGGGTTTCGGTCCTTACCGGGTCTATTTTCAGTTTGCCTGTGCCCCAGAGTGCACGCTCCCAGGAGACCCGAATGTGTACTGGATCTCCTCTCTAGTGAGACTGACCCCCATTTCCCCTCATTTTGCCGAAAGCTCTGCTCAGCCTCAGACTTTGCGCCTTGGCGTTAGGAGTCAGCAGCCCCACACTGAGGAAGAGACCACTGCCACGCCCCGGGCTCACCTCTTCCATTTATTTAATCTTCCTGACCCTGGCTCTGCAATGTCTCACTGTATTAATAATTCTCCAATGTTTTCCAATTAATTCTTATATTTGGTCCCATTTTTCCAGTTACACTTGCCTTGTGGTTTGACTGAAACAACCTAATCTCTCCCACAGAAGGCGGAACATCTATATCTTTAAAGCCTTTTGTTTTGTTTCGTTTTTTTTTTTTTTTAACAGAATATCCCAGGTTCACCTTCTAGTTTGTGAGCTCTAGCTGTGGACGTCCCCATTTCTTGACATTTCCACATAGTTCATTTCAGGGAGGATTAGCATCTTGAAATCAAGACCTTAGTGCAGGTGCGTTTGTTTCTGAGGAGGGCCACTACCTCCAGGGCGCTTGGGGCCACAGAGCTGGGAAACACAGAAACCATAGATTCGCCTTCATACTTCGGATTCAAATTCATTATCTGGAATTATTATTATTATTTTTTAAAGATTTTATTTATTCATTCATGAGGGACACAGAGAGAGAGAGAGTGAGAGAGAGAGAGAGAGAGGGGCAGAGACACAGGCAGAGGGAGAAGCAGGCTCCATGCAGGGAGCCCCATGTGGGACTTGATCCCGGGTCTCCAGGATCACGCCCTGGGCTGAAGGCGGCGCTAAACCGCTGAGCCACCCAGGCTGTCCTGGAGTTATTTTTATAACTTCTTTTATCTTTTTATCTTTTTCCCTTTACATGGAAAATATTTTTTTCCTGGTTACAGTATATTTATTTGAACACTTCCTTTCTCTATATCCATAAATAGTGTCACATTACCGGAGTATTATCATTGAAAATAAAATATGATTTTGGATTTTTAAAGTGTCTCTACAATTTCTTTTTGTGGTCTGCAGGTAACATCCTGTTAAGGATGGACATGTAGAGAGAGCACTGTACCCGAAAGTCATCCGGTGTCATACTTCTTTCTGTGTAGTTGTTAATTTGATGTGTAGTTAGATTTATTTGTTTCTCTTTGTGATTGATTTCAGGGTTTGCTTTTTTTTTTTTTTTTTTTTGCTTTTTATATTTTTATAATATGTAAAACATTTTCTTGATTTTAAGTCAAAACTAAGTTAACTTGAAGTTTACTTAAAGAAATATTGATTCTGTCCCCATTTGCCCCAACCCATTTCTATATTCATACGTAGGTAATAAATATTGTTCCTTTCTAGTTTTTCTTTCCTGTGTTTTTAGAAAAACGAGGCAAATATGCATATAGATAGATAAATACTTATTTCACCTTTATTCTTACACAAAATTTATGTGCTTTATAAAACTCAGTATACTAGGAGCACCAGGGTGGCTCAGTCATTTAAGCGTTTGACTCTTGATTTCAGCTCAGGTCATCATCTCAGGGTTGTGAGATCCAGGCCCGTGTGCCTCGAGCTCCCATGGAACCTGTTTAAGATTCTCTCTCTCCCTCTTCCCACCTCTAGAAACATAAACAAATAAAAAAAAACCTCAGAGTATACTAAATTTTGTGTAAGAATAAATCAGTGTGTCTTGCTTTTTCTCCTTACTCAACATTTCCTGTAAATCAGTCCATCTTAGTGCCAAGAAATTTTCCTTGCTCTTTTTTCATGATTCTATGGCATAGACCTGTTATTGCACCACTGTTTATTCAGTATACCCTTTGTTAATATGCTTTATTAATTAGAATTAAATACAATTTTCTTATTATAAATGGGATCTTATGCATATGTTGCTCAGTCTTTGTGGAGTTACATTGACCATTGATGTATAAGAAGTCCTGTTTCTCTATAACTTCACCAACAAAATGAGTTTTCATTGGATTTATGCCATTCTGATAGTTAACTAATGATATCTCTATGTAATTTTGAGTTTCTGTTATTTTGAGCGGTGTTAACCCTTTAAGGACCATGGGCATTTTTGTTTTATTTTCTGTGAACACTTTATTAATGTCTTTCAACTTTAAGTACTTACAATTATATATATTTTTAAAGATTTTGTTATTTGATGAGGAGAGAGAGAAGGGAGCATGAACAGGGGGAAAAGCAGAGGGAGAGAGAAAGGGAGAAGCAGAGTCTCTGGGGAGCAGGAACCCGATGTGGGGCTCCATCCCAGGCCCTGGGATCATGACCTGAGCAGAAGGTAGACACTTAACTGCTGAGCCACCAGGAGCCCTTATCTTTTATTTTTTAAAACTAAGACATACAGAAGAGTCGTGAAAATAGTGCAGAATGTTTCCATCTACTTTTTGCTTACTTTCCTACATATTAGCGTTTCACATTACCATGGTACATTCAGTGAGACTAAGAATTTAACCTTGGTACAATACTATTCACTGAAATGGAGACTTAACTCAGATTTTGCCAGTTTTCCCCACTAATAGTATTATTTTTTGTTTCAAGATCCAACCCAAAATGCCACCTTGCATTTAACTGTCATGTCTTCTTAATCTCTCTTCCAACCTGTAACTGTTTCTGAATTTGTCCTTTTTCATGACCTTGACACATTTGAAGAGTACTAGTTAAGTGCTTTGTAGGATGCCTCTTGACCTGGGTTTTTCTGACACTATGTCGTGATTAGACTGCATTACAAATTTTTGGTAAAATACCGCAGAGCTGAAATTCCTTCCCGTTGCATCATATCAACATAACTTGTAACTGGTGATGTTAACCTTGGTCACTTGGCGAAGGCAGTTTCTCTCAGGTTTGTCTGCTATAAAATTACTCCCCTCCCTACCACATGTGAAGAGCGAGTAGCAGAGTTCATCCCACACCCAAGGGAAGGAGGATCACATTCTACCTTTTGAAGGGAAACTGTAAGACAGTCAGGATATATGTTAAAACCACCACAGTAATTAAAAATATTTTTATAGAGATTACTTTGCAGATATGAAAATATCCTGTTCCTCCTTACAGTTTTGCTCAATAATTTTAGCATTTGCCTGTAGCAATTATCACATGGTGTCCCAATGCTGATTTTCTATTTCCCCCACTTCATCTACATTTATTATGTGGAATTCTTCTATAAGGAAAATTTGTCTCTTAAACTCCATTTAGCTATTTATTCAATCATTTCTGTATATTAGTGTGGACTCATTTGTTTTAATCTATGCTTTAATCCATCATTATTGTTATTTATTGCATTGCTCAGATTGTTTCAGGTTGTCGGGAGTTGTTTCGGATTGTCTCTTGTATTTGTGCACACGTGCATGTGTGTGTGTGTATTTTGCTATCTTACTTTCTAGTACTACAAAATACTTCAGGCTCATCTTATATTTTACCTGTCATGTTCTATAGACACATAGAAATTTTATTTTATTTTATTTTATTTTTTTGAAATTCCATGCTCCAACACATAGAAATTTTAAAAACGTTTTAAAATTTTAAAAAGTTTTTTTATGCTACAAAATATTTGCAAAGACAATAGAGAATTCCTCTATAGCCTGCATGCAACTTTTCCTAATGTTAACATTTTATATAACAATAATGCAATTATCAAAGCGAAACAGGTATTTCTTCCATCTTTCCTTATCTTTCATGAACATGACACTTTTGAAATGTACTAAGGAAATATTTTGTAGAATTAGCCTCAATCTGGATTTATTTGATACACTTTGTACTTAGACTGAGGTTATATATTTTAGGAAAAAAATGCTACAGGAGTGACAAGGCACATTTTTAAAAAAAACTCTTTGAGCCTCAGTTTCCTTATCTGTAAAATTAAATAATATACATACCTTCCTAAAAGGTCTGATGCGATAATGAAAGGGGCAATAAAATAACATGTTCAGTGTAAGACTTGATGCATATAAAGGTTTTGACTAATGGCAAGTATATAATCATTATTATAATTGTACTGACAATTTTTTTAATTAAAATTTTTTCTCCAACTGCTTCTTTTTAGCTTTTTTTTTTTTTAAAGATTTCATTTATTTATTCATGAGAGATGCACAGAGAGAAAGAGAGGCAGAGACACAGGCAGAGGGAGAAGCAGGCTCCATGCAGGGAGCCCGGCGTGGGACTCGATCCCAAGTCTCCAGGATCACACCCTAGATCGAAGGCAGATGCTAAACCGCTGCCCTCTTTTTAGCTTCTGAAAGAACAAGTGAAAATCCATAACCTGAAATGCACAAATTTTAGAATGAAATTTTTAAATATCCCAATAATTACCACATTATAGAGTGAAAATATATGCAATCAGTTTCTAAGATTGTTGTTAGAAAAATGAACCTTTTGATGCAGATGAAAGATATGAAACCATTCTTCATGGCTTTTGTATATTTAAATTCTGCATAATTTTGTTTTAAATTTGATACCTCATAATATATTTTCACTAAATTGTAATCTTTAGTATTGTTTAATATCCTAATTTGTTTAAGTATTTCTTTTTTTTAATTAAAAAAGATTCAGGGTGAACATCTTTTTTTAATTTCAGTATAGTTAGCATAAAACATTATATTAGTTTTGAGGATACAATATAGTGATTCAACAAGTCTACGCATTATTCAGTGCTCATCACAATATGTGACTCTCAGTCCTCTTCATCTATTTAACCCCCATCCCACCCACCTCCTCTCTGATAAACCACCAGTTTGTTCTCTATATTTAAGAGTCTATTGTTTGTTTATCTCTCTCTTTTTTTGTTCCTTTTTTTGTTTCTTAAATTCCACACATGAGTTAAATCATATGGTATTTGTCTTTCTCTTACTAACTTATTTAATTTAGTGTTATACCCTCTAGATCAATCCATTTTGTTGCAAATAGTAAGATTTCATCTTTTTAGGGCTGAGTAATATTTCTTTGTATACATATTCACCTCTTCTTTATCCACTCATCCATCAATGGGCACTTGGTTTGCTTCCATACTTTGGCTATTGTAAATAATGCTACAATAAACACAGGGGTGCATATACTTTTTGAATTAGTGTTTTTGTATTATTTTGGATAAATATCCAGTAGTGGAACTACTGGATAATATGGTAATTCTATATTTAATTTTTTGAAGAATATTCATAACTTTTCCCATAGTGGCTGTAGCAGTGTGCCTTCCTATCATCAGTGCATGAGGGTTCCTTTTCGTCCCTCACCAACACTTGTCAGAATGGCCGAAATCAACAACACAGAAGAATCAAGTGTGAGGTGATATTACACTGCAGTTTTGATTTGCATTTCCATGATGGTAAGTGATGTTGAACATCTTTCCATGTGTCTGCTAGCCATCTGGATGCCTTCTTTGAAGGAATGTCTGTTCAGGTGTTTTGCCCATTTCATTTTTTATTGGATTATTATTATTATTATTATTATTATTGCTGTTGAGTTGTGCAAGTACTTTATATTATGTTGGTAATTATTATTATCACTATCGTCCTCATTTCACCATCATTATTTCAACAAATATATATTGAACATTTTTCTACGCTCATCTCATTCCTTATTCTCCTCAAAGCCATCCTACTCATATCTAACAGAGTGATCCATAAGAAACTAAGCATATATTTATCTGATCAAATTATTCCATTCTTTAAAATCTTCCTACTATATAAGTGACTATTCATCACCTAGAGGATCAAGTTGAAACCTCTTAATGTGACATCAAAATCATTTATATCTTGGATCCTGCCTACTTCTTCAGGTTTATTTCCAACTAATGCTTTGAAAAATTTTTTGCAGGTTCTTACAGTGAAGATGGCCTTCTCTCTGTTCTTAACTCTTGTGAACTCCCTGCCTATTTTCTCACAACATTCCACATTTCCCCAGCACAGTTCCACTCATCACTCAGGACTCAGTTCTTATTTAATCTCTTCCCAAAGTTCTTCTTTCCCTTTTATAACTTGTGTTGAAAACCTGTTCCCTTTATTTCCATAATGGCAATTTACTCACTTATAGATTCAACAGATATTTATTACACACTTTTTTCTAGGTTGGGTATTAGCAAGAAACCATGATAGGAACAACTCTATAAGAAATAGGATTGCAGGTGTCCAGCAAGAAAGCTATGGCAAAAATTATGACCAGCCACTTACATTCTGGATTGTTCTACAATCAGATTGCTGGTGGAGGTAGACAAAAACCAACCAACCACACACACACACACACACACACACACACACACAAAAGAAACTCAATTTGTTTTGATTAAGTTGAAGTTTTTAAAAGAAAGCCCATATTAGAAGTTTCTGAATACCAAAATTCAGAAACTTAATATTTATTTGAGGAGAGTCAGAAACTTAAGCAGTAAACTTTCTTTTGAAAAAATTATCCCCATAGGATTAAAGGAATGGAAGTTCCAAATTTAGGCAGAGCATTAACTGTAGCCTTTCCTGTAAAGAGGCTATTTTTAGAACTCAAAGATCATATTCAGAAGGAATAAGATTAAAGTTAGATTGTGAAATTGTTACCTATTACTTCAATCTTCAAATTTTTTCTTATGCTTTTTATAAGTTAAAATAAATTATTTATCTGCTAAAAGTTCTCTTTTTGTCCTGTGGAATCACAATATTCTCATATTTCCCAACAATATCTGATTATTTTCAAGGGACCAAGTTCACTTAGATGGGAGCCAGTGTTGTTAAGAATGATAACAAGAGCTTGAAGCCTCTATGGATATCTGTGGTTCCTCAAGTGCAATTATAATTTAATAAATTATTATAGAAATGGTGTTTGACACGTGTAGATTGAGTAGCAATGATACATTGACAGTATTTGCTGCTTTTTGTTAAATTCCTATGTGCCAGTGACTATGCTGGGTACTTTACAAATATGATCTAATTTACTTCTTACAATATCCCTTCAGATTAACTATTAATATGTCCTTGTTGAGAAGAGCCTCAAAGATATTGTCACTTGACTATGGTTGCCTGGTTAACCATGGATCTGGGACTTAAGTCCACATATTCAGGATTTGCAATTCTGTGCTTTTTCCCTATAGGAATCTGTTGTCAGAAAAGTGGTGGGATGAGGACAAAGGTGTGGTTGAAATAAGATGTTAGAGCAGGGAGTCCCTCACTTGGTCAAGCATCACAGTGATTAGAAGCAGCTTTCCCAGGATCTACTGAGATGCCCAGTTGTATTCTAAAGGCTCCCGGGTGATTTAGATTCATCCTTTCTAAGGAACAGGGTTAAGCAATTTCTGAAATGAAATATTAACAAAACATTTGGATTCTATTGGATAGAAAGACAAGGACACTTGTCCTTGGAGGGGACAAACACATAGTCACAGGCGAAGAATTACTTGGGAATTCTATAGAAAGAAATCACATTTAAGGCTGGGAAAATAGGTTATGATTTATTAATATGATATCCTAATTTAATTTCTCAGAAGTTACTTTGAATGACTTTTGGCTATTTTAAAACATGCACCTCGGAGAATTATAATTTACTACCACTGAAGCTATTCAATAGAATGTGCTACAGGCTGTTGGAGGTAATTTCTAAATAGGACTTTCAGAAATTGAGTGATGATGACTTTGTGCAGTTTCTCAAAGGAAGAGGGTAGGGCTAACTTGTATGGATCTGACGCAGGTCTCAAAGGAGCTCTTCCTTTAAAAAAAAAGATTTGGATGGTTCTTTATTTCAATAAGTTTTAGCAAACAATATATATCTTATATATCTCTTCCTCAAAAAGCTTATGAAAAGATCAGAGACAGAAAAAAAAAAAAAACCCACAGGCAGGCTTTTTCCCCATTGTAGTTTAATTGGGGAAGTAATCTCAAGGGAAATGTAAAATATCCCACAGCAATTCTGAGAACCTCTGGTTCCAAGCTATAATTTCCCAACTGAAAGTTACTTATTTATGAAATTCAGTCACTGAAACTTTAAAAATGATGATACGCATATTAGAATGTGCTGTAGTCTCACTGGTGATGGCTTGTTGTGTCGAAGTCTGAGAAATGTCTGCAAAATATGTTCTAGGGACATCCAGGAGTCCCTGTCCTGCATGGGAATGGCATCCAGGGACATTTGGGGGAAACTGGCTCATCAAAGCTACAAAAAGTGTAATTAATACAACAGAAAGCCAGAGTAGCCTTTCTGATGGAAGTCCTGTTGTCCAGGAAGCTACTATGTCATAAATAAAAGAGACATCCCATTTTGATGGGTTATTTCTCTTTTCAGAAAGACTTGGCCTGGCGTTCTTGTCCTTCATACTGTTTCTTCTCCAGATAGTTCTTACTTTCCTTTAGTGTTTAGTTTACATTTTTCTTCTTCAACATCTGCCTGGGAATAGGAGCTCATAAATCCCTATAATGAGGGATGGTGTTTACTTTGCTGTGACCCCAAAATACACCAACTGCATGATCACCCCGGCCACCATTTCTGCATTTCCAGTATTTCTGGGTAATGAAGCAACGGACACTCTTTGAAGAGAAAATGGCTAGGTGTTTAGAAAAGTTGAACTATTTAAAAACTTGGTAGTCATCTTCATCTACAAGAAAGTTAAAGACCTTTCATTTTGTAAAAGAACCTGTTTTGGCTCTTCTGGTTCAGTATGCTTTTTAAACATGCATTCTCTTCAGATTTTGTTCCTGCTGAGTCATCGTTTCAGCTGCTTGACTAACCTGGCTTTCTTGATTAATAGCTTCCGAAAGCTAAGCCCTCCCGGCTGCTCACACCATGGACTGGCTTTGGAACATTATATTCTTCTTCAGCTATTTAATGATCTCCTGGGTCTGGCGGTTGTCTTCACAGAATGATGTTAAAGACTCTAATAATAGCTTTACACAGTTAGATATGCCTTTCTTCAAATTTTCTTCTGCCAAGTCACAGGACCTTTCTTCAAAATTCACTATTTTCCTCAAGGTAAACTAGTTGCATTTAAATCCTACCAATAATCTGAGAAATTCAGCCTTTACCTCCTCATTATTAAAAGTGTTGTCATTGGGCTTTTCTTATTCTTAGGACATGTTTAAAATAGTCACATAATTTCACATTAAAAGTGGATTATTAGGGCTTAATTTGTAATTTAAAATGTATCCACATACTATAAAATAACAAGATTGAATAGTCATTTAAATGGAAATAATAGGAATTTGGCATTATAATTAAGGGATAGTAAACATGTTTAAGAGGACAGGATTTTATTCTCTATATATCAAAAGGTTTATAAGGTATGATTTGTAGGACCGATATAAGGATGTTTTTTATTTTGAGATGGAATCTGCTCTTTCTGGCTTCTACACATTGCTCTCTATTCAACTTCTTAAGACCTTACAAACTAGATCATCTTCCTTTGCCACATTCCAGCCATTAGAAGTCTAGTGACTAAATTGTTCATCCCTCTTTAGATCAATTATCTCTCTTCCTCTAATTGGTCTTCACATAGCATTATTTCAGGTCACCTCAGCATCCTAGATGTGCTCCCTTGCAACAATTCTAGTTGCTTTGTGTTCCTCTCAAGTGTGTGTATCCACAAGCATTTTTAAAATTCAACAATGTAAATACTTCTCATCATATGGTGTCATGGTGATGGAGTAGAAGGATTCCTCATTACTATATAAAGGATGATTTTTTATTTCTCCATTGATAATCTCTCTTTCCTTATTGGACTCTTAGCTCTTTGGGGTAAGGGAATAGATCTGTCTTGGTCATCATTCTATTTTCCATGCTTAGCACAGTGCCCGTCTGATGCAGTGTTCTGTAAGAATCCATTAATTGAATGAATGGATGGATGGATGGGTGGATGTTAAGGTCTATAGCATAATTTTTATTTTAATTCAATAATAAATTATTTACCTATAGTTTCAGCAGGGCTCTGATATAAACTGGTTTATGATAGTATCTCATAACTATTTCCTTCAAGAGCTATAAACTCTGTCTAGCATGACTTTTTACAAAGAAGAAACACTATATATCAAGAGGATGCATCAGAGAGAGTAAGGTGACTCTGTGATTCTGACCTATGGAGTTTCCAAATTATTGATGTCTATTTTTCCTTGTGAATTCTTTTATTGATATCACATTTTGGAAGGAAGTAAAGTATTAGGGAACTATTGATCTGAAATAGGCTTGATAATAACATTCCCTCACTCAACATTTTAATCAAAATTATGGATCGAGAGATTTATGAGAGGCTGATCAATATGCAAATAGCATGGATTTGAAAAATACTGTGAATGCTCTGTAATCTTTTTTTTTTTTAACTCTCTAATCTTGATCCAAATTGATCTCAGTAGATTGGAATTGTGATGAGGTTTTCTTCTTTTTCACAAAAAGGCACACAAAATATATAAGAATAAGCCATAAACGACACGGCCTGACTTATAAACAAGAGTTTGTGGTAGACCAGAAGCCAGGAGGCACGTAAAAGGAGAGCAGATAGGATGTGGCATTAGGCAGCTTGGTCTTCAGCAGTGAGCTCTGCAGTCTACTGCAGAGAGTATCACGGGATCTCTCTGGGAGAACCTTATCCCATAAAGCAGCACAGGATCAAACAACTGAAAGAGATACGTAAAAGTCTACCGAGGTTTTGCTAATGCTCAGAGGAGAAGAAATGCTATGTTAGGCTGCATTAATAGAATAGGGAGGTTTTATAATATTTGAGGTTTTATATTCCTTACTAGGTGTCATTATTATAAAAGCAAGATTGAAAACCAATATGCCACAAAGACTAGAAGAGACGGAGAGGATATTTTGGATTTTATCAGTCAAAGGACTAAAGAAATTAGTACAATGGTGCTTAACTTGGCATGTGCTGCAGAGTCTTAGTTGTTTTTTTTTTTTTTAATACATCTACAGATAACCCTATTTCTAAAGATTCTTATTCCTTAGATCTGGAATAAAGAGAGGATACACATTTTTTCCCCAAAGTTTTACAGGTGGTTCAAATGCATAACTCTAGTTAAGAATCATCAAATTAGAAAAGGATGAAAGAAAAAAGGTAAGTGGGATGTTACCATCTACAATTGCAAAGATGGCAGTTTTACTCTCTGAATCCTGGGAAACCGGTGGATGAATTTCCACCTGGGGTCTTTTGCTCTATCCAAAAATGACAGCTAAGCAGTTGTGGCTGAGGGCAGTGCTCTGTAGGTCACTGTCAGCAGAGCGGACTGGCTGCGATGCTGAGGTGGATATTGTTGGACAGAATTACTGCGCTGCTTTTCCTCTATGTTCTACAACCAGATGCCGAGAAGGGATTTTTTTATCCCCTTTCTCTTTCTCCTTCAACACTCATTTGTACCAGGGGAGCCAGGCCCTGGGGGTGGGATGGATCTGGACTGGCAATGGAGCTTGGATGGGGTCTGACCTCAGAATGCATGTGTTTCAAGATATGAAACCCAGGGACTCCTTAAGTTTAGTGACTCTCTTTCTCTCCCTGCCCTCCACTCCTCTTCTCTCATTATTACCTCAGCATCAGTTTTCCCAACAGGCTTTACTCATTCCAAAAAGTTGCGACTCTTCTGTCCCGCCATCTTGGCCATCGTGCTTGAAAAGTAAGATGATAATCTGCTTTGGAAAACTCTGCCAGACTTCTTATTTAGGCAGGTAAAGTTAGTCACCCATGTGCATAACTTCTTCACTCTTCCCTCTGTGTTCACTATGCTTTACTCTCCTGATTTGGTAATTCATGCTTGAATAGAAGATTTTTCTAGTTGTGTTTGTGGTTACCTGACTTTGAAAAAGAAGGAAACTGGAGCAGTCTCAGCTGTATTGATAATTTCTTCTCAAATTTTCTCCCCTTGGAAAAAGGAAGGCACAGGTCATATCAAGTTTAGTTTAGATTCTGAGCATATCTTGGCTTATAAAACATACCATAATTATACTCTAGCATGTGAGACCCGCCTAGAAAGGGTTTTGTTTGCTTGAATATTGTCAAGGGTTGTCTTTCTAGGTAAGCTACCTCAATCGAGATTGTAACGTAACAACCCTGAGAGGAAGGGACTGCTTGCCTCACGTCTGCTTCTCGCCAGAGAAACGGGGTTAGAGGAAGTTTGGAGGTGGAATGGACTCTTCACATTTTGTGTCTTTGGAGGAGGCTCTGAGACCACATATAACCTGCCACTTCCCCTAAAAAGACAAGACATATCTGAAAATAAAGGCTCAGGGCAGTCAACTAGCTGCCGAAAGAATCTTTCGCATCCCTTCTGTCATCAGACCTTCCATCCTACGGAAGAAGAAATGCCTGGCCACCCGCTCTGGGACCAGAGAGATGAGAATAGGGAAGCAGATATGAGGCTACTATATCTTTTCCATGTTTTTCCGCAACAAATAAATAATCCTCCTTCCTTACCACTCCCTACTTTATTTTAGAATATAAAGAATTGCTTATAACCCATTACTCAGTTCCTCGTGCTGTAAACTAGCCTCCTATACTTTCCTTTAAGAAAGGTGCTAATAGGATGAATTTAAGACACAATGGGTACCTCTCTCAGACATGTTTATACATTAAACCTCTTATTTTTAAAAAAACAAAACTTAGTCTTTTATTAAAGAAGTTTCAGACATGGAGGACTCAGGTGGGGTTAGTGGGAATGTGGGGTACACTTTGGAGACTATGGTTGTTTAAGGGTCTCTACATTCATATCAAAAGGTAGAAGCAATACGAAGCCCTAAGGATGGCACACAGCAGACTCCTACATCAAAATCTCTGTCGCTCCTGCGCTTTTCCCAGTTAATACTCCTGATACACACAGCAGTTTCCCCTTAAAAGCACATCAATGACTTTGGTCATCTACCCCTAGCTCCATTTCTCTATTGGAAATCTCATTCTGACAAATCTATCTAATCGTTTTCAAACGATTGGCAGAGACCTTTCAAGTCAGTGAAGTTAGAGTACATAGTGATTTGGGGTTTGGGTCTTAAGGTCAGAGGAACCTAGACTTGAATCCTAACCCCTTCACTGGTTAGAACACCCAAGACAAGTTACTTAACGTCCCTGATTCCCAGATTCTTTACCTATAAAAGGGAGATAATGATGCTCCATCTACCTGGGAAGAGGCACTGATTGCCTGCCTTAGAGTAAGCAGCAGGTAGGTAGGTGATGGCTAATGTTTTGATGGTCACCTTACTTAGGGGCAGCCCGGGTGGCTCAGCGGTTTAGCGCCGCCTTCAGCCCAGGGCATGATCCTGGAGACCCGGGATCGAGTCCCGCGTCGGGCTCCCTGCATGGAGCCTGCTTCTCCCTCTGCCTGTGTCTCTGCCTCTCTCTCTCTCTCTCTCTCTCTGTCTCTATGAATAAATAAACAAAATCTTTAAAAATAAATAAATAAACCGATGGCCGGCTTGCTCTGTCTCTTCTCATTAGTAAAGCCAAGGTACTAAAAGCCATAGTAATAATGAGTATAACAGTTATTGATAATAATTACATTCTCACTTTACATTTACTAGAGTGCAAAATTTATGGGCATCATCTAGCACATAATAAACATCCTTACCCTTATATTTAATAGCAAATCTGAAAATTAAGGCTGAATATTCTAAATATAATTCACACTCACCCCCACGGCCACACCAGAAAGAAATTCCCTAGTGTTTTTGCATTTCAGTCTTTTTTCTTGTTTAAACTTTTTCTTTTTTCCTCCACAAGGAATGTCAAAAAAAATCTGACTGTGACATAGAAGTAGAAAAGGTAATTTTAGGGGATGATTTAAGCTGGAAACACATTTGTTTATAACACTCACATTATCCCAGGGCATCCTGGACAGAACGAGTGCTGCCTCAGGCTACCAGCTTCTCCGGTATTCATTAATCCCGAAGAAAGCTTCAGGTCGAGGCCATTACCACTTAATTACAGTTTGTGATTACTGGCACATTCTTTACTGACCTTATTCCATGTGCTGGCCTGTTTGTTCACTAGAGAATCCGTGCAGCTGGAAATTTTGGCTGACTTGAAAGTATAAATGGGGATTTGGGGGGCTTGAATTGAAACCATTCTTGCTGAAATGTCAACACATTTTTCTCCAATCTGGAGATGGTTAATCACGGTGCTTGCTTTGATATACTTTTTCCATAAGCTGTGCTTTTGAGGTGCGCCTGAACTTATCAAAATGCTATTTGAAAGCAGAGCGTCGAGCAGAAGTGCTTGTCTATCATTATTTACTCTTTGTGGGCATAACAGGAGAGATTTCTTAGGAATACTTCTGCATATTAGAGCTCGTGGTCCAGGGACCATCCAATTTCTTCCTATGTAGGAACTGGAAGGAATTTTAATTCCATGAGTCCTCTAAAAATGTTGTTCTAAAATCATAGGGAAGGGAGACAGACCATGAGAGACTCCTAACTCTGGGAAACGAACTAGGGGTGGTGGAAGGGGAGGAGGGCGGGGGTGGGGGTGAATGGGTGACGGGCACTGAGGGGGGCACTGGATGGGATGAGCACTGGGTGTTATTCTATATGCTGGCAAATTGAACACCAATAAAAAATAAATTTATAAAAAAAGTAAGGAAGTAAATAAATAAAATAAAATAAAATAAAAATAAATCATAGGGAGGCCTAATCTAGTAGCAAAGAGTACTTGGCTAGGAACTGGAAAACCTGGCTGGCTTCTATGCTTAATTGTAACTGATTTTTGGGCAAAATAGTTTTACTTATTCACATATTATTCATGTCATAAATAATTAGTGAGTGTTTTCTATGTGCCATACACTAGGGAAGGTACTGTGGATATTGAAGTCTGTGGGGCATGGAGTTGTGTTTTCTCTTTGTAGCTATAATATCTTCCACAGTGTATGATAATATGTAAACAAATGAGTGTGGCTGGGCTCTAATAAAATTGTATTTATCAAGGATAAAATTCGATTTTCATATAATTTTTTTGTATGTCATGAAATACCATTTTCTTTTGAGTTAAGACTATTTAAAAATGTAAAAACTATTCTTAGATCATAGACCATTCAGTCAGAAGTATGCATTTGGCCTGCAGGCTATAGTTTACCAACCACTGATTTATAACAAACACGACCCACAAAGGTGTGATCACTGTCGGCAGTAGATTTTCTGGGTTTTCTGGAAGCATGAGGAGCTCTTGGGTGTCTGAGTCTTTCCCAAGGAGGAGTTATATGATGGGACCAAAAGGATGAGAAGCGATGAGTCAGTTGGGACCAAAGAGAAGAGCATGTTGCAAAGTCCCCGAGGCAAAAGAATAAATGTAGTGAATGAATGACTGAAATACAGAATATAGGAAATAAGTACAGAATATAAAAAATAGTGATAAATGTACAGTCGGCTTAAGCAAGCAGGGGCCATATTGTGAATAGCTTTCCATGGCATTTGGAAGGTTTTCAGTAAGCAAGTACAAGATTAAATTTGAGGCTTAAACTGTCTCTGTGGATACACACAGAGATGGAACAGACACGGCTGTACCTTAACATGACTTTATTTACAAAAATAAGTGGCCGAGCAGATTTAGTCTGTACACTCTCTTTTGCTAAGCCCTGCTGTAGAGTCAGACAACCTGATTGAAATCTTGTCCCATAACTAACTATTTTTGTTTGGCAATTAGTAAGTAAAAAACTTAGTAAAAAAAATTTACTGTTATGTTCTGTTCAGCTCTTCTTCTCCTTTAAGAAGTTCATCAGAAATCCATAAATATAAATGAAGGATGGACAAACTTTCATTTGCTATGTTGAGAGAAAGCAGCAACTGAGAAGATGCTGAGACAACAGCTACTGTATTTCATGGCATCAGATGTTACTACCACCCCTTCCCAGGGATTTGTCCTTGATTTGTCCAACCGCTGGTTCTCCGTGACCTTTCCTGCCCATCTGAATCCTGATTTCTAGCTGATGCTATTGAGGTTCCTCCATGACACTGGTTGTATTTACTTGAGTTATAAGACACCCAGACAACCCACTTACAACCCAGGCTCAGTTTTCTAATCTCAGTGACTTCAAATACAAGTAGAGAATGGCAATGACTGTCTGCCAGATTATTTAATTGTAAAGGCTTCTTACTAATTTTGATACAGAAATAACAATTTATCTAGTGGTGACATCCCCAAGACAAGCTATAATACAAGCATTTATAAGAAACAAAATGACAGAGAATGATAGGTACAGTGAAGGCTCTGGTAAAGGTAAATACGGGCAAACTCTATAGAAGTAAACACTTCTTTTCACCAAATATCAACAGAAATATCCAAGGTTGAACGTTTTGGCTATAGAGACAGAGCTTAGAAATGTGAAAAGTCATGACTTACGGCATGTTTGACATTCTAAAAAAATCTCTGTAATTGTATTTCTTTTATTTTTGTTTTTTCTTGAAATTAGAGTTTTATTTTTAAATTAATTGCCATATAATGTATTTTTTGTTTCAGAGGTAGAGATCAGTGATTCATCAATCCTGTATAGCGCCCAGTGCTCATTACGTCATGTGCCCTCCTTAATGTCCACCACCCAGTTACCCCGTCCCCCCATCCCAGTCCCCTCCAGCGGCCCTCAGTTTGTTTCCTGTGATTAAGAGTCTCTAATAGTTTGTCTCCCTCTCTGATTTCATCTTGTTTATTTTTTCCTCTCTTCCCCCCCGATCACCTGTTTTTTTTTTCTTAAATTCCACATATGAAGGAGATAAGTCAGAGAAAAACAACTATCATATGATCTCACTCATATGTGGAATATATTTGTCCAAAAAGAGAAAGAATACAAGGGATCTTTTCAAAGATACATCAGTATGTTTAATGTGTATTGGAAAGACCCCAATTAAAGGTCAATATGACCAGTGTTCTAGTCTAATATCTGCAATTAAGCAGTGGCTATTTGACTTTGAACAGATGTTATGATGTCCTATGAAATGAGAAAAAAGAGAGTATCGCTATTTTTTACTCCCATATCTGTTTTGCCACCTTATCACCCCAGAGGAAATCTAGACTTAATTAAGGCAGTTTTCCAACCTTAGTCAGTGTGTATGCAGCACACACTGTGCTGATATTATATCAGCACAACTATAAAAACAATAATTATTCTTAAATTAATCACTCAAAAGTTTTATAATAAATCATATATGAAAAGATGTCTATAGATGAAAATTCTTCCAAAATTGATCTGTAGATTTGAATCCCAATCAAAATTCTAGCAGTTAAGTTCTGCTTCTGAAAGCTGCAAAGAAATGTTGTTCCCATTCTAAAAATGACAGAAAGCCAGATGATTTACGAAATTATCACTTATCTCAAAGCTATCAGGGTGCTGAGACAACCGAGAAAACTGAATTCTATAAAGAGACAGATCCCTTGGCAGGAGGAGGGCAGACACAACCTCAACCTTGGCCAAAGCACAGAAAAACTATGTCGCTACCATAGAAGCATGTAAGATAAAAACTCAGTTAATACTGTAAATGCTTCTTAAAGGCCAAGAGTGGGCAAGGATTTCAGTTTAGAAAAACAGAAAGCCCCAGAAACAGGAGATTTTGGCCTCAGTCACAGACTCTTCCCCACGGTCCTTAAGGCCTCACACAGAGGGTGCGTGCCGGGCAAGAGAGCCTTCCCCACTCAGACCCATGACGGGATGGGCGTACAGGGAGTGACTGGATGCCAGTGGCTGATAGGCAAGAACAGGACTCACTTCACCAGGTCCTTCTGTCTGAAACAAAAGTCTTAAGCCACAAAGAGGGTCAATCCATCAAGAAGATGTAATAATCCTAAGAGTTTATGTACCCAGTTGCATTATTAGAGTTGGTAGGTGGAACTCTCAAAATAAAAACAGAAAAATCTACAAAGATAGTCAAAGATATCAATACACCTCTGTTAATAATTAACAGAAAAAAATAGAAAACCAGAAAAAAATCTATAGTAAGTATCCAAAATCTGTAGTAAGTCCATAGAAAACCTGAGAAGCACCATCCAGGAACCGAATGGACACTTAGGGAACAACCCACATAATAACATCACAGAACACATTCCTCGCACATGCATGCAAAACATTTGCTGGGATAGAACATGTTCCTGGCTATGAAACAAAGTATGATAAATCTCCATAATGAGCTAATGCTAGAAATAAATAACAAAAAATACAAAAAAATGCTAGAAATAAATAACAAAAATACGAATTCTCATACATTTGAAAATCAAACCATATATTTTGAAATAACTTTTGTATCAAAGGGGAAATCCTAAACGTCATTTGAAAATAGCTTCAGTTTAATGATAAAACACAGCATTGAACTTTATGGTATACAGCTAACACAGGGTTTACAGAGAAATCTATAGCAACAAATATTTAGAAAAGAAATATTAGAAAAGACGAAAGATTTGAACTGAAAAATGTAAGGTTTCACCTTAATAGCAGAACAAAGGCAAAATAAATCCAAATCAAGCAAAAGGAAAGATGTAATAAACTTATGAGTTGAAGCAAAAGTAATTCAAAACAAGAAAATAGAGAAAAATCAATGAAACCAAATGTTGCTTCTTTGAAAAGGCCAAACTGATAAACTTCTAAATACAGATGACAAATATCAGGAAGGAAAGGACATCAGTTTAGATCATACTGACCTTGAGGATATTAAAAAGGAAACATTAACACATTTATTTCAATCATTGGAAATGCAGATACAACGGACAAATTTCTAGAAGGTCACAGTCTACCAAAGCTAATTCAAAAATTAGATAACTTAAATGGTTTTATATGTAAGATAACCGGTGCAGAAAGTAAACTCTAAGCGAGATGGTTCCTGATAAATTTTACCAAATGTTTATATGCGAAAAAAATTCCCCAGATAATTGAAGGAAGGATATTTCCAAATTTATGAGGCCAGTGCTACCCAAAGACATTACAAGAAAACTGCAATATTCAATATTCTTCATGAGCCTAGATGCAAAAACAACAACAACAACAACAACAAAACGTTGAAAATAAATATCATATTTATTCTGAAAAAAATAAATATCATATTATTCTTCTGAAAATATCTTCGGAAGGTATTTTGGTGGCTGGAGCAAATTTCCACCCTCTAACAGCTCAAAACCCCTAGGTCGGACTTCAACTAATTCTATTTGCTAATTTTGTCTCTAATCATATTTCCCCAGATTGCAAATACTTTGTAAATACTATGACATCAGAGATCGTATCTTCTGCTTAAGTTTTTCCCACTAGCATAGCAATTAGGTATTTAATTAATATTTGTTCAGTAGTTTGATAGACGCAGAGGTAGAAATCAATTGGATCTGTCCAACAGGTGAACTGGTTGTGCCCTGAGATTTTGACACTGGTCTCAGTCTGACAGTTACCTTGGGCGGATTCTCTCCCTCAATACATGCTTTTAATTTTCCATCCCCAAAATGGGTAGAAATAAAGTGTAGCAGAATAAATTTCACTAAGTAAATAAACCCATATGACCAGCCCCCACATCACAAGCGGACACCACCCCTACCTAGCCCAAAGGTCCTCTTCTGTACCCTTACAACTGCTAGACCTCTAAGAGTGACCACTTTCCTGACTTTTAACACCTTTGGCTAATTTCACCTGTTTTGGGAAGTTTTGTCAATAAAATTGTACCATACGCACTCTTTTGCTCTCCATCAGATTAATCCACGTTGTACGTGTGTGCATTCTCACTGTCGAATAGCATTCGTCACGTCAATACGACTATTGATAGGTAGTTGGGTTGCTTCCAATCTTGAGATATTGTGAACAGGGTCATGATCGACCCATTTATTTTTGAGCGTGAATCTACCAGAGTATATTTTGGATTGATCAATACTGTTATCTACCAGCTACCGATCAATCGAGGAATGTCAGCGAAGAAATATTTTATGTAGAGTGGACTTGCAAGCATTCCTCTCCTTGGTGCTGACACATCTCTGGGCAAGTGGGCATCGGGAGGCCTGGAGAGATCTCTTGATAATTAAAGGAGATCTGACTCTCATTTGCTTTTGGGAATCGAAGCCTTAGAAGCATTGGAAAACCAGAGTGCAGCTGACGGTCCTCCCAACACGGGAGAAGCGAAGTAGAAACAGTGAAGGGAGTTTAGAGACGTTAGTGATGATTTTTCTCATGCCTGACCAGCGTTGTTGCCAACTCAGGTAACGTAACTAAAGCATGGCTTTGGGACTTTTCTCGGAAAACCAGGAGAAAGGAACTGAGAAATTGTTTGGCAATTCACACACAGAAAATTGTGATTTGTTCTGAAATGAAGTTCTGACCTAGATCACCAGCCCGACTCCTGTTTCTGTGCCAAGGGTGGAATTTGAACCGATGATGTCATAGCTCCCCCGGCGAAGGCAAACTCATAGGGGCAAGGCCCAGGGCTGAGGCCTGCAGGTAACGACACCAACCATCTCGGTCCTTCTTACTGCCCGACACCCTGATTGGCATTTTGACTTTCTAATTAGGCTTCAGCAGTGTTTGTGCACACAATTATTATTTTTAAAATCTAACTAATTGCCTTAAAGCTGAAACATTAGTAATATTTTAATAATAGTTAAGTCTTCCCGGGGAATGCATTTGGATTTTTTTTTTTTTTGAGCTGAAAAATTTCCTGAAGTTGATCTGAAATAGTGTTTGTTTGTATGTATGTTTTTATTTTTTTATTTTATTTTTTTGTATGTATGTTTTTAAAGAAAATTCATATCTAAGCATCTCTCAAATCTGGTACAAACAATGTAACACACTTAGTTAAAGATTTAAGAGATGTTTTCTCTAAGAGATGTGTTCTTTCTGTTTGTGGTCTGTCTTGCTCCATGTGCTGTTTCACTTACTGTTTGAGGATTTATTTATTTATTTATTTATTTATTTATTTATTTATTTATTTATTTAGAGGATACATTTAGATAGCTGGCGAGGCCGATTCTCTTTTTACCGTTCTTTTTTCAAAATGTCTTGAATATTTTCACCTGTTATTTTTTTCCTCCATGTTAATTCAAAGATAATTTTTTAAGCTACAGAAATAATCTCGCACAACTTTTCAAAAGTATGAGTAAGCTTAAAAAAATTTAAAAAATACAAAAACAAAATAAAATTATGAGTAAGCTTTTGGTGAGCTCTTCTATACGGAAAGGTCTTCAAGGAATATTGACAGGTTAAACAACAACAATAACAACAACAACAACAAAAAAAAACAAGATAAGTAACTATGTATAGAAAACTACTTTTGGTGTTTAAAAAAATGAATAAAAATTGCATTTGTTTGAATATGCAAAGGTTTTCTCTGAAGGACACATAAACCATTCTTAGTTTCGGGGTTAAAAACAAGGACAGGTGGGAAATTTACTTTTCAGTAAATATTATTTTGGATTTCCAAATTTTACAATATGTATTATTACTTGTTGAATAAAACAAATTTGAAAACATCGGTGATCAAATAACAGCCCTGTAGACAGTTTTTAAATTATTCTGAGGTTTACACGTTGGGAGAATCAAAGCTGCAAGGGTAAAGCACCTGCCCCAAATCATGTGCCTAGTGAATGGGGTAGCCGGGACCCCCTCAGGGCGCCCTAGAATGTTCCACCCATCCCTGACCCAAGGGGCGGGGCAAAGAGAGGACCCACAAGCAAACCTGGTCCAGGAAGCACACTTTTTACTGCCTCCTGGTTTTTGCTGGAGTCATCTTGAATTTAAATAGATTTAAATGTAGCTTGAATATCACTCCGTGTCTGAATGCAGCTGTACGGTGAGGACATGATTGAGGAGAGGAGCTAGATTGAAGGGGCAGGAGGGCTGCGGAGACCAACGTAGGAAGGTCAGTGGCTGAGCCCCACGGGGACGTGACCCAAGTGGTGTTTGGTATGAAAATTCCCCCAGTGTCCTGAGCCTTCACCGTGAGGGGACGTGTGACGGTGACATAGAGGAAGGTCACCTTCCTGTACATCCAAGCAGCCACTTTCCAGTTGGGTGTCAAGTAGGAAACGGGCAACAAGGGGCTTCCACGCTCCCTGTGTGGAGAGCAGCAGAGCGAGTGGGGTCCCCTCTCTGGACCCCCGAGAGACCAAGCAGTCCACGCATGTTAGAGGGAGGAGGCTGACCGTTCCCAGGGTGCGTTCGGAGGCAAGCGAGGCTTTTCATAGCAGTGGACTTAATTACTAGGAAATATATCTTTTGACTGTTGAAGTCAGATAAAACTGGGTTATACTTCAGCCCCAAATCGTACTGTTTGATAATGGATGAAGGACTTGTTCTTCTTTAACTTTGAGGCAAGCCAAGATCACCAAGTCTTTGTTTTCTTTTTTATTTTATTTTTATTTATTTTTATTTTGTTTTTAAAGATTTTATTCATGAGAGACACAGAGAGGAAGAGAGAGGCAGAGACACAGGCAGAGGGAGAAGCAGGCTCCATGCCGGGAGCCCGACGTGGGACTCGATCCCGGGTCTCCAGGATCACACCCTGGGCTGCAGGCAGGTGTTCAACCGCTGAGCCACCCAGGGATCCCCAAGTCTTTGTTTTTTTTGTCTTTTTTTTAATCTGTCAAATATTTATTATAATACTTTCATCATTCACCCATTCATTCAACAAATTACACATCACACACTGTTCTTGTCACTGGCTTTACAGTGGAGGAGAAGAAAAAAAAATGTCCCTGCCTGGCTCCATGTTCCAGTTGGGGAAAACTAAATAAAATTAAAATGATGAAAAATAAATAAATAAAAATGATGCAGTGTTTGCTAGAACACTTGGTACAGTAAACCCTAAGTGAATGATATTATTTATATCACATTTATTATGAAACTGCATATGTATGCAGTAACATTATAGATTTTTTTTGTTTTAGCAAGTTCCTACCCAAAATTCAAGTGTGAATTTTGTTTTTTATTTTTTTAAATGTTTATTTATTTTTGAGAGAGAGTGAGCATGAGTGGGGGAAGAGGCAGGAGAAGAAGGAGGGGGAGATTCTCACGCGGACTCTGCGCTGAGGGCGGGGCCCGAAGGGGCCTCCATCCCTGGACCCTGAAATCATGACTTGAACCAAAATCAAGCATTGGATTCTCAACTGATGGAGCCACCCAGGCGCCCCTCAAGTCTGAATTTTAAGGTACTTGACACAAGCCACATGGTACCTGCAGCGTTGGAATGAGACAGAAGCAGAACCCAGTCCCTCCATTTCACTGGTGTGAAAAACACAAGCAAAAACAAACAAAAGCCCAAAAACCTCCCGTGGTCCCTAGGAGAGAGTCATACAATCTCAGAACCAACCTGATATTCTTTTTTTTTTTTTTCAACCTGATATTCTTTTTGTCAAATTCTACGTGTTATAAACTATGCGTAGTTCTCGTATTGCCTGTTTCAGTTCTTTGCAATGAAACCTACCATTTTTTTTTTTACTATTTATTAAGTCAGAGAATCCATTTAATATGGTTCTGTATAGATACCCAGATTTGGGAGAACACAATTCTGTAGCGTGAGTAGAAAAATAAGAGCAGAATTTTCTCCTAGTAGGGCTACGTGTTT
The DNA here is from genome assembly GCF_048164855.1 of Canis lupus baileyi. Lineage (NCBI taxonomy): Eukaryota > Metazoa > Chordata > Mammalia > Carnivora > Canidae > Canis > Canis lupus. Next base: position 43,286,268 of record NC_132868.1, on the reverse strand, counting down.
CCCCTTGTAGTCAGAAAATTGTAGTTTGATGAGCTTAAGAAAGTGCACCTCATTTATTTATTTATTTATTTATTTATTTATTTATTTATTTATTCAGATTTTATTTATTTACTTATGAGAGATACAGAGAGAGAGAGAGAGGGAGAGAGGCAGAGACGCAGGCAGAGGGAGAAGCAGGCTCCATGCAGGGAGCCCGACGCGGGACTCGATCCCAGGACCCCGGGGTCACGCCCTGGGCCGAAGGCGGCCCTAAACCGCTGGGCCCCCCGGGCTGCCCAGTGCACCTCTTTCAAAAGAAACGGCGCCCTTTCTCCGCCGTCTATAATTCGTTTCACATCTATTGAGCAAGTGTCCCACATGGCTCAGAAAAGAATAAGGAAAAGGCGCAGCAGCGTATGGAGTTTATTCTGATTTTGTGAAGCCTTTTGTACTGAGCACACGCGGCTGTTTGAGCTGAGACTGGCGGCCTAGTGGCGACGCAGGAAGCCCCGACGTTCGTCCCTGAACATCACAGATCCCTTGTGGCCCGGAGCCCGCGGAGTTGTCCTCGCACGTAAGAGGATGGTGTCCGGGAGTGCGGAGCAGTGCACCTGCCGGCCGCGGTGGGCCTCGACCAGCCCACGGCCGGGGCACCCAGGTACCGCCGAGGGCGAGGCGCTGGGACGCTCCGGGAGGTCGGGGGCCGGGCCACAGACACAAACGGCTGCTGTCCTTTTTGGCGAAGAGCTTTGGGCCGCTCGTCCCCACCGGGGTACGGGGTGGACATCCGCACCATGGGGCCCCGCCGGCCTGACCTTAATTGGGAAACGTGGGCCTGTCTTTAGGGTTCACGGGGACACGCGGGGGAGCAGGACCGTGGGCCTTGCCGCCTGCCCCCTGTCCCCGGGTCACATGGGCAGCTCAGCACACCTGCTCGCTGTTTCTAGCGGGTTCAGTGCTGGGGCTGAGGGTGAGGAAGGGGAACCGCCCCCCCAAGGGGCTGGCACTCTCGAGGGCCCCCTGCACCTTAGAGGACAGGTGCGCGGCCTGGGCGACAGCTAGGTGCCCACGTCTGTGAGGGACGCGGGGGGAGCCGAGCCTCCCCAACGTCTCCCGCTCCCTTCCTTCAGCCAGAGGAGGATTCGGGGGCCACCGCCCTCTGGCAGCTGTGCCTTGGGGTGGGGGCTCCTTGAGACGGATGTGGAGTGGTCCAGCCCCCTTTCCGCTCCTGTCTTGGCAACCCCGGGGGACACCTCAGGGGTGGTGGCTAAGTCCGCGACCTCACAGGGTGGCCCCGGGGACCTGCAGGCCGGGAGCACACGTCGGGGCTTCTCCCTCCGGGGTGACCACAGGCGCGTCCAGCCGAGAAGCAGCCTTTGGAGGAGCCTTGTGACGCTGCAGACACAGGAGTAGGAGCTCGGGGGCCTCGGGCCTCGGCTCTGTCCCGTGTCTTTGTGGGCGGGACGGCATGTGTGTGTGTCCAGGTGGCTCTGGGCCTGGGGGGTGCGCAGGGGCCTGCGGGAGTGGCGGGCTGGGTGGCGAGCAGGGTCCGGGTGCTGTCCCACTGCCCCGGGGTCCCTGGGGTCACCGCAGGCCGCAGCCCCTCGCTCTGGGCCTCGGGCTCCAGCCCACCTGCCGCCCTGGGCCCTGCGCCTCCTCACCTCCCTGCGTTGGTTCCGTCCCATCTTCTGTGACTAGGGTCAGTGATGCAACGTCTATGGGGACAGGTGGTGACCAGGCGACGAGCTCCTACAGGAGTGCCCCGGGAGCCGCTCCCCGCACAGCAGGTGCTGCAGGTGAATCCGGCCCAGCGGCGGGCGGGCTCCCCTGGGCCCCCAGAGGGCGCACCCAGCACCTGGGTGGGGGGAAGACAGGCTTCCCTGGGCCCCCGGGGGAGGCACCCATCATCTGCGGCGGCCGCTCCGCGAAGCCTCTTTGTGCAGGACGGTCTCCCACGCTGTCCCCTGGGTCATCTCCTCGCACCCACAGGGCCGGTCAAGGTCACCCAGGGCGACCAGCGGGCCCAGGGGGGAGCCGGGGAGCACCCCTGGTGAGATCCAGGACCAGCCCTTCTGCAGCCTCCCAGCCGCCCTGCGCTGACGCGACGACCCACTAGGTGTCGACGTTTCCACGGGAATGAGGCCCTGATGCTGGAGCTGCGACAGGTGAGAGGCCCTGGTTAGATGCCGCCCTGGTCAGAGGCCGCCCTGGTTAGATGCCGCCCGGTTAGAGGCCGCCCAGATCAGAGGCCACCCAGGTTAGAGGCCGCCCTGGTTAGAGGCCGCCCTGGTTAGAGGCCGCCCAGGTCAGAGACCATCCAGGACAGAGGCCGCCCCGGTTAGAGGCCGCCCAGGTTAGAGGCCACCTTGGTCAGAGGCCGCCCAGGTCAGAGACTGTCCAGGTCAGAGGCCGTCCAGGTCAGAGGCTGCCCTGGTTAGAGGCTGCCCTGGTTAGAGACCGCCCTGTTTAGAGGCCTCCCTGGTTAGAGCCCGCCCAGCTCGGAGGCTGCCCTGCTGCGGGGCCAGCAGGTGCTTCCGCCCCAGTGCACCCCTGAGGTCGGGTCACATGCCCTCCCAGGTCCCACCTGGACCCTCAGAACCACAGGACGGTGCATGAGGCGGCAGCAGGCGGCCCGGAGGATTTCCGCAGGGCCCCGTCCGGCTCCAAAGCCAAGCAATTCTCTGTGGCTCCAAGATTTCCAAACGCAGTGACTTAGTGGGTCACCTTCTTCCTGGATGTTCCACTATGTTCTTATTCTCTAAGCTCTGAGGCCTTAAAAAACAGTCTCTCTATGGAAACAGCTTTTCAGCCGCCTTCCTCAAGTGGGCTCTGTAATTGGGGCCAGGATGGCCCTTTTGAATCATAAATCCGTGTGCCTTAGTTCTGCGTTTGCAAATGCCCTGTTTTCACCATTTGAGCACATTTTTGATGATGAGCCTCAACCAGCAGACGCAGATAATTAGCAGAGCCACAAAGAGCCATCTGAAGAGGGAAGGGAACATAAGAGATGGGATGTAGGAGAATCACATACCAGAGTCATCCAAATGACTAAGGAGGATGCTGAAGGCATTAATTCAAAGAAAACACGAGCACAAGGCCTTCCTAACAGCCCTGCCCTTGTGGTTTTATTCAGTTTTATTCACTACACATCCTTGTCCCCGTGAACAGGGAGCGAAGCAAGTGCACATTGATGGCACCCTATTGCGCGTGCCGCAAACGCCCCGGTGCCAAATATCACCTAGGAATTGGAAATTCTCCGTGTTTACTAAGGAATCAAACCCAGGAAGTTTGTCCAATACACGATCCAAGTTAAAACGGAAAGATTGATTAGGGGGGGAAGCGCTTTTCTAATCAAGACAGGGGGAACAATGTGTTCCGGGATTTGGCCTGTCGGGTTGTCAGGCCTCACAACCACAGAAAGCAGATGGCCTCGGAGGCTACGCTGGACCCTGGTTCAGAAACACAGCACAAGGCGAGCAGTGACGTATGCTGTCATCCGTCAGGACCGGAGCTCCAAGAAATACGCTAATTTCAGGGCCTTCTCTGAAATAGTGTTTCCTCTCTGCATTTTCTAAAAGTTAATGCGATCAAGGCCTAAAATGGCTCAGAGAAGGGAGCCGTTATATTTCCCTTGGGAGATCCCTTGGGAACGTCCACGAAACCCAATCCCTTTGCTCTCCCCCTTACAGTCTTCTCTTTCAACATGTTGACAGTAAAAGTAATTATTTGGGAAAGTAAAAGTAATTATTTGGGAATAACAGTATTATTTTCCATAAGATGATATTTCAGTATAATGGTCTAAACACCCTAGAAATGTAATCATTCGTTTTAAAGCAATATAGATGCATTATTTAAACCCAGGGTTGTAGACTTGAAAATATCCAGATTAATATTTATGGGGAGGTTTAAGGCTAGAAGTGGCTTCCAAGACTGTTTCCAAATAATTCCCCTTTGTCCGCCTCTCAGCCTGTCACTGATGTCTGAAACGATCCTATTAGAGATCCACAAGAGAAATGCCTTTGCCTTTGGAGGAGAGATCTCTTTTTATCGAATTACTCTCATTAATGTCTTATCATGAACTCATTTCTTCGCCTCTTTCTAATGTCATGGGGAAGATGGCAAAAAGTAAGCATGTAGGGTTCTTCCCAGAGAGGGTAGGTCGGGTGGATTGCCCTGGGAGTGTGGGGGTATGAGGTACGCAGAAGTATCCAAAAATGGAGAAGGATACTCAAAGTGCTAATAATAAAATCTAGAGAATATATTTTATCTTTTTTTTTTTAATTTTGTATCAGAAGACACTAAATACAGGGCCTTGGATCCTAAAATTATTAACTGGTCTTACCTGAAAAGTGAGAAAAGGTACAAGGAAGAGGTAACCAATGGAGTTCTAGGTATCATGGTATGTTGAGGTTAGTAAATCATTTGGCCTCCAGACCTCCATCCGAGGGGTGCTGGGAGGACTTTGACCTCGCCCCCCTTTTGCTCGCTGTGTATCCCTTATGCAGGTACAGGGTTATCACAGTTTGAGAGGCAGACACACGGTTTTCGAGAATCGCTTTACCACTTATGTACTGTTAGCTTTGAGAATTTCCCTTAACCTTTCTAAACTGCAATTTTCTCCTCCCTAAAATGGGAGGAAAACAAACAAACAAACAAAAAAAAAACCCACACCATAATCTGTCCAAACAAATCATAGGTGGTTTTTACCTTTTAAATGACAACTAAGTGTAAATGGGTTTTGTGAACTCTGAGATGCTTTACATGATCTCTTGAGTGTCCTTATTTATATAAATAGTGTAATTGTATCCTTTTAAAGTCTTTCAGGTCATGAAAACTAAAGTAATTACAGGTAAAAATATGTCTGGTATGAACTACATTAGAAAGGGTGGAAATGTGTCTTAGAAGATTAGGAAAAATGTCGTACCTCTGAGAAAGGAAAATGAGAAAGAAATGCTATGGGATTTTATGGGACTCCTGACAGTGGCACAAACTTTACAATGTGATATTAATAGACTTGGGGGGGGGGATGGAGTGAGATTGTCAGAATTGTGATAATATCCTTCTGGTGTTTTCTTTGGAGATGAAAGAGATAAGGCAGTTTTTAAAAGCCTGTCCTAAATGCTGACTGGGCTCATGTCCCTTTCCAAACATTTGTGATCACTCATTTTGATGGCCTTTCTGATGTGACTAAACCTTATGAGTTATTTTTATTAAGATCTTGCAAGGTTGCCAGATAGCTAATTGCAGTGGAAAACAGCCAAGGAGCAGGGCCCAGAGTGATGCGCCGTGTGGACTTTCTCTCTAGCCTGCTAGTTACCGGTTTCCCCAATCACTAACACTCTCCTTCTGAAACTGAACACACCTTTTTTTTTTTTTTTAATCAATTTTGAGATTACCTGCAGGGTCTAATGTACTTAGGCTCATGGGTCTTGCTTGGATAGTCTTTCACTTTTAGAGAAAAAGATGGTTTTTAGGTTCAACTGAGCTCCTTACTAGAGATACAAATTTTATAATTATCTGCACAAAATTGGATCTTTGTCTCCTCAGGAAGACCCAAAAAGAAGAAAGTAAAGTTAGCTTATCCCTTCACATTAATTCATTCATCAAATGCTATCAAGTACGTATTGCATGCCAAGGCTTTGTGCAGGGACTGGCCTTCCCTCTCAGATGTGACCAGAATTCTGTCTTTGAAGAGTAGAATAAGGATTTCAGAGTAGGAAAAACTCAGAGAAGGAGAATTTCAACTAGATAAAGTCAGAGGAAGGAAGACCCCAGCTGCTTAGCTTTAAGATTCAGATACATTTGTGCCTCACTTGCATCCTTTTTCCTGACCCTCTGTTACGGAAGACACCCCAGAGACATTCCAGTTGTCCTGACACTTAGCTTTCTGATGGTGAAATCCATTATCAATAGTAGGACACTTGAGATTAGGTGTTTCCTTACCCTTAAACTTGTCTTTCCCCAAAAGTCTTCATAGTGGTAGGATATAGAAGGAACATTCATGGGCCAGCTAGGGAGAGACAGGACTCCATCACCAAAGAATACACAGGATTATTTTTTTTAAAGATTTTTAAAAATTTATTTATTCATAGAGACACACACACACACACACACAGAGGCAGAGACACAGGCAGAGGGAGAAGCAGGCTCCATGCAGGGAGCCCGACGCGGGACTCGATCCGGGGTCTCCAGGATCACGCCCCGAGCTGCAGGCAGCGCTAAACCACTGAGCCACTGGGGCTGCCCTACACGGGATTAGTAATGAAGGGGTTTGGCAAAGATGATAGAAGAGTAACGTGAAGAGGGAAAGGCACGGAATGTGTAGAGGTTCTCAGTACCAGTGTACAGGTAGACCCAGGTGACGTAAGTAGAGGTTAGAAGTGAAGGAGGAGGACCATCGCCAACCTAAATCCTAGGCACCAAGATGCTTTATGGATAGTGCGGGACGGTGAGCAAACGTTTGTCATTGTTCTCTCTTAAACTTTCCTCCAATCCTCTAAGCCCCTCCATCAGTAACAGCTGAAAATAATTATTGGCTAAGAGTTATATCTGAAGGTAAGGCATTAAGGGACTGATATCTTAAACATCTTAAGGGATAGAGTCTTAATATAAGGAACTGCAAAAATCATCTTGGTCTCTAATTGTTGATTATTTAGATGGAGGAACAGAGCTATGTTCTTGATGTGCCCTTTAAATAGTCCAAAGTGATGGCAGACGACGGTAGAGGTGTTCCTCCTGCATTTGCACGTGTGGTTGGACTGGTTTGTTGGTCCAGATGCTGATACCATTCTGTTGGCTCTCCATCTGATGGCTGGGGTTCAGGGTGGGCCCCGGTCAGGATGTTGATTGAACCATTAATTCTAGATTGAGCTGTCTTAGATAGTTACATAGATAGATGATAGATAGATAGATGATAGATAGATGATAGATATAGATAAAGATAGATATAGATAGACAGCTAGCTATCCTCAATGACAGATCAAAGGGAAGACCATCGGGAACTTGCGTGAGGCAAATGCGACATCTATATATAGAGAGAAGGTCAGGGCATGCCCTGCCCTGATGATGGATCTTACCTAAGGAAGAAACTAACTCTTTGTGAATAAATATACCAATATATACAGAAGCAAAGATAAACCAGCATATATAGAAGCAAATTTATTACATTATCTCTTAAGACAGGAAATTGTTGGAAGGCACATAAATATCTTCCATGCAAATAATGTACACATACATTGTAATCCTTAACGGGTGCTATTTCATTTTATGGATTTATGTATGTCTAATTTTTTTTCTTTAGGATAAACTTCTTGAAAGAGAGTTACTGCGTCAAAGGATATAGATGTATTAACTGATTCAATATGTTTTGTAATCTGCATGCCAGAAAGATTTTGAAACATTTAAACTGAGGGACGTTTCAATAATTTATACTCCTACCATCAGAGTATGAAAGTTCTTATTTCTTCATTTCTTGGACATTACGTATATTTTTTTCCTACAATTCAATAGGTTAATATTGAATTTTCTTGGCTTAATAATTTTTATTTCTTTGATTGTTAATGACTGAGCATTTAAAAATGCTTGCAGAAGGGGGACACTTGACGGGATGAGCACTGGGTGTTATTCTGTAGGTTGGTAAATTGAACACCAATAAAAATTATTTTATTAAAAAAATAAAAAAATGCTTGCAGAAAAATAAATAAAATAAAATAAAATAAAATAAAATAAATAAAATAAAAAAATGCTTGCTGGCCATTTTTATTTTTTCTTTACTGGTTACTTCTTCATATCCCAAGGTCATTTTAAGGGATGCTTTTGTGTCTTTTTCATAATCTTTTTGGGAGCTATTTATGTCTTCTATCATATGTGTTGCAAATACTTTTCCTAGTTTTTGTTTGTGTTTAGTTGATCATTTCCTTTGTTATATGGGAAGCTGTGATTTTTAGGTAATTGCACTGATCAGTCTTTTACTTTCGGTTTCTGCTTTTGGTGTCACGAATGGAAAGATTTTCTCCACCGAGATGTCATACAAAGTAAACAAATATTTTCTCTTACCATTAGGATGGTTTACTCTCTTTATATGTAATTCTCTTAACCTGATGAAATTTATAACGGTAAAAAGTAGGAATCTAACTTTTTCTTTCCAAACAGCCAGTTTTCCCAATACCGCTCATTGGGATATCTTCTGGATTACATTTTAAATTCTTCTGCATGCTTCTATTTCAGAACTGTCTGTTCATACACTTAGTACCACTCTGTCCAGACGGTATAGTCCTAAATTACCCTAATATATGAGAGAGAATATCCTCACCATATCATTCATTTTTTTTTCCTGTTTTACTGTACTTTTTATCCAACTATAGGAAGAAACTAAAATGTCAGAAAATAACAACCAAAAGGTCTTAGTGTTAAAGAACTATCTCTTATCAGAGATTTTCTGGATGATTTCTAAAAGGATAAAGCTTATCTAGCAGAGGAATCCAACCCTGATTCAACTTCAGATTCTCTAGACTCTGTTGATCCGGTTAATCCTATAACAACTGCCACTTCAACAGATTTGGAAAGCAATTTGATAGCCTACATAAAGCTGCCTTGTAATACCCAGGACCAAAATAACTATTGGCTGGCCAGACGTTCAGTTAAAATAGGTAACATTCATACAAACGATGCAGACTCGGACATAAGGTACTCAAACCTTGTATTTCATGACCAACCAGTGGTAATGAGCTATTTCTGTCTAAAAAAGGAATGTACAGCTAGTGACCACATGGCACCTAAAATACAAGGAGGCAGGCCTGTACTTGAGGATTCACCGTCGTTGCCCTTGCTATTTGTTCAGGGGGAGATCTTTGGCACAGGTGGGTGAAATGGACTCTCCAAAAAATATCTGAGACCAAGACTCCTCTAGGAGCTTCAGGAGCTAAAGAGATCTATTCCCTCCTAATCCCAAACGTAGGCACATTTATTGCCTACTAAGGCTCTGCCTTCTCATGACCTTATCCTTAGAAACAATTCCTAATATAGATAACATAGTGTAGTTTAAAAACTATAAAATGCTAACTTTGACTTTTCAGTATAAAATGATCAATAAGATTAATTCTTCTGAAACCACTCAGATTAACAGATTTAATCTAACCTTATACCTTATACCTTATAAGAGCTGAAGACCCCATTAGGAGAACTCTAACCAACTCTAAGTTCAGTGTCTATTTGAATATTCCCAGAGTCCGGAAGCTCCTGCAAAGGCAGCCCCTTCTGCTCCCTAGTTTTATTGGGTCAAAATATCCCTTCCCGTAACTTCGGTGGTGCTACCTTCCGGAGCCCCCGCAGCACTCATCTACTCTTTGACAAGTCAGCTCTTTAAATGTTTGAAAAGAGCAAGCGCCTGAAGGATTTCCAGGCTGTAACTGCTCCTCCCAGGGTGCTATTCTCAGAACTTCCCATGTTTCCTTTCTGGTTTATCAGAATCTGCAGCTCCAAACCAAATGCAAATTCTGAGTCAGATTCAATCAACATAGAGTACAGCGAGATGAATCATTTTAAAAAATTGGATATATTTCTCTTTGTATTCCCTGTGTGTAGCACAGAGCTCAATAAGTACATAATAGGTGCTTATTAAATATTTGAAGGCATAAATGAATTAATGAGGCATTTTAGATGCTTTTTGTGATCATCTTAACAAAAAAGTAGGTTGTGTTTTCTTTTTTTTTTTAAAGAAGATATTTCCTTTATTATTTGTAGTCACTTTAGTTACATGTACCAATTAGAATTTTTAACCCTCAAAAATCTTAGCTAAGTAAAACTAGACGGTAAGCAGTTGTGAACTGTCCATTATATCAACATTCTTTAGATTGGCCAATTGATGAACACATTTCATAATTCCTAGAAACATGTGCCTTTTAATAATACAATCTTTCAATATTGCACAGAACATGTTTACTAATAGACCCAGTTCCTCTAGGTTTGTTGTTTTCTTAACAGAATTAAATTCTTTCCTACATATGCCCATATTCCTTGAGATGTGTGGGGAAAAAATCCTTCCACAACAGGTTAAATAACCGTAACCTGCTTAAATTTTACTTAGGTAGCTCCAAGTGTTATACAGACTTTATTTTTACCTTGTTTATAGTTCTAGGACCCGGAGGTTTGGATGGTGGCAGCTCCACGGATCTCAGGAAGGAACACTGGCTGTGGAAAGTTCCTGCGACGTCCCAGTGCACAGACATGGGTCCTATTTACTGTGCCGGGGCTGGAGGATGTGTGCCTCTTTGTTTAATGACCTGGCAGTTTGTTTCTCAGCTGCGGGCTGCTTGTGTGCGTGTTCCTGCCATTGCCAGAGGCGTTTCTGTTGAACCTGGCATCTGTTCCTGCACTTTCTCCAAAACCGAAAGCTAATTTGGGCTTTGTAGTGTGTGAAGGCCTGCTAGCTCTTTCCATTTCTGATTTTTTTTTTTTTTCTGGCCCCAGATTGTCACTGTAATGAGGCCATTTTTAATTTTGTTTTTTTCCCCCTCAAATGATTTATTTTCCCTAGTGATGTTTTTCCTTCTGGAATCTGACCTTGTACATCTGTGCTTGCGTTTTATTAGGGATACTTTCTATTAATACTCCATGACTTCTCCAATTCTCGTCTGCCCTTTTCCTATCTCAACTTCTTACTCTCATTTTTGTATAGGGTTTCCTTTGTCCATAACTGAGAATTGGTCTCTATGTTACACTGACTCATAAGGACCCAAGCAGCATATAGAGGACGGTTCCAGGGTGGGATGAGACCCTTCCCCAGGAACTGAAGACAAATTAGCTGCCGTGTAAAGGAACAGGGGTAGTCTCCACATTTCTATATGGACAAGTTTAGGGGTGATAATCTGGTTGAAAGAATTGAAGGAAGAGTATGTCTGGGGGTTGTGTGGAAGCTGTGTTTGCATTAAAGCAAACCTTCTACTTAGAACTGATTGTACCTTTTTTTCTTCCTGGCAAAGAAGAAAAAGTGACTGTGTAGGGGTGAGAGGGACAGAGGGAGAGAGAGTGGATTTTCTTTTTTTTTTTTTCTTTTTCTTTTTTAAGAGAGAATGAGAGTCTTAAGCAGACTCCCGGCTAGTGAGGAGCCTGACGTGGGGCTTGATCTCACAACCCTGAGGTCATGACCTGAGTTGAAATCAGGAGTCAGGCGCTTAACCAACTGAGCCACCCAGGGGCCCCGGAACGGACCGTATCTTTATGGCAGTGAAGACATGATGAGAATTATTACGACAACGGAAGCCACCTTAGCCAGCTCTCTGCACCTCTCCTCTGCCCTTTATTCCAGATATTAAGTCATCTGAGAGAGAAGCCTCTTGAATGCTTGCTACCTCTCCTCCATTTATTCCTTCCCCAGGATCTGCTGCTATGATCAGGCTGGGACAGACAAATAACTCAACAAAGGAAATGAGAATTCAGGAGTCTAGTTCCTGCCTTGGCTCCAGATTTTCAAGATTCAAGCCTGCCCTCCCCCATTCCTTTAGCCACCGTCCTACCCTCATGCCCCCTTAGCGGGGTGTCCGGGCCTGTGCTGTGGTAAGAAAGAAGTAGCTTTGGCCCGAGGAGATGCCTATTTTGGGATCCTTGGCTGTGGCACTCATGAATGTGAGGAATCTGAGCAAGTTAGCACCCCTGAACTTCAGGTACCTTCATTTGAGAAATTAAAAAAAAAAAAAAAAACACGCAAAGAACTCTACCTTTTAATTTTATCTGTGAGTAGGATGATTGAGCCAGGTATTGCGTGTTATTTGTACTAAAAAGTGTTGAACAAACACTATTTCTCCTCTTTCCCCAAGCAAACAATGAAAATGATGTAGCGATCTGAGAAATATAAAGAGCATTCTCCTCTTTCTGGTTGGATCTAATTCAGTTTTGTTCAATGCACCCTTTAACTTGGTTGATAGAGCTGAAGGAGAGGTGGTGCGTGGAGAGGGATCCAGACTTACCGACGACGGCTCCTTAGTATTAACTTGGCATAAAGGATTGTACTTGCTCAAAATTTGGTAAAAATATTTCATAATAATACAATTAATAGGTGCAAGTCGGCTGCTTGTTGGGAAGTAAATCCTGTGATGGGGTTTGTGTGGTGTGTAAGCACGTGTGCGCTGCGTCTATTCAGGGGGCATCATTTCTTTTACCCAAATAGGGGGTGTGTGTGTGTGTGTGTGTGCTTCTATGTTTTTCTCTACCTAAAGGCCTGATGACCTTCTACCTCACAGGCATGCATGTAGATAGTAATATTATGAGCACACTCGGTGACACTATAGGCTTTTCAGGCACACGCTACTCTAACGAAGGGCCGGGCCTTTAGGAAGATAGACTTTCCTCTAGTCTGAAGGTTCTGAATTCTATCTCCACCACTAATGTGCTTTCGGACCTGACAAATCGTCTTCCCGAGTTCCATTTTCTGGACCATAACGTAAGAGACTTTTAATTTTTCAAGTATTTACCTTGTAGGATTTGGGAGGGATTTCAAACAATATAAATGAAAACAATCTGTAAATAAGAGTGCTGTACCTGTGCTGGTTTTTTAATTAAGGGTAGGGGTGGTGGTGGGGGGTGCTCCTTGTGAGATGACCCAGCATTGCTTTCCCGAAGGCAGAGACTGTGAAGATACTATCAGGAAAGCAAAAGTTGATGCCCTGTAGGTACCTGTCCTGGAAGCCAGAGGGAGAACAGCTTCTCCCTACCGAGGATTTCCCCTTGCATTTACCTCCATGCTTACATAGTGAACACAGTAGCAATAGCAGAAAGACTATCAGAAATGGGAAGCTTCCTTAAACATCCTACAAGGTCACTCATTAGTATCTTAGCACATGGAGTGAAATTAAAAAAAAAATCGTTAATTTTAACACCTTTTAATTGAAGCATGCTATACTTGTTTCATGTGTGAATCATGTGGGATCTTGCACTGACCCCTAAAAGGAGACAGACACATTCAAGTATATGAAAAGTCGTGCTTCAAGTAGAGGGGAAAATGTCATTCTAATGTTTTCATTTTCCTTATGTAAATATGATTATTCTTTTTTTTTAAAGATTTTATTTATTTATTCATGATAGACATAGAGAGAGAGAGAGAGAGGCAGAGACACAGGCAGAGGGAGAAGCAGGCTCCACGCTGGAAGCCCGATGCAGGACTCGATCCCGGGACTCCAGGATCGCACCCTGGGCTGAAGGCAGGCGCCAAACCGCTGAGCCACCCAGGCATCTCCAAATATGATTATTCTATAGAAGTTCTTCCAACTTTGTCAGAATGGGCTGTGAGCTTTTGTGTAAAAGAGTAGATTAGTGAACTTGAACTCAAAGTGACATGGATAATATTAATCATGGATGGCATTTATTAGAATGTATGTGGGGAAAGAGTAGCTTTACATATGCATTAAGTGATTTTAAAATATATTTCCATTTGGATGAATTTACTTCTCTAAAATATAGGTATGTGAGATTGAGAAAGAGTTGCATTGGTTAGATTTGAGGAAGATTTGCATTATTTTTACTATATACAGTTGAGTGTTTTACTTTTGCCCTAAATGTGCGAAAGGAGAGTTCCTACTACATCCCACGCAGGTGGCCAGGGAGCTTGGACGTGGTCAGGGACGCAAGAGAGGTTCACTGGTCTGTCGGGTCCAGGCCAGGGAAGCACTGGATGAACAGCTGGTCACGAGGAACCTTCTCACACACGGCGACCGACCAGCTGAGCTGCATTCAGGAGGGGACGTCACATGCCAGAGACATCCAGAGGCAAGACGCCGAACACGTTGCTGGGAGCACCTTTACCAGTCCTGCCCCGTGGTCCCTGGTCCCCCTGGTCCCTGGTCAGCGGTTTCACAGAAGTGTGAGCACATCAGTGACGTTTACTTGGGGGCATCTTCTATCCCAGCTAAGTGGGGAGGAGGTCTAGCAGGGGGGCTGTAATGCTGCCAGGTGAACTATATACAAAATGAGAAAGAATGTCACAAAAGGAGAAAAGGGGGGGGGTGTTAGATGGCTTTTCCCTGAGCCAGTAGTTACCTCTACCTTCTTTCTCGAAGACTGCATTGTGGTGTGGTCCTACAACGCTCCTGACCGAAGCTGCTGGGCGGCTGTAGGGTGTAAATACTATGGAAAGATAGGGCCTCACTCCCCATAAGGTGCAGATTTAGGATTTGTGCAACCTCACGTCATTCTCACTCTTACACAGTAAATGGATAGATTCACGCATTAGGATTTTACAACCCATGACTATTTTCTGGAAGAAAGTCATAGTCTCTTAAATGAGACAGCTTTGGGGTGAGCGCTATTTGTGGCACCTTCCAAAAGTGACAATATTCCAAAAGTGAATATTTTGGAATATTCCTTCCTTCCAAAAGTGACAATATTTAGAGTATGTCAGGTGGCGGGAGGTAAATGACAGCTTCTTTAACCAACAGAATTTTTCTTTAGGATCCAATTAGCTCGTATGTATTAAAAAAAAAAAAATCTCCCCACGCAGTAAATACAAGTGTGATATATTATGACCCAGGTGATGTTGAATTGCATGCCACTACCCACCACTAAATTAGAGCCCGAAAAGTGGCAACGCGTCTCCCCTCGGCTTCTAATTAATTTCCATATCGTAGTTTACCTGTAACACCCTCGAAAAGGGCTAGGAAGGATCTGTCTCAACCAATTTCTTCAAAGCCTTAAATATTCTGTGTAAAAACACAAAATAATGTTCTAGGCTCCCCTGCCCTCGCCTTTCGACCTCCATGCCACGTACGCATCCAGACGGCATGTGCAAGCCACACGCGGGGCTGACATGGTGGTGGTACATGTTGTAGCAGGTCGGCAAGTGTGCAGGAAACTCGGGTAGTTTGTGGTCATTAGGCAGGCGGCGGGGGTGGGGGTCATGCCTCGTAGAATGCCAGGCTATGGGCCGCAGCCCTGAGTGTCCAGCAGGTGACCTTCCAGGAGGCACGCGGTGCTGGGGACATGAAGGAAGCACAGGGAATGATCACTTCGCCGACTTTGGTGGAAATCTGCGTATAGGGCTGTGTCCTTTCCACAGCAGGACTTGTCACCACTCACAAGAATCTCAAGACATAGGTAGGACTGTTATTTCTATTTTACAAGTGAGAACTAGGAGGCTCGTTTACATGATTTCCCCACGGGCAGGTTGTGAGATGGACACAGGGCACCGATCATCGGACTCCTGTCCTGAATCACCTGCTTCACTTTTTTGCCCCTGACCCCCAGACATCTGAGCATTCAATCCATTTGTCTAATAGGATCTCTTCTTCACATGCCTGTGTCACCTAATCCCTTAGACAGAGAAAAGAAATCCGGACATTAATAAACTGGTTATCTACCATTTTCTGGCGTAAATAGCCCATTAGAACATTAACCGAAATCAAAGTAAAACAAAACTAAGCAAAACAAAGAGTCAGGCTGGAAATTTTAGCCTTGAATCACTGATCAAAGCAGATACATTCTCTGTTTTAATATATTGTTTTATCCCGAAGGTTCTTTTTCCATAAGAATCTTCATGAAGGGAGGTAAAGATAAATAATTTTAAAACAAAGGGGATGGTACGGCATAAGGTTTTCTAGGCAGTACGTATATTTTTTAGGAAAACGTTTCTGTTTAATACATAAAATTCAGTTTGGATCCTGATGTATTATATCTAACATAATCTGCAATTAAGTAATTAGCTATAATAACCCTTGAAAATGAAGCAGTATATTATTATTCAGTATATTACTAAAAATCAGGGACTCTGGAGTCAGGCAACTTGGATTCGAATCCCAGATTTGCCAGTTTGTGTGGCCTTGGACAAGTCACTTAACCTGTCTAAGCTCTTGTTTCTTCCTCCGTATAATGAAAATAATTGTGTGCTTCAAAAGTTTGGAGGAATAAATCAAATGTGTAAACTTCTGAGCTCAGTTTCTGTATTGTAATAAGCAATCGGTAAGTAATCCATAATTATATGAGTCTGTGATGCTTGGGGGTACATTTAGGGCAATACTCAGACGTGAGTATCATAGTCATGTATTTATTAGTTATTGCCACGAGTTTAGGTTTATTTTTTCAGGGATTACGCATAAGGTAAAAAGAACAGAGAGGTGAGGATAAACCATTTAAGGTAGAAGAATGCAGAGGAAACAGCCCGTGAGGAAGATCAAGGGGTGGCTGGAAAAAAAAAAAAAAAAAAAGAAAATTAGAAACATAGGAAGGAGGGAGTATATTAGGATATTGAAGGAACTAAATATATATGAGGATATTTACTACAAGACTTGGCTCACAGGATCCTGGAGGCCAGGAATCCCCACAGTCTGGCCTCTGCAAGCTGCAGAAGCAGGAGGCCTGGTGGTGTCGTTCAGTCTGAGCTCAAAGACCTGGGAACCCGGGGAGCCGATACTGTAAGTCCAATTCCAAAAGCCTGATACTGTGGGGGCTGATGGCATTAGTGCTGGTTTGAGTCTGAAGGCTTGAGAACTGGGATTGCTGATGTCCGAGGCCAGGACGAGAGCGATGGCCTGGATCAAGAAAAAAGAACAACTGAGCCCTTCCTCCACCTTTTCGCTCCGTTCAGGTCCTCAGGGATTGGAGGATGCCCGCCTGTGTGAATGAGGGTGACCTTTACTCTGTCTACTGATTCTGGGGACACCCGCCAGATGCCCCAGAATAATGGCTTACCAGCTGTGCCTTAGCCCAATCAAGTTGACATATAAAATCAACTTTTTCAACGTGCCCCCTGTCAACGTGGCACCCATATACATGAGCTAAACCACACTGAGTCTCCAAATACAGACGCTTCACAAGGTCATCATCCTAACAGGAGACGGCCCTTCTGCATACCGTTGAAGATGCACCAACCCTTTCCTCAGAGAGGAGGTGAAGTCCTTTAGTGGTGTCGGCTTCTTCCCTCGATACCCTATAACTTAGGCTTTGGTGTATAATCCGCAATGCGGGAGTGCTGGTATAGTGTCACTACGGCTTGCGTTACGTCCTAAAGAAAACAAAGACTGCTTCCATGTGTGTCTAAAGTCGCGCAGATGTATTCAGCACAAAGCAAGACACGTTCACGACAGGTGCGGCCCTTACTCCTGCAACCGGTCGTGTGGCCCTCGTTGACGTTTATGGCCACCTTCGTCTGCCACACGTTTTGTATTTCCTTTGCCTTCAGCGAGCACCGTAGCGGGGGGCAGCTCTTCACCTGCAGGAAGGTTTAAATCTTCATTCTGGAAGGGTCTGGACCACGGGCAGTCTTGCCTGGATCGGGTGGCTGTCGTTTCCATCGACCTTAGCCACAGGGCTGGGGGCTCTAGGAGTGGCCTCCACCCCCGACGCTCTCACCTCCGCTGTGAGGCAGCGGCCCTGCTCCTCGGTCGTCCGCACCCGTGTCCCCGGCCGACACCACGACGTCCTTCTTTGTTGATCAGAGGCCTGGAAGCCCGAGGTGGCCGAGCCAGAGTCTCCGCTGCCCGTTCAGCAGAACCACCGCGTGTCCTGGTGGAACTACTACCTTCTGTGGAGCTAGAATGTCTGCAGCAGAAGAACGTAAAATGACAAAAACAGGGGAAAAAAATTTGCTAGTGGCTTGCACTGATGCCCGGGCCCCCGCACCCCCTGCACTCTCTCTCTCTCTCTCTCTCTCTCTATCTCTCTCTCTCTCTATGTCTATCATGAATAAATGAATAAAATCTTAAAAAGAAAATACCTAGTAGTGTCTAGGTGTTCAAGTTCAACGTCTTGAGGGACCTCCACACTGTTTTCCAGAGTGGCTGTGCCCGCTGGCATTCCCACCAACAGTGCAAGAGGGCTGCCCTGTCTCCACATTCTCACCAACACCCGTGGTTTCCTGGCCTGTGAATTTGATGTGTATTTCCAAAACTTGTGGTTTTGATCTGTATTTCCCTGATGGCAAGTGATGTGGGGCATTTTTCATGCGTCTGTTGCCATTTGTATGTCTTCTTTGGAGAAATGTCTGTTCATGTCTTCTGCCCATTTCTTGATTGGATTATCTATTCTCTGGATGTTGAGTTTGGTGAGTTCTTCATAGATTTTTAGATACTACTCCTTTATTTGCAGATATCTACTCCCATTCTGTTGGTTGCCTTTTGGTTTTGTCGACTGTTTCCTTTGCTGTGCAGAATCATTTTATCTTGAAGAAGTCCCAATAGCTCATTTTTGCCTTTGTTTCCCTTGCTTTTGGAGATGTGTCTAGCAAGAAGTCGCTGCGGCTGAGATCCAGGAGCTTTCTGCTTGTGTTCTCCTCCAGGAATATTGGCTATTTTTTAATTATAACAATCTCATTAACACGGGTACTATTGTTATGACTCACTTGAAAGAAAAGCTGCAACTCTAAGAAAAGAAGGTAAGCTAATTCTACTAGAATCTTCTGTCATTGGTACAGAAAGCTTGGAACTTGGAGGCAGCAGCATCTAAAACTTGCTTGGCTGAGTCTTAAGGATCTGGGCTTGAGATGTTTCACAGCACTTGTCACTTGCACCAAGGGTGTCAGTCATTAAGTTTGAGTGATTTACTTGGATTAAGTATGACAGGAATCAGGAGGAGGGAAAGAATTCCATGAATCAGAGTAGATCTTTCTAGGCTGGGCCCAGCAGAAGCAGAGGCATGGAAGAGAGAAAAACGTAAGTTGTGCTCACAGAGTGCTAAGTAGGGAGGTTGGGCTAGAGCCGAGGACTGTGCTGGGGAGCTGATCTCAGAGAGATGGAGCTCAGGCAAGACCCAGGTCAGACCTAGGTAGGAGAACATTATCGTGTCAGAAACCAGACATATTTATAATCCCTTTACCTGCTTTGAAGAGTTTCCTTACAAGGAAAGTAGTCATTCTGCAATCAGGAATTATATGTGATTTTTCTTAGTTCTGCTAAAATATATTTTGGGAAAATGCCACTTAAAACATATTAGCCTCCTCCTCATCAACAAAGTGTTCTGTCAACACCAAAAGTGATCCTGTCATCCCTCTCTCACACTTGTTTTAATGAGCTCCTTTTATCTTTTAAACCCTATAGATCTTCCCTAGTACCATCTGAAAGCCTTCGGTTTGTTGTATTTTTACCCAAGAATCTTGCCTCCTACACCCTTGTGTCAGGAAATATAAGGAACTATATTCAGTCCACTATTATTTGTGACCACAGAAGATAGTAAGTAACCTTAAAGTCCATAGGTAAGTCCATCAAGACAAATGGGGTGTAGTTATATAACAGAAAACTATTCAATAGTAAAATAAAGCTAAATGAATCTAAATGATTTATAAAACAGTGTTACGTTTAGAATCCATGGTCCTAAGTCATGCCTAGAGTATGATAGAATTTGTATAAATTTGGAAAATTCACACAAAACAATAATGTCTGCTATTTATAGAGACATAAAAGCATTAAAAGATGGATTAGGAGGACTCGTGGTAATAGTTGTGTCTGTGAAGGGGATGTGGGAACTGGGATTGGGGAAGAGCTCAAGGAACTCTCGATGTCAACCAAAACACTTTTTTTTTTATAAGATAAACTAAGCAAAAAGTGACAAAACATGAGCATTTACTCATCCAGAGAGGATTTACATGTAGGTTGTTATATTTTTCTCTGTAGCTTTCTGTATTTTTTCCATCCTATCAAGAACAAAAATGAAAGATAAAAATGATCATTGAGGAATAGATTAGAATGTAAGATCTCACACTGTCTACTTTCTAAGACTGTTATTCCCGATGCCTCATCAATGGACTTTATGTTTTGAAAGATTTTGTTCAGTGAGTAATATTTATTAGCATAATTCACATCCTCATTTTCTTTTAAAAAGTGTAAATGCCAGTAAGAGCTAATCCTCAGCCTGAGATAAACATTCGTAGAGGAATATGACATAGTGATTGTTATTTTGCCCAGAGTTGTACTCGCGTGAATGTTGTGAGGGTGTTGATGAAAGGACTGGTAGGGGAGCCGGGGTGGCTGTCTAGCTCCTCCTCCTCCTCCTCCTCCTCCTCCTCCTCCTCTTCCTCCTCCTCCTCAAGAAAGCACCACTGCTCCTTGCTCTTTAATAACCAGTTGATGAGTGTTGTAAAGGGATTGCACACTTCGTTGTATCACAAAATCATGTATATTCAAGGTTAATGTTATAATCCTGACTATGCTATGCAATGAAGTTTAAAGTTTTTGGGGGGATGTGTGGGAATTTATGCTGATAGTTATCATCAAGCATTCAAAAATTAGTTAAGGGCACATAAGGCTATATCTTTAGTTATAATAGCAGCATATCAGGAAATATTATATAACATATCCATGGATTGGAGGAATTACCTTGCGAATGCTATAGGTATGATAGAACTCCAGCCAAAGCAAATAAATTTGACATTTTAATGGCCTATGTAATCTCACTTGGAACAAATACCTGACTACTATTTTAATTTTAGAAATATTTCAAGCAATTTGAAGATTTTCATTAATATCTTCATGAGTCCCTAAGTAGTGGGGGATTTCACAGTGGGTTGGGGATCTAATTATTGCTTTTTGAATCAGTGAAACAATTTACTTTTATCTCTAGAAAAGTTCAATCCCTTCACAAGTATGACTACTTCTTCATTTAGTACAAATTTAGGAGTTCTATGGAAAAGCAGTAAATCACAAAAAGATAAATTTTGGCATGAGAAAACGGAATATAGGACACATGAAGATGTGCCATTTAGAGACGTCTGGGTGGCTCAGTGGTTGAGCATCTTCCTTCAGCTCAGGTCATGATCCCAGGGTCCTGGGATCGAGTCCCACATCAGGGTCCCCACAGGGAGCCTGTGTCTTCCTCTGCCTGGGTCTCTGCCTCTCTCTGTGTCCCTCATGAATAAATAAATCATATCTTTATAAAAAATGTGACATTTATATGAAAGAAAGATTGAGTCTGAGGTTGAAAATCCATTAGTATGATAAGGTCCAAATTTGGGGTAAGTATTGAAATCACCTTAATAATACTAAAAAGGTAGACCAACAGAGCTGAGCCCATAGCTTTCCACATAAATTCTAAACTGACTAAAGGAAACCATTACTATTTGCAAGTCACTCCAACTTATCCATGCGTCCTATCTCCGGTAAATACCTGGCAATGCGTGGGATGCCTACCAGGGGTGCTGGCTGGGAGGAGAGAACATGCATGCTCGCGTTGAGATACGGTGCCAGATCGCACAGGTCACTTTAGGTCATCAGGCCCAAGCCAAATATCACCACTTGAGAAAGATTGTTTAATGCACTAGTGGGGGAAGGGGGCCCATAAGCCTCCAGACTCTATCAGGGCTCCTCCAACAGTCATGACTTCAGTTAGAGTTCTCTGTGTGGCTCCAGAAGGCGGAATGAAAATCTGCTTGCTAATGACAACTCATTGAGTTGAATGACAGCTGTTGGATACTCACGGAGAATGAAGCAAGCATCGCCTGGTGCAGGCTGTACCCTCTGTGCACAGCTTTGTGGCAAGAGGATCTCCACTATGAGCGCTAGAATTAAATATGAGCTATTAATGAAGGGAAATCTCTCGCTACCAAAAAAATAGCCTTAAAAAGTATGGGAGGGAAGAAAACTCTGAGAAATAATATAATGCTTCACTCTGGTCTACTAGGTGACTGATTGCTACAACATTCAAATCTACGGGTCACCCGTGTGGTAGGGATTTTGGCCCGCAGACATGTCAACATAAATCCTTATTTACACTCATTTAAGAATTCATAGGACTACTTGTCATAGGAAATATGGCTTTTTTGGGTTGTCAGTCTGTGTGCAAACATGCTCTTACATACAGTAGCATTTGTACGACTTAGAATTTAGAAAGCAGTAAGTCTGGATTCTGAATAAGCTATATGTAGACTTTACGAAAATTGCAAACATGGAATCTGTAATATCATTTTGGCTACCATATTCAATTGATTTTCTTTGATGAGATTTTGTAGAGTACTTTGATATGCTATTTCTTGAACCCATCAAAACAGAACTGGAGATGAAAGGATAGTGACTACTGACACTTCTGCTGTTCTGCTCGGCATCAAAGCGATTTGATCTATACACAGAGCTCCATTCTGTTTGGCTGCTTGAGAGATGAGTATTACAAGACTTTTACAAAAACGGTAAAAGAAAAATTGTTATTCAAATTTTATATTTCAGGGAAGAGTGATTTGCTCAGGGATTTACATTTTGGTGAAAAAAAAATGTTGCTTCTCTTCTAGACCTCAGATTCCTTTTTGGAGCAATGCACAGTTGGCTACACGAGCATAAACAAATGTGAAACCACATACTGAGAGACACTACATTAAGAAAGTGAAATAAATTCAATGCAACGTCAGGAAGTATCATTCTCTGTCACTCTCTGAAGGAAAGGGTAATGTGTCTCTTTGTGCCAGAGTCGTCTCGGCATGAAGGACCTAGAATACATCTTTGTGCTATTCATTACCTCCTTTCCTCTGAGCCTTCATTCATAAACTTGAGAAAGTTAGGTGTTTTTACTACCTTACATTGCCTTATTCTTTTTATTTAAAAAAAGATTTTATTTATATATTTATAGCAGAGCGAGAGAGAGCATGAGCTGGGGAAGAGGTTGAGGGAGAGGGAGAAGCAGGCTCCCCAAGCCACACAGTGGGGCTCGATCCCAACACCTCTGGATCATGACCTGAACCGAAGGCAGATGCTCAATGGACTGAGCCCCCCAGGCGCCCCTGCCTTATTCTAATCCACTCCAGGACAAGGTGTTTTTAAAAATGTGTAAAACCAGTGATTTGATATGGTGGCTTACTAACAATCTAGCACTTTCTTCTTTGGGAAATACCGAAGGTATCTTCCTGCTTTCCAAGTCCTGGTTGGAGACCTCTGCTGGATTAATTCCTTTATGAAGAATGAAGACCTGGGCACCTGGGCTGCTCAGTGGCTCCCCCCCCCCCAGAGAGCCTGCTTCTCCCTCTGCCTGTGTCTCTGCCCCTCTCTCTGTGTCTCTCATGAACAAATAAATAAAATTTTAATAATAATACAAGAAAGAATGAAGACCTTGCAGGAACCAAGTACGTAGGGTATGAGCCACTATGGTGTTCCTTAGAGAAAGGCAACTCCCCCTTGGTCTTCTGTCAGGAAGTGATCTCTTCTTTCAAGGTGAATCCTGTTGATCCTGTAACCTCTGTTTTATAACATTTCTTACAAGACCAGGGGCCCCAGCACTCCCTTTTGCACTCCAATTACAAGAGCATATAATGAGGAGAGGTCTGTAGAGATGACTCTGTGGGCTCCCCGTTGCCACAGGGTGTTCCTACTTATTATTTTTTATTTTTTTTAAATAAAATTTGTGTGTATATATGGGTTTGATCTGTTTGGGTCCACTTATACCCTGCTTTTTTACAGTACAGTGCTGTAAATTTATTTTCCCTTCCTTAGATTTTCTCTAGCTTACTTTATTGTCAGAATACAGTATCTAACACATGTCGCATACAGACTATGTGTTAATTGACTGTGTTATCAGTCAGGCTTCCGGTCAACAGTAGGTTATTAGTAGTTACATTTTGGGGAATTTAAAAGTTATAACATGGATTTTCAATTATGCAAGCCCCTAACACCTGCGTGTTGTCCAAGAGTCAACTGTGTATATAAAGTTGTACAACATGGTGATTTGAGATACACACACACACAGTGAAATGATTATCACCATCATTCCAAGTAATATATCATGTCCCCAATTTTTACCATTACTTAAGTTGAGGTATAATTAACATATTAGTTCCATTGTACAATAGAAGAGTTTGATATTTGTATACATCGCAAAGTGATCACTACAGTAAGTCGAGTTGGCATCTGTCACTGTACATAGTGATGAGAACTTTTAAGATTTACTCTATGAAATACAGTGTTCTTAAGCGTAGTCACAACCATGTTGTACATTATGTCCTCATGACTTATGAATTTTATAAGTGGAAGCTTGTCCCATTTGATGTGCTCTACCTGTTTTACCAAAACCTGCCCCCTGGCCTCTATACTAGCAACCTCCATTCTGTTCTCTGTGTCTATGAGTTTTTTTTTTTTTTTTTTTTTGGCAGTTGTTTTTTAGATTCCACAATCAGTGAGATCATAGAGTATTTGTCTTTCTCTGATTTATTTCACTTAGTGTAATCCCCTCAAGGTCCATCTATTTTGTCACAAATGGCAATATTTCACTCTTCTCTTATGGCTGAAAAATATTTCATAGTATATATGTATTATATCTTCTTTAACCACTTATCCATCAAAGGACACTAAAGTTGTTCTCATATGTTGGCTTTTGCAAATAACATCACAATGAACATGGGAGTGCTTAAATCTTTTCAAATTTGTGTTTTTATCTTCTTCAGGTAAATAGCCTGAAGTAGAACCACTGGATCATACGATAGTTCTATTTTTAATTTTTTGAGACAGTTCCATAGTGTTTTCCATACTGGCTGTGCCAATTTATAATCCCACCAGCAGTATACAAGGGTCCCTTTTCCCTGCGTACTCACCAACGCTTGCTATTACTTATCTTTTTGATAATAGCCATTCTAACAGGTGTGAGGTGATATTTCATTGGAATTTTGCTTTTCATTTCCTTGATTAGTGATGTTGAGCATCTTTTCATATACCATTGACCATCTATATGTCTTCTGTGGAAAAAAAAATCTATTCAGATCTTCTATCCATTTTTAAATCAGATTGTTTTTTGTTGTTTGTTTTTGTTTTGTTTTTGCTAAGCTGTACGCATTTTTAAAAAGATTTTATTTATTTATTCATGAGAGAGACACAGAGAGAGAGAGGCAGAGTCACAGGCAGAGGGAGAAGCAGGCTCCCTGTGGGGAACCCGATGTGGAACCTGATCCCAGGACCTAGGATCACGCCCTGAGCTGAAGGCAGATGCTCAACCACTGAGGCCACCCAGGTGCCCCAGCTATATGATTTTTTTTAATTCACTATGGATATTAAACTCTTATCAGATATATGATTTGTAAATATTATCCCATTTGATAGGCTGCCCTTTCATTTTGTTGATGGTTTCATTTGCTGTGCAGAAGCTTTTTAGTTGTATTTGATCCCAATTATTTGTTTTTGTGTCAGATCCAAAAATCATCACCAACACTGATGTCAAGAAGCTTACTGCCTATATTATCCTCTAGGAGTTTTATGGCTTCAGGTTTTACATTTAATCCTTTAATCCATCCTAAGTTAGTTTTTGCATATAGTGTAAGAAAGTGGTTCAGTTTCATTCATTTGCATGTGATTCTCCAGTTTTCCCAGCGCCATTTATTGTCCCTTTACCCATTGTACATTCTTTCCTTTCTTGTAAATTAGTTGTCTGAATATGCATGGGCTTATATCTGGGCCATCTATTCTGGTCCATTGATCTACACATCTGTTTTTGTGCCAATGCAATGCTGATTACTATAGCCTTGTAATATAATTTGAAATCAGTGAGTTACATAGTTATCATTTGTGTGCATGTGATGAAAACACCTGAAATCTATTCTCTTCACAAATTCCCAATGTTCTTCATTTAAAGAGTCATCTATCCTAGTTAAATGCCTACTTATTGTTTAGACTTTAATTTATGTTACTTTTTCTTTTTTTTATGTTACTTTTTCAGAAAAGCCTTCACCCATCTCCAACACAAGTTAACTTTTGGAGTGTTATACCTTTATAGTATCATGATATTTTTCTTTCCTATGTAATACTTCAGCATTTAGCTATTTTACTTGTGCTTGTGTTATATGAACCTGACCCCAATGAGACTAGGAATCATGTCTGTTTTCATTGTTGTCTCAGGTATATAGTATGTTTTCTGATACTGAACTAAGTAAATAATAACATGTCATTGAATAAATATCTACTTGAACCGGCAAAAGACTTGGTAAACTAAAAATTTCCACCAACTATTAGTAACTTCAAATGTATTCATAGAAAATAAAATGACTTTACCTTTGATGTCTTATAACCAGAAACAGTGATTTTTGTCTGCAAGAGAAGAATTTTTGATGCTTTATTGTATATTTAAAAGATGGTATGAGGAAGAATAGTTCTCAAAACAGTTATAATCTGGCCATCTCATTTTCCTTAAATTTTTTTTTTAAAAAGACTTAGAATTGCACTAGTTTACTTTTTCTACTCATCACATAAGTGTTTAACTAGCTCTTTGATTTACATTGGATGGGAAAACACTGG
Organism: Canis lupus baileyi; assembly: GCF_048164855.1. Classification (NCBI taxonomy): domain Eukaryota; kingdom Metazoa; phylum Chordata; class Mammalia; order Carnivora; family Canidae; genus Canis; species Canis lupus. The sequence continues at coordinate 43,260,124 of NC_132868.1, read as the reverse complement.
CATAATGGGAGAAGTTTGCATAATGGAAACTGTTCTGATATCCAACCAGCTATGCCAAGATTCAATTTTACTTAATTGCTGTCAGCATACATATCCAGTCCATGCAGTGGAGAGCGAGGGGCTGCCTGGTGAGGGGGGGCTGTGTCTTAGGGCATTTGAGGTGATTTAGCCCTCAAGAGTCTGTTTACTAGGGTGAGTGACAAAAGTGGCTCCCATCATTAGCTTAGGATCTTTTTTAAGGAAGGCGTCTTTTGCTTTATCCCATACATATATCATTTTCTGACACACAACTTATGCTCCAGCCACATTGAACTTCTCAACTCACCCTAAACACAGGCTCTATCACACCCCTTGCCTTTGTATACACCTGTCACCCATCCTACTTTTCCCTTCCTGCTAGGGGAAATAAGATAGGAATCTGGTCTTTGAAGAGTCAGCGTAGCCAAACTTCATTACTGCTACTTGATGGATTTTTTTGTATGTCCTTTTGAGTAGACATTCTCTTTTATTCATCTTCATATTATATATATATATATATATATATATATATATATATATATATATATATATATATATTTGTATCTTCATCATCATTCATGTTGGGTAGCAGCTACAGACTTAAAAAAAAATCCTTTTTCCAAGCTCCTGTCTATGTCCCTATGTCTGTGCTCTATGCCCCTTCCCCTCTGACGTTAACCATTTGGTTCACATACTTGCTATTGGCCCCACGCCTCTCTCTCCCTCCCTCCCTCTCTCTCTCTCTCAAGGACATTATGCTCATCCTTATCTTCCTCTCTCTATAACCATTAATCTTTCTTTGTTGTTTCTTGTTCTCAGTGCTTATATATTAAAAACCCAATCCCCTCATCTAAATAAAACCAAAGACTCATTACTAACTGGGATGTGCTTGGCAGCCATTGACTTACCTTATATTATTCTCTCGGCAGCCCCAATCTAGTTTCTGACCACCTGGCCCCTCTGCTTCTGTATCTACCATTGAATTAGATCCCATTTTTTCAGTGGCATTAAGATGCCCTTCTTAATCATATTTGAAAGCTCCCCCGTCCTCTTATTCCTTGGTATTTCAGTGACACTTGTTCTATCAACAACTTCAGTCCCTTCCCAAACTCCCCGTTGCCTTTCCTCTCTCTCATCTACAGTGGTTCCTATTTATCTTATGTGTCTTTTCCCTTCAGTTATCAGCTCCTTTTTCTCCTACAGTTTCTCAACTTTCCCAACTTTTTTTTTCTGGTCCTTTGTTCTTAAACTTTGTTTATTTTGTAGAAGCTACTGTCCTCTTTTTCGGTTCTATTTTTATTTTTTTAAAGACTTTATTTGAGATCATGGAGGGGGTGCACAGAGATAGAAGGAGAAGCAGGCCCCCTGCTGAGTCCTGACGCGGGACTCAATCCAAGGGCCCTGGGATGATGACCTGAACCGAAGTCAGACACTTAACCAAATGAGCCACTCAGGCACCCCTCTTTTTCTGTTTTAAATATTCGCTTATAAATCACATTCCTAATCTTTTACTATATCTTCCCTTCAAGGTGCAACCCTTTAGTTCCAGTGACCTTTAAGAAGGCTCCTTTGGAAGTTTCTTCAAAACTAAAAACTTAAAAAAAAAAAAAAAGCATAACAGAATCCTTTAGTGTGACTATAACCAAACTTCTCATATTTTGTCCTTAAGAAGGCTCCATTTTGCCTCACCCACATTTCCAATGGTGTCACCAAGACTTCTAATGACAAAGCCCCATGTACTCTCGAATAGGTCTCCCCTGTTTGATTGTCCTCCTCTGCCATTACCCTTGTGAGGACTTCAGGCTCATATGTGAATGTAACTTCTTCGTAGCCTTATTTTCTACTTCTCGTATCTTCCGTTCTCTCCAGACTGTATCTTACTTTTCTCTAACTCTTTTTGCTTTGAGTAACTATACTGTAGAGTTGGCTCCTCGTGTTGTAGGGAGGCCATATCTGAAAGACTATATTCAGAACTCCATTTATGAGACCATAACAATAGTCTCAGTGATCTTCTGCGGGTACCTATAATTCTCATTGCCTTAAAAAAAGTCACAATATATAAGAAAGTTAATAATGTTTGTAATATAGCCTCCAAAATAAGCTCACATACAGCAAGCACGTGGGCCATTAGGTAAGTAAAAAGGGGGATGGAAATGATTAGGCCCGACTGCACAGGCATCAGCTGATGATGGACACAGTTGCCCTGGCACTCAGATCTGTTCCTGTTCTAATTTGTTTTAAAACTCAAGGCCATGAGTCTTGATTATTTCCTGTAAATTAACTATTTTCTTTTAAAGTATCATGTAGTAGTGTGTGGCACAGTGAGCTAGGGGCAAAGTTTATAGGGAAGTTTATAGGGACAAAGTCTGAGAAAGAAGCACGGCTACTGCCTTATTCTCTCTTCATACCTCACAGGTCAGCGTACTGCTTGCTATTGTGTTGTGAATTTTTTCTCCCTAATATCTCCATATGGATAGGAATTATGTTTATCAGTTTGTCTAGCATATCCAACTTCATGGTAAGAGAAAAAAACAAAATAAAACAGCTATAATTCTATTGACTAGCTTGTGTTACCAGCAGCATGAACAAAAGTTAGAAATTAAAGATTCCATCATTAAATAATTGGAAACACGTACATGTTACTTCTATCTTTAAATGTGAAGCCTTTTAGGAGAATTCAAGGTGCATGTGTGTGTGTGCGCATGTGTGTGAGTGAGTGTGAATGTACATATTTAAATAGTCTCCTTCAATTTAAATGACCTTAAATCTAAAATGTCTTTTTCATGTAATTAAAAAAATTAATAATTACATTATGTCATCAAAACATTTAAGTCCTGTAAAGAAGAAAAAAACATGATCCCACTAATCATACCCATCTGCTAACAATTTTTTATATTTCCTTCTAGTCTGAACATTTATGTGCTCTGTACAATTTATGGTTCGGTAATCATAGTGTATATTTTTCCTCTGAAATTTTAAAAATGGGATTATATCATGAATATTATCCCAGATATCCATATAGCTTCTACGCTTCTGTAATTTAAAAAAAAAAACAAAAAACAGCATCTTGGGATTGAGCTAAAGTCTAAGGACTTGGAGCCATAAGCTTTCCTCTTTCATTGGTAACATGCCAGTGGCCCATTCACTTTTCTCAGCTTCTAGCTCACTGTGCTACACACTATTACATGATACTTAAAAAAAAAAAAAAGTTAATTTACAGGAAATAATTAAGACTCATGGCCTTGAGTTTTAAAACAAATTAGAATCGGCTCTACGCGAAGGATTCTCTCTAGTGTAATGCTGACTGAGAAAACAGGATATTGTCTCTGTGAAATAAACTATCGCACAATCTAAACATGCTCATGCTGAGAAGGAAACATTCAGCCATTTCAAGATACAAGAAATTTGATCTTTTCCCCTTGCCATTTCTGCACTCTTCAGCCGCCATCTCGGGCTGTCGGCCCACCCCATTACTAATATATCCTCTTTGATCTGTGTTCATCAGTTATTGCATCAGAAGCCCTAACTCTCCATTAGTTCAAATAAACTGAAATCCAGAAAAAATAGACCTGGGTTAACTGTAGACTTGGCTCCCTATTACTCTATGTATTTATTTGTAGGGTTTTTTAGAAAGTGTTTCTATTTAAATTCAATTAGTTAACATATAGTGTATTATTAGTTTCAGAGGTAGATTCATCAGTCCTATATAACACCCAGTGCTCGTTACATCATGTGCCCCACTTAATGTCCATCACCCAGGTACCCCATCCCCCCACCTCTTTTCCCTCCAGCGACCTTCAATTCATTTCCTATGATTAAGAGTCTCTTATAGTTTGTCTTCATCTGATTTCATCTTGTTTTATATTTCCCTCCCTTCCCCTAAGCTCCTCTGTTTTGTTTCTTAAATTCCACATATGAGTGAGATCAAATGATCATTGTCTTTCTCTGATTAACCTACTTCGCTCAGCATAATATCCTCTAGTTCCACCTATGTCCTTGCAAATGGCAAAATTTCATTTTTCTTTTTGATGGCTGAGTAGTAGTCCATTGTGTGTGTGTGTGTGTGTGTGTGTGTGTACACACTGGATGGATCTATCTATCTATCTATCTATCATCATCTATCTATCATCTATCTATCTCACATCTTCCTTATCCATTCATCTGTCAGTGGACACCGAGGCTCCTCCCACAGTTGGGTGTTGTGGACATGGCTGCTGTGAACATTGGGGTGCAGGTGTCCTGCCATTTCACTGCATCTGTATCTTTGGGGTAAATCCCTAGCAGCACAATTGCTGGGTCATAGGGTCGCTCTATTTTTAACTTCTTGAGGACCCTCCGCACTGTTCTCCACAGTGGCTGCACCAGCCTGCGTTCCCACCAGCAGTGTAAGAGGCTCCCCTTCTCCACATCCTCTCCAACATGTCATTTCCTGATTTGTTCATTTGAGCCATTCTGAGGTGTGAGGTGATGACTCCGTGTGGTTTTGATCTGTATTTCCCTGGTGCTGAGTGATGTGGAGCATTTTTTCAATGTGTCTGTTGCCATTTGTCTTATTTGGAGAAATGTCTGTTCATGTCTCCTGCCCATTTTGCAATTGGATTATTTGTTCTCTGGGTGTTGAGTTTGGTTAAGTTATTTATAGATTTTAGATACTAGTTCTTTACCTGATGTGTCATTTGCAAATATCTCCTCCCACTCTGCGGTTGCCTTTTGGTTTTGTTGACTGTTTCCTTTGCTGTGCAGAAGCTTTTTATCTTCATGAAGTCCCAACAGTTCATTTTTGCCCTTATTTCCCTTGCCTTTGGAGACGTGTCTAGCAAGAAGTTGCTGTGGCTGAGATCCAAGAGCTTTCTGCTTGTGTTCTCCTCTAGGATTTTGATGGATTTCTGTTCCCTTTTAAGTCTTTCATCCATTTTGAGGCTATTTTTGTGCATGTGTAAGAAAATGGTCCTGTTTCATTCTTCTGCATGTGGCTCCATTTGTTGAAGAAATTGTCTTTTTTTCCACTGGATATTCTCTTTCCTGCTTTATCAAAGATCAGTTGACCATGGAGTTGAGGGTCTATTTCTAGGTTCTCTATTCTGTTCCATGGATCTATGTGTCTGCTTTTGTGCCAGGACCATACTGTCTGGATGATCACTTTGTAATATAGCTTGAAATCGGGCATTGTGATGCTTTCAGCTTTGGTTTTCTTTTTCAATATTCTTTTGGCTATTTGGGGTCTTTTCTGGTTCCATACAAATTTTAGGATTATTTGTTCCAACTCTGTGAAAAAAGCTGGTGGTATGTGAATACGGATTGTGTTGAATGTATATAGATTGTTCTTGGTAGCAAAGACATTTTAACAATATTTATTCTTCCAATTTCTCAATTTCTTTCATGAGTGTTCTATAATTTTCAGAGTATTTGTTTCTTTGGTTTGGTTTATTCCTAGGTATCTTACGGTTTTTGGTCCCTTTATGTTTAAATCAATTCTTTCCTTTGCCTTAATTGTTTGCTTCCTTCCTCAGTGTCATGCATCATCTCTCTGTTTTAAATTATATTTTGGTTCTTATTTGGGGATTATTTTAGAGAAAATGTTTAGTTTTTAATTATTATTCATTATTATTTCTCATTTTATTTTGAAGAATTTCATTACTTTTAGTGACTATTTCTTTATTTCCAATTGAATCTGAAGATATATTAATCCATATCCATCCATCCATCCATTTTTGCATTCTTCCATTTATTTATTCATTTATTCAGAGCCCTCTTTTTAAGTAGGCAAAACTTAGTTGGAACACTTTTATGAGTTGATTCACTTAGTTCAGTTAAAGAAAGGATTAATTTAGTCAAGTAATCATTTGTGAACTATCAATTTTTTCAAAGCACCCATCCATGAAATCAGAATCTGTTTCCTAGAAATGGGGTTTTTATGCTAACATTTCCTGTTGATAATATAAAATACATTTTTTTCCAACAATTATTTAAGATTTCCTTTTCATATCTTTATTATAAAAACTCACAAATTTTGTTTCCTAAACTGATATATTGGTGATATGCTGATATTGTTTCTATCTAGAAAATAGTATTTCTTTTTTCATATGCTAGTTGTCATGATGCTTTATTGTTTTTACTAACACTGATACGTGGTCTATGAATGTACTTTGAAGAGTGACTTTTGGTTATACTAATGTACTAAGACGAACTATTTTCTTTTTCTTAGGAGGTTTCATTAATGCTTTTTACTGCTCTGTATATAGAAGCAAGCAATTATTGAACTTTTTTACACTCTTCAATCCTTCTGTAAAATGCCTTTGATGTGTTCTTCAAGATTATTCTCTGGATAGTCCTCAAACACAGATATTAGCAATTATTATTTTTTTAAGATTTTATTTATTTATTCATGAAAGACACACACAGAGAGAGAGAGAGAGAGAGAGATAAAGGCAGAAACACAGGCAGAGGGAGAAGCAGGCTCCATGCAAGGGGCCCGACGTGGGACTTGATCCTGGGTCTTCAGGATCAGGCCCTGGGCTGAAGGTGGCGCTAAACCACTGAGCCACCCGGGCTGCCCAGATATTAGCAATTATAAATAGATATTTTGGTGTAATAATGACTGATTAATTACCTAGCTCTTGCTTCTGGTTTGTTACATTTTAAATCAGATAATTCTGAATTAAAATCAAGTAAATATTTTAAGTGATATTACAATTTTCTCTCCCCTGGATCACTCTTTGTGTCAGCTCTCCAGATGATTGTTTCATGTTGTATAGTACAGGGATAAGTATGTCTCCTTACAAGAATATTTTCAATCTAATACCAATCACCCTATGCCACTTGTATTAGGGACATTTCTTCTTTGCTTAGTAAATACTTGTTGAAGATGATACCATTAAAAATTGTTAGCATAAGCTAACCATTCCAGCTCTTTCAAAATTATTCATGTACGTTTAATCAACTGAAAGTAAAACCCTATTTTTTAGAATTTACTTGAGCATCTTCAGAACAATGTGTAATTTCTGCTAAAGGAAGATTTTGGGGAAGAAATGCAGAATCAGTCCAAACTTCACCATATGTGTGTACAATATCTTAGGCATTCCATTTCTCAGGAGAACACTTCCCTACTCGATTCCTTCAAAACTTATTTATCACATAACCTCTATATGCTTAATAATTGTACGACCACTCTTTTACTAACATCAATTTTGGCCTTTTATGAACTGATTTTTATTTTTGTGTGTAACAGATGAGACTGATTTAACACAGCTTGACCTGCAACATTGACCAGAGAACACTTAGATTATAAATCAGGGATCATTAGTACTAGCATATTGCTTTCTGTTACATTGTTACACTTCCACAGTTGATGAAAACACCTTTCCCCACAATCTTGCCAATACAGAGCTTTCTGCAGTGGCGGCCTGCCACTACCTAGGGACTACTCTATGCTCTCCTTCTCTCTCTATCTCTATTATATAAGTAATATTTAAATAATTTGTCTTAAAAATTTTCCAACAGTATATATATGTGTGTGAATAAAATGTAAATAATTTTACTTATTTGTTCTTAAAGTAACTATTCTCAACAGTTCAGTTAGCACTTTTATAAATCCGTTTTTAAACATATTTCACTGATATGCATGTGTGTGATTTTTTGCATAAACATATTAAACCATATGCATTGTTTCCTTATTTTTTCTTAAAAATATAGTAACAATATAAATCTATTTTATATTATATATAATAATATATTTTATATTATATAGATTTTATATAAATCTATATCTATTTGCATGTATGTTTTTTGTTGTTTTCCTTTTAAGTGAACATTTAGGCTGTTTCTACTTTTTCTTGATTATATTTAAAAGAATACCTATAATTGAGAATACTGAGTAGGAAAATATGAATATGTCTAATTTTATCAGGTATTACCAAATTGATTAACATTTGCTTATTAATATAATTGATCACTTTCCTCATGTCCTTAATTACTTTTAGCTTGTTTTATCTATCAGTTTTAAAAAACGGCATGGAAAAAAAATTCCCACTTTATGAATTTGTCAATTTCTCTATAGTATTAATTTTGCTTCATATGCTTTAAGACTAAGTTTTCAATGATACACATTTTTTTATTATTATATCTTCTTGATGGGCCACTCTTTTATCATGACTTTATTATCTTCCTCTTAATTTCTTTGAATTCTGTTTTGTCTAAAATTATGCTATACCAGCTTTTTATTTCTTTTGGTTATTATTTCCTTGGAATACCCTTCTTTCTTCTTTATGAACCTCATATGTATATAATTGAATTAATAATAAGCCATGGTTCCTAATGCACTACCATCATTAATAGTCCTTTTATTTTCATTTACATAATTTCATTTTTAATAATTAATAACACTCATTAATGCATGTATATGTAGGTGTTGCTATGTTTAAAGTGTCAAATATACATTTTAGGGTTAGATTCATCATTCATTATCAAGTTTCTTTTTAATACTTTTGAATTTTGTGACTGATTTCTTGTCATCTCAGATTAGGACATTACTGATTTTGATATAATAGTGAGACTGATGATGAGTTCACTTTGGGAGTAGAAGTGCTTGTGTTTTCTGTATTATTTTTAGCCTCTTGTTTCTTGGCAGAAATATTTAAAAATCATTTGACCCTTTTTGTGGGGATTAGCTTAATTAAATGCATAATTTAATTGGCAAATCCACTTGATATAAAAAAAATTAAAATCCTAACGAACAAAGGAGAAAGGTCACCATAGTCAATCTCTTTGGGTTGAGGAACTCTCATTCTTCCCTTAAGATACATTGTATAATGTACGATAATCATTCGACATGCCAAAATGAGGGTACTAGTGTTCATTTGTATGTTAAATATTTAGTAAAGGCTACTTTCTTGATCATTTTAAATACAAATTACATTTCAGAGAACATATATTATTTTCCTCATCATAATGACTCAGCTAGTGTAGTGATTCTCAAAGTGTAGTCAGTGAACCCCTAGAAGTCCCAGAGACCCTTTCTAGAGGTCCACAAGATCAGCGTTATTTTTCTAATAACACTAAGAAATTATTTTCCGAAAAAAAAAAAAAAGAAATTATTTTCCTGTTTTTTTGTTTGTTTGTTTTAACTCTGTCTACCTTTACACAGATGATGCATATGCCACAGAAGATAAAGCACCAGAATCTTACCATGAATCATAGTAGTGGCAATAAACTGTGCTGGTAGAGATTGTATTGTTCATCGCCATGCATGTACAGGAAAGGAGGGGAAAAGTTTCACTTACAAAAATGTTGGATAAAGCCATAACAATAATTAGTTTTATTTAATCTCAATTCTTGAGTGCATGTTTTTTTAAAATATGGTATATGACAAAGTATGCATAAAGCACTTCTGCTACGTACCAAAGGGCAGTGGCTGTCTCAATGTTCAATTGTTGAGAGCTGAACTTGCCTCTTTTTCAAAATGAAATACTATTTTTGTTTGAAAGAAATTATGGTTATTCAGACTTGAGTATTTGGCAGACATTTTCTCAAGAAAGAATGAAGTGAGCCTGTCACTTCAAGGAAAACAACTGACAATATCTGTGGCCAATGATAAAATTTGAGCTTTCAAGTTAAAAAAATCAGAATTTTGAAAACATGAATCTGCCATGACAATCTTGACAGCTTTTCAATATAGGCCTCAGTGCAAAATGAAAATGTGGGGCTCCTTGTTCAAAAGGAAAAAAAAATCCATTAAAGGTATTAAAATAGAAAGCTTTTCTCCTTTTTCCATAGTTTCCTTTTTTGGCTTGTCATGGTGTTTTTTTATTTGCTACTTAGTGTTGCTCTAAGCAGAGGAAGTGAAAATTTTTATATTATTAACATGAATTTTACTGTTTATATTATGCAGTGGCAGCTTAATATACAAATACAAGAACATTTGATTTATATGCAAAATCACAAAAATTGCACAATTTGCATTTCATAGTTGATATGAACATATTATTTGTTCTTACCAGAAGAGCAGAAATGATGTACAACTCTAAGCAACTTTTTATTTTATTTCTAGACATTTGTATGGTCTGTGAACACCATCTTCAGCTTATTTATGACTAAGAAAGGACTGAAAAGAAAAGGACTGTGGGCTGCTTGATCTTTCATTTTCTTACTGTCATCATTTTCAGGGAAAATGGTTGGCTATTACAAGAAAGGAACACCAATGACAAAGGATATGATAGAGTTGCCAGATTCTTCATCTTTCTTAGGAAGCACTGTGTTCTTTCTGCATTCAAAACAAATTCTGATTTGATTGCCAAGGGTGGTTTCTCAGGACCGTTAGCACCCCAACTTAGTCATAGGATTTGCAAGCTTACTTTGTACTTTGAATCTCACTGAATTCCACGTTGTGGGTGCACAAGAACTTCGTGTTTGTGGAACGTTGTGTACACTGTATGTAAAGAGGGCACCAAGGAATGGCTGGCGTGCTGCATATTGCACGTATCTCTTTTGCTCTGTTATCCCACTGGGCTTCACTTACAAAATACAAGTTCAAAGATGAAATTATTAAAAATTTCAAAACCACAAAAGCAGGGCACTATTAAACCAACTTGGGGAACTTCCTGAGTGTGGAGTCTTTTGCAACTGGGCAGCCTTCACTCCCATAAGGTCAATCCTGCTTGAAGACTCTTAGGAGATCAGTGATGATACTAATGAATGTGAACTCTTTATACTGTATAATGAAACATATCAACATCTGGGAGATTCGCAAAAAGCTGTGAACTGATATTTTTCAAACAATCAAAGTATAATTATACCCACTCCAAGTAGCAAATAGGCCAATGTATTTTAATGTCAACAGAAAACAAAAAGTTCATTGCTATGGTTTCAGATTCCACATAGCAGCTAATTTTTAATAACCAACATTCACTGATTTGGGTGCAGGACCAAAGAAAAATATTCAAAGTAACCTGAAAAGACCAGGGAAATATTTTTCCTTTCTTCAACTATACACCTGTGTGAAGCTGGACATTCTTCATATACTTTAACAAAAACATCATATCACAGTACATTGATGGCAGAAGCAGATATGAGAATCCAGGTATTTTCTATTATGTCAAACTTAGTTAAAAAGACTTGCAAAAATACAAAATAATTTCACTGTGTTGAATTATTTTGCAAAATATTTATATCTTAAAATTATACTATGAATGCTAATATGAAATGGGCTTGGATTATTATTTTTCAATGAATTCATAAACTAAAATTTTAATAATTGTTTAAAAAGTTTTAATTTGGAATAGGAATATCCAATAGATAAAATGCTCTTTGGAACTCTCAATTTTTAAGAGTATCAAGGGGTCCTGAAAACAAAAAGTTAGAAAACTTCTTATCCTGTAGATCAAAGAGGGTGACATGGATTTCTCAAGACAAAATTAAACTCATTTTAACAAAAAATCAAAGATAATTGGCGTTTTTAAAAGGTAGTTAATGTATTACCTCTTAAAAAGTCTTAATAGGGTGTTATAATTGGGTTTAAAAATTGGGATTTAAGGAAGAAAGAATCACCAAACATTAATATAAAAATTATGCTTTTATTGACTATAACAATATAAATAAATATATATAAAATATGTTTTAATAATCCTCAAGATACATGCTAGTTTTTGTTCCTTTTACTTTTCTTCTAAATTTGCATATTTTTATTTTCTAATCATAAAATACTTTTATTAAAAGAATTTCAAATGTATAGATGTAGAATACTGTAAATCCTGTGAGCTCTCACACTTTAAAGACATTATCAATTTTTGCATTTCCTCCAATGTCTTTTTATCCTCTAATATAAGTAATAACATTATAATTGTTTTAACATATGTCAAAATCTGATATTGATATACTTTTTTAACAAAGTATCTTAAATTATATTTTATAATTTTTTCTATAACATATAAGATATACCTTTAAATATATATTTCAAGTTAAATATGAAGTTTGGATGGTTTCCAGTGTATAAACAAATATTGACCTGAAATGAATGACTTGGGATAGACTCTTATTATTCATATGGTAGGATTTATGATTACTAAGCACATTCATTAGTGGACTTTTCTACTGTGCAGTTAGTCACAACCAATAAATAATTTATTAACAAATTCACCATTAAGATTTGTGAAAAATTTAAATTTAATTATGGTAAAAATGAGCATTACAGAGTCTCTGGTCTAAAAAAAGCTAAAATCATTTAAAGGAAATATAATGCACATAAATAACTATGATAATAGCAGTATGTCACAAGCCTATTAAAAAATGAGGAAAGTGTCTTGTGCCCCCCATTAGTTAATATTTGATGAAAAAAATTAATGCTTAAATAAAGAACTTTGGTAAAGAATTTTACCAGTTTACCATATTTTCCCAAAATAAAAAGTTTTTTCAGCCCTTACATCATAGTTTACCCACATTATTATTCATAATTAAATGAAATATACTGAATACAGCTCAGCTGTTGCTCGAATCAGAGTCCATTGCTCTATTTAGTTGTAAAAAAGAAGAATGTCCATGATTAGCTCACAAATGTCTTTTATATTCAATTTGAATACCATTCTACCCATCTCTGCTATTGCTTAGTCTATTTGAATTAAGACTAGAGTAGATGTAGACCTCTACACAAGAAGCAACATGTAAACTTGCCACAAATCAAACAGTATAAATTGAAATATATACTGTTCTTATATAAGGTTATTCGTCCAGTGTTAACATTAGAGCAGATTGGTCAATCATATAGTGCAAATTTATATAATCCTTTTTGAAAGCAACATGTCAGTATATATAAAGAGACAAAAAAAACGACATTCTTAACTCGGAAGCCTAATTAGTGTATCATAAAAAGTATTTAAACAAAACAAGAGAAGCTATTAAAATTGTTTATTGTATTAAATTTATAATATTAATGGCATCTGTAATAAATCATTGTCTAACAAAGGGATTAAATATTATGCAGTCGTAAGAACAGTAAAAAGCATTTGCAAAAATATAGTAACTTGTTCAATAAGTCAAAAGGGTAATCAGAATTAGCAGACACTGGGATTAGACCTGCAGAAAATTATGAATGCTTTTAGATAAATATCACTGGGGAATGCACAACACAGAAACATAAAACTTATGCCAAAGTAATAGACTTATATTTGATTTATATCCATTTTGCTGAACGTTCTTTAATATTGCTTTTTCTTGGTAAAAAAACCAAACACATAAACAAAGAGCCCAAGAGACTTTCTGAGGCAATTACAGTAAAACATATTTCACTTGAAATTGAGACTCAGGCTGGAAACCTAGATCTTTTATATATACACATGGATGTGCTTATAGATAAAAAACCTAATTTTGTGAGCCTTAATTTCACCATTGGTTAAATGTAAATTCCACAAGCCCTTCAGAGTTATTAAATTAATAAGATTATATATGTGAAAGTCTCCCTTATAGTTCCTGAAACATAGTTGATATATTCAGTATACTTTAGTTGAATATGAAATCAGGGAGATTTTTTTCATTCTGGTGTTTTAAGAATGTTAATGAATTTTGCCAAAAGGCTTAACGTACTAACCTAGTGAAGGTTATATATACATCAGGAATTCTACTCAAAAAGTGTATTTAGTACTTTCAATACATGTTGATTGTGTGTGCTTGAATGATTTTAAGTAGGGAATCCATTTTTACCTCCAAAGGTTATTTATTGTCACACTCACAGTCATAAAAAGGGAGTCCAGTGCAGTTGTGTACATAGTTCAGGCAAATTGCTTCGCTGTATTAAAAAAAGTAGCAAATCTGCAATGATCTTCTGCAAGAAGACTCTCTAATTTGTATTTTTAAAATGTTTAGTATCATATGAATAGTTGCACAGGATTGTAAATTCTTTGGTAGTTCGTAGTAGAATCCTACAGTCAAACTAATAGGATTCTATGGAAATATCTACAGAGTATCTACTGGTATAGTGGAAATAGCAGAAGAGTGAGATCTGGGAGAACTATGTTCTTATAAATTCAGCTTCATCTCTGCCCTCTCTTCATCTGTCAAGTTAAGGTTACATTAGAAATTATTTAAGGTCTTTCTTCATCTTTCAAATTCTGTGATCTTATGATTTTATTTATCATCTGTCTGTTATCTATCTACCAACCAGCCAACCACTCATTTACCTATGTATCTACTGACCTGTCTGTCTATCTAATGGCCATTAAACATTTCTCGACATAGAACACATACTTCATTACATTTATTACATTATTTATCAGACAACTTTGTGTCCACAAACATCTGAAGTAACTGTGTTAAAAAGCTGCATAATTCCCTATGGTTGTCCTTCAGGCTAATTCCTCATATATTTAATGATGGAAAAATATCCACCTCATCATTATAGGCAAGTCTCTAATATTACCATGTAGTCAATAAACCAACTTTTTTGGAGGAGGTGGGGCTAATACTTATCACTTCTTATATTCCATTCTCTTTTAAAAGCACTTGTCCTACATTATTATATTTGAAACTCAGAGCAATATCTTAAGCAAATACTGTGTAATATGTAAGGATCCTGATACCCAGAAAGCGTATATAACTTCCCATAAAGCCACATATTTAAACAGCCAAATTGGGGTGAAAACCCAGGCCCAACTGCATCAAAGCCTGAGCCCTTCTGTGGTATGGTGTCCTGTTTTATAAGAAGAACTTAGATAATGGACATGTCCCCAGGTGCCTCTCTTGTTTATAATGACACCTCTATAGATATTCATAGGCATCCTTTTCCAAATGGAATAGAAAGTGTCTGTTCTAGGTTTCAGGATCCTTGGTTTGCCAAGTGAAGAGAATGAAAGCATAGAGAGAAGGAAGCTTTATGTCAATTTTTCAAAAGGCAGCAGAATTGGGAGCAGCTATACTAAAATGAAAAATTGGAGCAAAGCAGGATAAGCGGAGAAAAGACAACAAAGATGTGATTGAGAAAGTATGCTTATTGAATTATTAGACAGGATGAGGTAGGAAGAAAAAAAGATGTTTCCACTAATGATGACTGATAGTTGGAAAAGATATTTTTGAAACAAGATAGCCCATTCTCCACAAGTCAAGTGACAGGACCAAATCCAAATTTTAACAGAAAAATGTGGCTATGATAGAGTGCACTTGTATGAACATCACAGGCATAGCTCCGTCAATTGATGTTTCCTGCGACTAAAGCAAGATATTACTGAAGTTGCACATTCATCACTTTCTAAACTAGATGTCAGAGATCTTAAAACACTCCAGAAGGAAAAGTCCCATTTTTTATATGGTGAAAGAGATAAAGCACACAGCAGGAAATGTAATTCTCTTGAGAATTCTTCCCAAAGCTTTTGATAGAACATAGCATTTCTTATGTAGTTTTAAATAAATATCCTACACAGAAATTTTAGCTTTGGGATCCAATTAAAACCATAATTCCTTTGTGCTAAATGCATGTTAAGGACAAAATAGATTGGAATACACAGTATTACCATGAACCTGAAGCTCAATTGCAGAGCAGATGTCAATCAGCAGTCTGTAAGTAAGCCAAAGGTACTTCTGGGATACAGCTCACTGGGTTGTTGGCCTGTGAAAGGGAGACCATTGCCATGGATTTGGCTTATGTGTAGACCAGCCTTGGGGGGGAGGGGTCATAGGATATACACTAAATACTATTCATCATTCTGGATCCTGTCATTGGATCCTCTATTCCTGATCACAAGGACAGGTAGTCAGGTTTCTCATCATCTCCTTTGGGGAAAATGAGTAGCGTCCATTTCTTTACTTGTAGTCAATTGCATCTTGACCACAATTGATTTAAATGGAGTCTTGACCATAATTTTGTTTTAACTTGGTTTAACTTTTTCAGGTACACTGCCTTCTCCCTTGGGATTTTGCTTTATTATTTGATGTTGGTTAAAAAAGAAATGGGAGGCATACCAGTTATCTGTTTCTGTGTAACAAATTACTTTAAAATTTAGTGGCTTAAAGCAACGAACATTTATTATGTCGTAGATTGCGTGGGTCAGTAATGCTGGAGTGGCTTAGCTGTGTGGTTCTGGTTCAGTGTCTCGACAAGGTTGTAGTCAAAGTGCTGCCCAGGTCAGCAATCATTTCAAGGTTCAACTGTAGGAGGATCTACTTCTGAGCTCACTCGTGTGGCTATTGGCAGATCTCACATCTACTTCTAAGCTCGTTCACTAACATGGCAACTGGTTTCTCTAAGAGCAAGCAATATAAAAGAACAAATTAAAAAGAGCCAGCCAGAGAGGGTGAAATGTTAAATGAAACATTTTACCCTTTAACCAAAATGATACATTTACTTCCAGAAAATAATCCCAAATCTCATTCCTATTGTTTGTAGTCATAGGTCAGGAGTGTCAGAATGTGAAGAACATTATTTTTAATAGCTCATCAAAAATTGCAACTGATTTGTGTATTTTAGTTGAGTCTGATAAATGAGGAAAAAATACACTCTAAATGTAACCTAAACTCAAAGAGTAAACCAAGCAAAATTGTAATTGCAGAGTACTTGGAAAATAACATAAAAATAAAGTATGTGATTAATTATATTAGGAATTAATGACATAGGTATAATATGACTGTGACAAATCTGTGGCCTTAAACTTTTTTATAAAATGAAAAACAGCAAAAATATGTGAAATGAGTGTTTAAGACAGAAAGTTAGGAAAAATAAGTAAAACTTACGGAAAAACAGAGGATGATAATAATAATGATTAAAGTAGAAATGAATAAAATAGAATAAAGCAATGGAGGGTTGCAAGCTTTTTAAAGTAATTACAAAAAACATTTTTCTAATAGAAAAATCTACCAAGCAAACTGTTAGCAAACCTAATAATTTATGCATGAGGATATGTATTATAAAAGTAGGATATATGGGTAAGTCATGGTATGTCTATATCAAAAAATATTCTCTGTTGCTTAGGTATAGTGCTTTGAAAAAATAATTTCTTATGAAAATAATAGTTTATGCCAAATTAATAAAAATTATGCTGGAATTCATAGATTTGATTAATTTGACTACCATAGGTAAACTTTGATTTTTTTTTCTGTGGTTTGCTGGAATTAACCATTGAATGATAATAGTAGAATGAAATACCAAGTTGTCCTCTTATAGTATAAATTTATAAAAATGATGTAACCTTAAACTGTGGCAGAAAAGATAAGTCTTTCAAAACTTCCCTTTGAGGTCAAATAAAAAACAAAGACAAAATATAAACACTTGCTGAAAGCAATAGAGAGACAGGATGGTAGTGAAAGATTATTAGGCTAGGATACATGGGAAGAGTGAGACCCGAGAAATAAGACTGGCATTTGATCTATATTTCACTGGGAACAGGTGCAAAGTCTTTAGGGGCAAGTGAAAGGATGAGAAGATGGATACTCCATTTGACATTTTCATAGGGCTAGGTTCCCTTACATTGAGTTGGAAGTATTAAGAGTTATATTGAAGTTATTTTGAAGACTAAGAGTGAAGGTAGGCTCTTGCAGGGACTGCAGTTCAGCTTTGTGTATATCTTGGCTTTGAGTAATTCCAGATTGCCAGTATGCTCTCAAGCACCTTGAAGATAAAAATCTAAATATGTTGGGAGAAAAATAGAATGATTCTAGTACTCAAACTATTTCCTCAAACTATCTTGAAAATATAATACTCAAAACAAAATTAAAATGCTAGTCCTTGAATGAGTAAAAGGAGCATGAATGACAACCAGTATCAGTAATGATAATAGAAATAAATCTACTAGAGCTCCAGATAGCAAAATTACTAAATGCTGCTTTAAATAAAGTATGCGTCTTATGTTCAAGGAGTTCAGTATAGGAATAAAAATATTTGAAGTTGGAATAGGGGAATAAGCACATAGAAAATCTATAACTGAAAAACATGCATATCCAAAATTAGGAACCCAATAGATGGAATTAACCGCAGGGTGGCTAAAAAGAGAATTGGTGAACTGGATTAGATAAGGACAATAAGACCTATCAATCAGAGAAAAAAAATAAAAGATAATACATAGGCCAATTTATGTATAATTTATTCCCAGAATAAAAAGAGAATGAGGCAGAAACAATATAATAATAATAATAATTGCAAATTTTCTAAAATTGAAGACATCAAACTATAGAGTCTAGAAATCCTATGAATCCCAAGTAGGAAACTTTAAAAGAAAAACAGAGGCACATGACAGTAATAATTTTAAAAATCAAAGAGATAATCTTAGTATAAATCAAAAGGATAAATATATATTATTTTTAAGAAGCAATAATCAGAATGATAGCTGAATTTTCAACAGAAGTGATGACAACTGGAGGGGCAGAAATACTATCACCAAAGTGTTGAAATAATTGCTAACCTAGAGTTATAAGTTATAATTTATTGTTGATATTCTTCAAGAGTGAAAGTAAAACGAAGACACTTTCTAAAATACAAAATATGAGAAAATTTGCCAATATACCAACACTGAAAAAGTTACTAAGGAATTTTCTTTAGAAAACTAAGGAATTTTCTTTAGGTAGAAGGAAAATAATCCAGATAGAAGTTCAGAAATGTAATGCATCAAAAGAATAAATAAGGTAAATGTGAATTAATATTAAACATATAAAACAATAAGAACAATACATTGTGAAGTTTAAAACATATAGATAATGAAAATACATGATCTAGTGACATATAATTCGGGAAGTAGACAACGGGAGTTAAATAGTTCTAAGACCCTTCCTCCAAAAAGAGAGAAAATATAGCAATTAATGAGAGTTTGGTTTGGAGGAGTAAGTGCCTAGAAAGTTGATTCTCTTACAAATAACTGCTATAAAATTTGAACACAATAAAACTAATTAACTGAGGGCTCTGGAGACTGAATAATGGTAGATAGATTTTGGATTAGAGTAGAAGCTCGTAGCAAGTGGGCTGGCATGGAGGGAGCTCCCTGGATGTTGTTGCTTTGCCCTGAGGGTGGTCACAGTTGGTGTCTTGGCAGTGCAAACACAGCAGAGCTGTTGTCAGAGCCTACTATTCTTTTGGCCAGAAGTACTTGCAAATGAAGACAAGACAACCAGGGAGACCAGAAAATGAGGAGAGGTGCCAGAAAGGAAAGTTTTGGTGAAAGGAAATCCCAAGTCTTGAATTTGAACTCAGCCTGTCTCCAGTCGATTCCTGAGCCAGTTCTGCATGGGGCAAACTGAAAGCAGCTTGCATCTTAGAGCTGGAGACTTGATCTGAGACCTAAGTCATCGCCTGCCAGGCACATCAGAGTTTACAATATGATTCTAAGTTAACTGCCTTGTGAAACAAAAACAATGTTCTTTGAAACAGCATACTAGAATCCAGAATGTACAATATAACATTCACAATTCCCAGAATACAATCTAAAGTTACTTCACACGTACACATGGAGGAAAATGTGACCACATCTCAAAAAAAAAAAAAAAAACCCACAAAACACACACACACAAATAAAAATATAAATAAACCAAACAATCGATGACACATTAGAGATGATCCAGATGTTGAAATTATATAAAATTACATGGTAGCGGGTGGATAGATAGGTAAATGGATTTGTATTTTTGCAAAGTTCCTACAGTACTAACTCTAAAATAAATTCGAGAAAAATTGAGTGCACCTTATAATTCCTAGAGCAACCATTAAAAATAATGTAAGAGGATATAATGAAAAGCTGAATTCTAAAATACAGACAAATAAAAGGAGGCAAGAGTGAGGAATCAGAGAAAGAAAAAGGACACACAGCAAACAAATAAAATGGCAGACCTAAATCTAACTAAACCAGTTCCAATATAGATAGAATAGATACTCCAGTTAAAAAGCACAGATTTTCAGAAGGGAAAAAAAGTAACATCTAATTATTTCTACCAGAGAAGCACTGTAATATAACGAAAAAGGTTAAGACTACATGGATGGAAGAAGTTGCACTAAAGTAAAACAAAACAAAACCAAAAAAATGCCAAAACAATAAAGACATAGACATAGAGGACTGCTGTAGCTTTATTAATATCAAATGAGATAGACTTGAATACGGAATAATACTAAACATATATACTAATATAAAGAACATTTCATAATGAGAATGGGTCAATTTATTAGGAATTCATAAGAATCATAAATGTGTATGTATCTGATAACAGAACCATAAAACTTAAAAAGCAAAAAAAAAAAATGAATGAAGAAACTTGAATCCTCTGTTTCAGAAACTGGTGGAAAAAACAGATAAAAATGTTAGTGAAACTTTAGAGGATTTGGACAACACTATCAAACATCTTGACATAATTGATTTCCATAAAACACAATACTCAATAACTCTAGATTATATCCACGGTACATTCACCAAGAGAAATCATATATTGGACCATAAAGTAAGTCTCGATGAATTGAAATGGGTGGAGATCATAAAGCATATATTCTCTAACTACAAGGGAATTAAATTAGAAATCAATAATAAAATATTTAGGAAGCATCAAATATCAAAAATAAAGCAACCTAATCTATGGATCAAGAAATAAATCACATGGGAATACAGAAAATATTTCCAACAAATGATAGTATATCTTCTATCTAATGCAATGATGATATGAGAATATTTTGAGCATCTTTATGCCACCAAATTTGAGACCTTTGATGAAATGGGAAAATTCCTTGAAAGACATGAATTGTCTAAGCTCACTCAGGAAGAAATAAACTGAATAATAAATAGTATATCTCTCTATATATTAAACAAATTGTATTAATAGCTATAAACTTTCTGACAAAGAAAACTGTAGCATAGGTGACTGTACCAGTGAATTCAAAGAAACATTTAATGAACAAATAATCCCCATTCTACACAAACTCTTTAAAAATATATATAGCACCTTCTCACTCCCTATACAAAGGCAGTATGATGGTATTAACCAAAACAAGGCAAAGATATTACAAAAAGTGAAAACTACAAAATAATATTTCTCCCGAACTTAGTGACATAAATTAACACAATATTAATGAGCAGCAGTAGGTATTAATTTTAATATATCATGTGGCATTTATCACATGAATACAAAAATTGTCATAGTGAAAATCAACCAGTGTAATTCATTATATCAACAGAATAAAGGAGAAAATCCATATGAATATTTCAACTGATGCAGGGAAGAGCATTTGCCAAAATTCAAAATTCGTCTATGGTAAAAACACTTAGAAAATTAAAGGTGGAAGTGAAATTTCTTATTCTGATAAAGGATAGCAGCAAAAACCCAGAGCTAATATTAAACTTACCTGGAAATGATAAATGCTTTCTTCCTAAGTTTGAAAACAAGGCTAAGATGTCTTTTTCACTCCTCTCATTTAGATGGAGCTAGAGACGCCGGTCATTTGAATAAGGCAACCGAAACCGTTAAGGTCACGAAGATGAGGAAGGAATGAGTAAAACTGTCTTCTTGAAGATGACAGGGTGTTTAGGTAGAAAGTTCTCAGGAATTTGCAAAACAACTACTAGAACTAATAAGTGAACTTAGCAAGATCGTAGGATTCAAGGGAAATAGGCAAAAATGAATTATTAGAATACATTTAACAGTAACCAGTTAGAAAATAAAAATTATATTTAAATCTACTTAAGATACCATTAAAAAATCCCAAGAAATTCTTTGGAATAATTTTAACAAAAAAACATTCACAACCTTTTCACTGATAATTATAGGATATCCCTGACAGAAATTATAGAAGACCAAAAATATATAGAAAGAGCACTGGAAAGAAGTAAGTTATAGAGACATGGCAACTAAATTCATTGGATACCAGGTCAAAGAAAGTGGAATGTATTCCACATATTAATACATTGTTCAATAAAATATATTAATGAAACAATTGGCAAAATTCGAACAAAATATGAGAAGCAAAGTACAAAAGAATTGTATTAAGGTCAATTTTTAATTTCGATAATTGTCCTGTGTCCAGGTAATAGAGTGTATTATTACTTTTAGAAAGAAACACTGAAATATTTAGGTGTAAATATTATGTCTCACACAGTTGAGAAATGAGTGTATTTGTGCAGATTATACAAATATAGATGAAGACTAAGCAGGAGAGAGAACACATGGTAAAGGTTAATATTTGGAGAATAAGGGTGAACTTATGGGAATTTTTTTGTACTAATTTCACAACATTTCTATATGTGTAAAATTACTTCAAAATTAAAAGTTTATCCAAGATAAACAATGTAACTTTAGGCAATTAACATCCAAGATAAACCATATAAATTTAGGCAATTTCATCTATAATAAAACTTTCAAGGACATATTCTATGCTGAAGATCACTGAAGTCAGTATGATTTTAAAGATTTAGGTAGGGATAGTAGAAAGCCATTATCTAAAGCAATTAAGACTCTGTAATTTTGAAATAGTCATAGAAAACTTAAAAAAACAGATTAGAAAAGAGAACCTAGAAATAATATATGACAAAGATAGGACAGTAGTTCAGTTGTGAAAGGAGTTAAATGAATAGAACTGTGTAACTGGTTATTCATATGGAAAAAAATACAATTACTTTTCTACCTTGCCACATTGAAAAAAAAAAACTAGCTGATTTAAACAATAAAAAGAAAACAGAAGAGCTCAAACTTTTATTTTTATTTTTTTTGTTTTTTGTTTTTTTATAATAAATTTATTTTTTATTGGTGTTCAATTTGTCAACATACAGAATAACCCCCAGTGCTCATCCCGTCAAGTGCCCCCCTCAGTGCCCATCACCCAGTCACCCCCACCCCCTGCCCACCTCCCCTTCCACCACCCCTAGTTTGTTTCCCAGAGAGCTCAAACTTTTATTTTTTTTTAAATTTTTTTTTAATTTTTATTTATTTATGATAGTCACAGAGAGAGAGAGAGAGGCAGAGACACAGGCAGAGGGAGAAGCAGGCTCCATGCACCGGGAGCCCGACGCGGGACTCGATCCCGGGTCTCCAGGATCGCGCCCCGGGCCAAAGGCAGGCGCCAAACCGCTGCGCCACCCAGGGATCC
Organism: Canis lupus baileyi; assembly: GCF_048164855.1. Classification (NCBI taxonomy): domain Eukaryota; kingdom Metazoa; phylum Chordata; class Mammalia; order Carnivora; family Canidae; genus Canis; species Canis lupus. The sequence continues at coordinate 43,237,089 of NC_132868.1, read as the reverse complement.
CGAGAGCTCAAACTTTTAGAAGAAAATAATTTTTTTTGACTTGGGATAGAAAAAAATAGTTCTTAAATATATTAAAAAAACTACAAACCACAAGGGAAAAGACTGATCAACTCACTTATGTTTTCAACTACATCAAAATATACCCGACAAACAGGAAAATAAAATCAGAGCCTGGGAGAAAATAAAGATTTTAGTATTTGGAATATCTAATGAGTTTCTTGTACTCAGTTTTAAAAAAAATAATCACCTTGTATGGAACAGTGAGCAGAAGATGGGAGGAGGCAGATGAGAGGAGCTGGGCATTCGGCACCGGGACAGCAGCCGGGCCGAGGCGGCCCAGGGTGGAGCAGCCGCCGGAACCGGGCAGGTGCAAGGATGGCAGAGCAGCACATGCAGCTGCGGCCGCTGGGGTCACTGGGGGGGTCCGAGCAAGACCACGGGGGACACGGCTCGTTGGACGGGGTCAGGAGGGCTGGGGCGGCGACAACAGCTTGAGGACAGCAGGTGCCAGGGACACGGCGCGACTGGGCCAGGCCTGCCTGTGGTGGCCACCCTGCAGCCCTTGGGACACACCAGGGGGAACCGCCTTGGGGACGGGGTGGGGGGGGCGTCGTGTGCTGTGGCCACGCACACCCCGGGCATCGTTCTGAGTAGCTCAGCTGTTCATTAGGGATGTGGACATTATTGGTTTGGGTTTCTTTTAACCCAAAGTGTCCACAGAAGTAAAGACGTTTTAAACTGGCGGCGGGTGGGGGTGACTGGGAGACGGGCACTGAGGGGGCCACTGGACGGGGTGAGCACTGAGTGTTATTCTGGATGTTGGCAAATTGAACACCAATAAAATATAAATTCATTATTAAAAAAAAATAAATGAATAGACCTGCTTCTTCTGGTAAACAGTGCAACCTCCAGAGTGCTTCCTCGGCCTCGGCCCCATGGAGGTCCCGGAGGAGGTGCACCTCGCACGGCTGCAGCCAGAGGAAGGGGGTCCACGTCGGCCCTCCTCACTCCAGAGCCGGGAAGCGTGTTGGGAAAGCGCCTTGGACTCCTGGCGGAACAGGAGCAGAATTAGCAATGGAAACAGGGCATCCGGGGACAGGCGGTGGCCTCCCCGCCGCGGAGGCTGAAGGCCGCCTCTCTGACCCTGCTCGTCCTCTCCAGGGATTCCCACTATCTAGTTGCCGGGACTGCAGCCGGGGGCGAGGCCCTGCAGGATCTGAGGTCTAAGGAAAGCCTGTTCCCCCGGAGCCAATGGCCTTACAAACGCACATCACCCGCATCTACACGTTTTGAGCTATGCTCTGACATTTTAAATTTTCATCCGTGGGGGAAACAAACGTAGGCAGAAGCAGCGTCGTCCTCTCGATACCTGAAAACCGAATAATATATAAATAAAACGTAAAGAGGAAATCGTGCGACATTAATTCTAAGCACAGATCAGTTTCTAATATTACCGAAGGAGTAGAGGGTCCCGAGCGATAGGATGGGCACAGGGGCCGGTTCCTTCGAGTGGAGACATTTGCTGTTCAGAAAAGTGCGTTAGATGTCACGGGTCGCAGCCAGACCCACAACCAATACTCGTTTCTTCTCGTCACGTGCAGCCTCACTGGTTAATAAAAATATAAAATTGTGAAGTTTGGAAATAAACAGCGTGGAATCCATTTAGAGACATTCTGGCACGGCACCACCTATGCGATCAGATGGAGGCTTCTGTGCCTTGACACCTCGGAAACACATCGCTCTATTTTAAACTTTCTCTCATTCTCAGCACTTTTAGCCTTGAATGCTGTGCTCTTGGCAGAAGATGTTTTCATGATCGCGAAGTCGTTGCTTTAACTCCTGTTTCACGGTAGCTTCTGGGGGAAAGTAGCCCCCTTGAGGCGGTGCCCCTCTTTCCACCGTGACCGGCCCCCCTCGCCTTGGCATCTCCTCAAGGTCGTTATTCAGGTTTCAAGATCACGTTGCCGACCTTTCTGTCCCCTTTTCGCCCTCGCAGGGAAGGAGAACGTCCTGCCCAGTGTGCGGGCTCCTCTGCTCCCCCGGGGGGGCCTGCACGGGAGAAACGGGCTCCCGCGCCCCGGCATCTCCAGGCCAGCCGTACACTCTCCCGTAGATCGACACACCCGTGGCTTTCAGGGCCCGGGGAACCTTAGACCGAAAGCACCGGGGGTCATAAGCCCCATCGGAGGCCACAGACGCCGCGGTGCACTGGGGGTGTCCTCCTCAGCCCTGCACCCCTCCATCCTCCTGCACGCAGCTGCTGTTGGAGGCGAAACCCCTCAAACCCCTCGTCGTCTCCAGGCCTCCAGCTGACACTCAGAGGCCGGATGTCAAATGCTGAGCCTGAGTTCGGGCAAGCAGGTCACAAGGGGAGCCTGGCATTGTCGGGGCACCACGCGTGGCCTCCACGAGGGCAGCGGTGCTCAGGTCCCCGGTGGAGGACGGGGAGACCAGGTCCAGGGATTCGAAGCAGCTTCGGGCCCAGGGCCCCCAACACACAGGCCAACCCGACTCACTCGTGTGCCTCATCAGTGGCCAAATCCTCAAAGGTCTGCGACCCGCTTCTGTTTGGGTTTTATCTTCCTAAGGACCTTTCCCTGGCTCCCGATCTTCAAAGGCTTGCAGCTCCTCTTCTCAGCACCGTTTCAACTTGGCTGAGCGGCCTTCCTCCCCCTGAGAACCTTGGCGGCGGGCGCGGGCTCCCAGGGGCCCACCGCAGCGGCCAGGCCTGCGTCCCCACAGCAGGTGGTGCTGGCAGGGACATCAGCAGGAGGCGCCACCTCGTCCGCGGCTCCTTGGGGCCACCGGGGCTCAGCCTCCAAGGCACCTGCAGCTGAGCTGGGTCTGAGGACCGCGCGTGCTAACGGGGATGCCAACACGTGGGTTTACCGTGACCAGACACAGAAGAGCGACTGCTGCAAAATGGAAAGACAACAATTTCTTTTTTTTTTTCTTAAAGATTTTATTTATTTATTCATGAGAGACAGAAAGAGAAAGAGGCAGAGACACAGGCAGGGGGAGAAGCAGGCTCCATGCAGGGAGCCCGACGTGGGACTCGATCCAGGGTCTCCAGGATCACGCCCTGGGTTGAAGGCAGGTGCCAAACCGCTGAGCCCCCCAGGGATCCCCGAAAGACAACAATTTCTTGCCTCCCTTAAATGCTGACAGATTCACGAGACTGTGCCCATAACGGAGCGAGGCTCCTGGGCAGAGCTGGGGTGCGCGCCCCAAACCTTCCTGCGTAGTTACCCTCATCACTGCCGGGGATCGTGCGGGATTTAAACCTGAAGCTCGAGACCCGAGTCCCGGCTCTGCCTATAATGACTTGTGAGATTTGGGGAAAGTCACTTAACCTTTCTTAGTTTTTGTTTCTCCATCTTTGAAATGAGTAATTTAATATTGAATAAGGTGGTTTTGAGAATTAAATGAGCAAAAGCACATGAAAATGAATGGTGAGCCAAAAAAAATCATACAAATAGTAGTTAGAGTCACATACGGCTAGAAATGTGACGTCACGTCCGTGTAGCAATGTGCCAGTGGTTCCCGAAGTGTGCCCCTTGGAAACCTAGGGCGACAGCTGTTCTCTGAGAAGTGGGATTTTGGTATTTTGCGGCACATTTATTTATTCCAAAATAGTCACTGAGTCTTGATAGATGGTCTTCTCCGCCAATAACAAAATGCGGCATGTAATGATCTGTCTTAGGAGGCTCATGGTGGCGCCGTAGGCCTCACCCCGATCTCTGGGGGCTCAGCTCCGATTTCAAGTGTTTGTGTTGTCTTTCCTGAATAGATCCCCTCCGCCCCGGTTTATTCTTTCGTCGTCTTCTCTCTTGCCTCAGCCTCCTCTCACGGCCCCTGCGTCCTCTAGGCATATGCACGTGGTATGAGGGATAATAACGGATATCAAACAGTTTGGTTTTCCCTAGTCTTGGGAAAAGAGGCAAAAAGAGCAACTAAGGCTGTAGTCTATTGATTTGTTTTTATCCAAACAGCCCAGTTTATTGCCGGATTCTTTTTATATATATAACATTTTCAATCATCTTCTCCAAAGTTGCTCATAAGAGACTTTTTAAACTTCCCTTATTTTCCCAAGTCCCTTCAGTGTAAGGTCTTTACATCAGGAGTCTTAAAGTTATGTCTCTCCTGCGTAAAGGTCTTTTGTCTCTTTTGAGAAATATACACCTGCCTCCAAAACTAACGTAGCAACCTCTCCGTTCTCTTCGGAGAACGAAGCCTGAAGGCTAGAAAAGATGTTCTTTTTCGTTTTTTTTTTGTTTTTCATTTTTTATTTTTTATTTTTTTTTTTTTTTTTTTTGTATTGAAAACTCAATACTCTGGCTTCAACTTACTGTGGGTAATCCACGTGCTTCATACTCTACGAGTGGACTACACGGTTCTGCTCCTATGCGCGATACCACGTCCGACAATCCTCCAACAGGTTCCACTGCGGCATCTGATTGAAGCAGAACACGTCCCGATTTAGAGCCAGAGGGTCTGAGGCCCGTGAGGCCACTTGGCCTGTTGCGGTTTGTATCAAGAAAGGTGTTACGTATTTTTAGTCGCTTTCTTCTGAACTCCGCTGAAGTTTCAGAGAAAGTGTCTATTGTGGGCTGTGATCAGGAAGCTGAGGAAGAGGAGTGAGAAAATTTGAGCCCTGGTTCAGCTGACGCTGGATCCATACTAGGTAGCTTCCTACCAACTCCTTAATTCGTGTGTCTGTTTACTTCGATCATTTATTATTTTCTTAAAGCACCATTTTGTGCAACCCTCGGGGCAGTTGGCCCCTAGTTGAGAATGGCCCATTTGTTTTACCCCTGGAGCCTTTGGCCCTAATCATGCTCCTGGGGCAGACTCCGGCACGGCACTCTTTCTCCGGGGTCCTCCTCTGAATTCTGGCTACCGTGTTCCTGCATCTATTCAACTCAGAGTTGGCGTGTGAGGAGAAAAAATACAAAAATCTATGGACTATCTCGTCTCAGGGGTAAAGGTCATAATATTTAAGTTATTGAGTCACTGGGCTAAGCACTTCACATGGTTTATTTCAACTAATTCTCACAATACCCTATAAGCTTGGTAGGATTTTCATTCCTTTCTAACAGATGAGAGCCGGGGACTTGAAGAGGTCACGTACCTGGACCACAGTCATGCCAGGGTAGCTAGGAATTGAACCAACAGTATTCTAACATTCAAAATCTGCTTGGTTCTGAAAAATTACAGTGGCAATAAAATACCTCTATATCAGGATTTTAGAAAATATTAAAATGAGATAAGGCAGCATATATGGGAGAGTTATTATAGTGAATGTCCTACCAATGGGCACTCAATAAATATTGGATTGCTCTCTTCCCTGAAGTATATAGGGGAAGAGTAGGGGATTCTTATCTTTCCTCTGTCTTCTTTCAGCTTAGAAAATAAGACCTTTCATCCTTCTGAGCATTTTTGGTGTTGGGATAGAGCCCTTGTGCCCCATTGAGATGGTGGATGGTGGGAGACAGTCTGCCTGCAAAAACGTCAGTAAGGCTTATCATTTCCATAGAAAAGACCATTTTTTCTTTTCCCTAAAAGACTCTTGACATCTGTAAAATGTGGATTCTTCTGGGTTGAGCAGTAGTTGATGTTGTTGTCAGCCATTTACATCTCAGCATTGGTTGAACCTTCTATGAGATGGCTTCGTAGGGGTCAGCATCAGAATGCTTGGTTTACAAGAACTTGCACAATATCCACATGCGACAAAAGGAGAGGAAATGTAGGTGGTGGAGGGGTGAGACAAACACGTCCTCCACAGCTGGTCATGCCCAGGGTTGGTTCTGCATCCCTAATCGGCCAGACTGGCTACGTAAGGGATGATTCCAAGGTACACGTGTGTGTGTGCGTGTGCGTGTGTGTGTGTGTGTGTGTGGTGGGGGGAACAACAGTCTGAGTGCGAGACTATGAACTGTGTGGCATTTGGTGGCTGTAGAGGGAGAAAAGGAGAATTGGTCTGTGGTTTTCCTTGAATATGCCTCACTTTGAGTCTGACATCGTTTTGAAACACCGGCCGCCCTAGTGCCAAACTTCCAGAACTGCCTTGGTGTGGACCCACAGGAGATGGCGTCATCCCCGTATCCCCGTATTCCACCAAGACCAATGAATGACCCCGGGGTTTAGGAATCCTTCTAGCGGCTAATCTCAAATCTAGTAAATGAAGGGTTGTTAAGAAGAGAAGCAAGGCTCGCCTCTAAAGGAATCAGCGTTAGTCGTGGCCTTGCCTGAGCGTTGGAGCAATCCCGGTGAGAAGGCCTCACACCCTAAGGTGCGTGATTGAGTCTCGAAATGAGACGACATGGGTTCCAATGCCAGCGTCACCACTTCCAGTTGGTGCGAAGCCTCTATAAACTGCTTTAAACCTGTTTTTGTTAAACAGAATATTAATACTTAGCTTCCTGCTGTTGAAAAGACTCACCTGGATGAGTATGTCAATATGTTGGGCCAACTAAGGTGGTGTGTTTGGGCCCTTTCAGTAAATGGCACTGGGAGTGTCCTCACCGATCTCGGGAGCACCTGGTGTGGACGTGCATAAGACAGTCCTGGATCCCCCGGGGAGGCCGTGCCCGCCCCGTGAGTCCAGGACGCACAGGACTGGCCTGCCTCTGCCCGGGGGTGGCCCCTCCACGGGCGCCATGACGCCTGTGCTAGACGCCTTGCACACCGTGTCACGGCCACCGGGACCACCTCGCGCTCTCAGGGGCAAGCGCGAAGGCTTTTCTACCAACTCCCTTTGTAGCGAGAGAAGCTGCATTAGGCAGTGAAGACACTGAACTAGGAGCTGTGAGGTCTGAGTTTACAGAGCGCAGGGAGCGTCTTGGGGCCTCTGATTTCCCAACTTATAAAATGAAAGCGAGAATCAAATAGAGACAGAGGATGTTTTCCAAGCTGCTCCTTAGCTCTCTCTTTTATTCCGTCTTGGTTCTACTTGACCGTCCTAACTCCTCATTATTCTACCCTTTGTTACATTTCTATGAAACCGAACAGATTTTTTCTTCCTTGTTTTTCATTTATGATTTTGACTTCCTTTAGAGTGAAGGCTCTATATAATGTGAAAGGGAATGCTTTGGCTACTTAATTCTAAGGCAGCCTTACTCCAAAAATATTATATTGCGGTAGAGATTCTTTTGATGACCATGCACGAAATTATTTATTTTAATTCTGTATTTAAGTAAAAATGTGTTTAAGTGCATTCTCCCTTAATGAGGATTACCTTTTAAAATAAGCCTTTCTATGGCCTTTATCTCGCTATTTTCTTTTGTGGGTGATATTCAAGTTTTCTACTCTAGAGGTCAGTATAATGTTAAAAATGGAAGACTTTTATCCGTGATAAGATCTTAAAAAACAAGGTCCTTAAATCGGAACCTCACATAAAACTGAAAAGAGAACTCTCTAACCACAAAAATACACTTGTAAAATGATGATAATCCCAAACAGAATATCCAAAGGGAATTAAACAATAATTGAGGCTGGTGGCTGAATCACGTGCACAAAATACTTCCTTCAAGTTATGTAATCTTGGGAACAACAACATATGATGAGCAGAAGGTGGAAAATAATGTGAGAGAAGACTAAACAAAAGAAAGTCATGAAGAAGCATCAGATAGAGTGGGAATAGATTTTTAAGATCGTTCTGGGAAACTCACTGCGCAGATCCTAGGGCACCTGCCTGATGTTTAAATGACAGTGACGAGCACAGAGGAAGGACGTGCCTCATGTGCATCACGAATATCTGCATTTTGCAGAAATCACTGGTCTTCTCAAATCCCCATTCAACTCCTAGCTCTCATTCTCATTCCATCTAGAAATCCAAGGCCGTCGCCGTGATAGACTCAGAGGCCCCCTCACATTCGGCCTCGCAGGCTGGTTTACAACTGTCATCAATCTCATCTTTCTAGTATCAGAAGAAAGGATACCCCACTTGTTGTTTAAACCTAAATTCGGAAAAAAAAAATATAAAATAAATCTAAATTCGGTTGCTGTTTAAGGCCCCGAGTCTCCATCCCCTCTGCCAAGATTTGCTCCAGTAAACACTTAGCTTCATCAGTGGATACCTTTAACCTTATTATTATTTTTTTTAATTTCCAGGTTCATTCTCTTCTGTCAATACATGTTTGAGCATTTCTCATCCAAAATAGGAAGAAGAGAGGAAAATGAACAACATAAAAACCCCGTATCTTTCGATCTTCTTTACTGACTATCCAACCTCTCTTCTCTGGTCCTCCAAATCACTCGTAAATTCACTCTTTAATCTGCAGTATTATGTTTGGCTTCACCATTCCTCTGAAACTAGCCTTACTGGGTTTCCAGGGACCTTCTGATTGACCAATCCAATGGATACTTTTAAATCCTGCCTTATACACTTTCCTTTGCATTGGACACTACAAATTATATCCCTCCTCTTAAACTTTCTAGTCCTTTGTCTTTGGTGACATTTTTATTCTACCTATAAACCTCTGGTTTTCTGCACTGCTCTTTATCCACTGCCCACTTCCTTATTAGGATCCCCAAGTTCCTCCCATACCTGAAAGTCTTTCATGTCTCTCCATCACCCTCAGGTAAAGCCAGGCCACTCAGCACAGCGTGACGGGCATCCTGTGCTCTGATGCTTTGCCTAACACAGCAGCTTGAGCCTAAAATTATAAATATTTGTAAAATGAAAATAGGCAACAATAAATGAATATGGTTTGTACTCATCTTAATGTTTTCGTGTGTTTATTCAAACTTGGACCGTGAATCACAATTTTTGTTTGGACAAATTAAATTTCTAAATGTTTGGCTGATAGAAAATAATAAAATATAGCTGTAGTGAATCATGCCAATCTACCCACTTAAAATAGGAAATGCTTTATTTTGGTATAAGGGCTTTTTTGGGGAACTTACCTCCTATAATAACATATGGCCAAGTTTTGAGCATGGCATTTATTTCTGTTATTATCACATTCTAAAGTATTCTAGATTCCATTTACTCTTCCTTCCTTAAAAGACCTAGCAATGAATTTATTGAAAGTTATATTTATTTCAGCCATGAAGATGGTTATTTATTTGCTTTTTTCATGTATTGTTCAGTACCTATCAAGTGCCCAACCTTGCCCTGGTGCAAAGGCAACCATTGACAATATATAAAAAAAAAATGAGGGTGGTTGTGTTTCAATAAAACTATTCACAGATACTGAAATTTGAATTTCATAGAATTCTCTTGTGTCACAAAATATTATTTCTGTTCTGATTTTTTTAACTATGGAAAAAAGTGAAAAAAAATCTAGCATAAAAGGCCGTACATAAATAAGCAGTGGCCAGGTGGGCAATGGAATCAGGTAGTCTAGAACCAAAACTGGGCTCTGTGATAAATGCTGGGACTTTGAATGAGCCCTTTAACCTTTCTGAGTTTTTCCCCTTGACTTTAAAATGGAGCTGATAACACGTACAGTGTTTTGGTGAGAACTGAGAGATAAATCACGAGGATGTGTGGACCCAAAATATGTTCCTAGTAACTGAAAACTCCAGTCTTATATTTGTCTTACCTAAAATCATGCTAATTCTTGAAAGAATAAAGGTCTACTTTTCTTCAGTGTCAATAGCAATTGACCTTTTTTTTTTTAAAGATTTTTAAAATTTATGTATTTGACAGAGAAAGAGAGAGAGAAAGAGAGAGGGAGCACAAGAAGGGGGAGGGAGAGGGAGAAGCAGACTCTCTGCTGGGCAGGGGTCTGGATTGGGCTCCATCCCAGGACCCTGGGTCATGACCTGAGCTGGAGGCAGACGCTCAAGGATGGAGCCACCCAGGTGCCCTGCAATAGACCTTTTTAAATATAATTAAGCCCATTGTTTTTTTATTAACATTCACTGGGCTTTGCTCTTCTTGAGTGAGTGCCTCTCAGCACTGGCTCACAGACGACATCCACCCCCTCTCATGTTCTTCATCAGGCAGCGTGTCCTTGTTTCTTTGAAAAACAACTTGTCAGGGGATGTAGGAGATGTGAGAAAGAAGTTACTGGGAAACTTTACAACTCTATTTTTGGCTTAAAGTAGTAAAACGGTCAACAATGATTTTTTGTCTACTTTGAAGGGCTTTCGCAGTTTCAACATTGTAATCTATCACTTTCTGAAATGTTTTCTGATATTGTTAAGCTTTAAAATTATGTCTATAAAAGTATTTTGAGCAACCAGTTCATCTGGAACCAGTGGGATGGCCACACGTGACGTATCTGTGCCCGCCAACCAGCCTCCGGGGCGGCAGTCCGGGAGCTAGAGGACAAGAGCGTTTTGTGGGGGACCTTAGAACTGGGAGCCTTTGTGACATGCAGGCCTCACTGCCCTTCAAGTGGTTTTCCCTGAGGTCGGCTGCTGGCTCTGCAGGGGAAGGGAGACGCTGGTTTCTCCTCTTCCCCATCATCGTTGTGTCCCATGTGCAGCAGGTTAGGCGGGGACAGAGCGGCCTGCCTGCGCCGCCGAGACTCCCTGGGAGGTGACGGTTTGCCTGGTGTCCTGGACGCCTTCACGGGGCTGCCTTCACCCGGTGGGGGGCGCTCTGGCTGGGTGTCTCCAAGGCGCGGGTGTCTGTGCACTGACGCTCCCGGTGACAGGGCCCTGCGTCCCTGTGGCGGGTGTGCAGTGCTCACAGCTGCAGCATTGGGCCGGGAGGCCAGCCCCACGTGGCGGGGGAGGCCCAGCAGGAGAGGACGCGGCCCAGCAGGAGAGGACGCGGCCCAGCAGGACAGGACATGGACCTGAGCAGAGAGGATGCAGCCCTGCAGGAGAGGACGTGGTCCTGAGTGGAGAGGATGCAGCCCAGCAGGAGAGGATGTGGCCCTGAAGGACATGATGTGGCCCTGCCGAAGAGGACATGGCCTGTGTGGAGAGGACGCAGCCCTGCAGGACAGGACGTGGCCCTATGCGGAGAGGACATGGCCCTGCAGGAGAGGACGCAGCAGGCTGCTGAGGACAGGGCCGCTTGGGCCGGTACACACCTGAGCGGCGAGGTGGTGGGTGGCTCGGAGGGACAGAAGGCTGTGGACACATCTCTACTGTCCTGAGGGGCAGGGCCGGAGGCCGCGGGGTCTTCTCTTCAGCCTCCTTGGTGTGTTGCTCAGGTCCCTAGAGCTTACAGCGTCCCGAAGCGTTTTGTTGTCCTGTCTTTTCCACAAATACATCGTGTGCAGAAGTGGCTCCATTTTCTTCTGTGACTTTCTCCTACAACTTGTGGTTTGCTTGTTGGTGAGGTCACCGCGCATCAGGCAGCGTCGGGAGCGCGCGCTCGCTGCAGGTCAGGGCTGCTCCACGGCCCCGGCCCCGGGCGCTCGCTCGCGTGAGGCCACCTCCCCTGTCAACCACAAGGCCCTCGGTCCTGATGCACGAACACCTAGATGAGCACGTAGACGTTGGGCACCGATGGTTGGTTGTCTCTCGTGCGCTGTGGTGTCATGGTCCCATCACAAGGCCATCGCCCCTGCTCCTTCCAGAGTGAGCAGCAAAGGTGACAAAAATCCACTTCCTCAACTTTGCCGCTGATTCTCTGAAGGCGGCAGTGACGGGGGAGGTGACTGACCCCGGGCACGGGAAGAGCCTGGGGAGACACCTCTCTCTCTCTCTCTCTCTCTCTTTGCATCTCCCCGGGTTGAGCGCAGGTTGCTTGGAAGGGGGACAGGCATGGGATGGACAGCGCATCGGGCCAAGCCGCCTGGGCAGAGACAAGGCACAGTTGGCGGGAAGCTCTGAGGCCCTCCTGGCCCGGCCGCTCTCCGACGACACTGCCCTGGGGACGCCCACAATCCTAACAGCTCTCAGTCTCTCCTCCAGCCCGTGGAGACCAGGAGCCCACTTGTCCCCTTCCTGGGTCCCACAGTGTCCAGCAGGCATGGGTCTCACCGTGCTGTGCACAGGGTACTGCTTTCCCGCAGGCGAAGCACAGTCCCATGTCTGTCATGCTCAGTCCACCGGCGGGGGTCCCAGAGCCGCCCAGCAGCCCAGGCCCCCAGAGGCCGCAGCTCCGTCTGGGCCCTCTTCCCTTCAGTGACTCTGACGGTGGATGGAGGGGGCAGGTGGGTGACGGAGACTCTGGGGGCAGGTCGGCCCCTGGCCTCTGCTGGTGCACATCACCTGAAGAGAGCCACTGGGATTGGCCGTCAGGCCCTCCACTCTCTGCCTCCACAGCCAGGGCTTCCACTTCCAGAGCCAGGAACCCTGAAGGTCGGATAGTGGCCCAGTGAGGAACCTGGAAGGTCAGATGGTGGCTCAGTGAGGAACATGGACAGTCAGATAGTGGCCCAGTGAGGAACCTGGAAGGTCAGATGGTGGCTCAGTGAGGAACATGGACAGTCAGATAGTGGCCCAGTGAGGAACATGGACAGTCAGATGGTGGCCCATGAGGAACCTGGAAGGTCAGATGGTGGCCCAGTGAGGAACATGGACAGTCAGATAGTGGCCCAGTGAGGAACATGGACAGTCAGATGGTGGCCCATGAGGAACCTGGAAGGTCAGATGGTGGCCCAGTGAGGAACATGGACAGTCAGATGGTGGCCCAGTGAGGAACCTGGAAGGTCAGATGGTGGCTCAGTGAGGAACATGGACAGTCAGATAGTGGCCCAGTGAGGAACCTGGACAGTCAGATGGTGGCCCATGAGGAACCTGGAAGGTCAGATGGTGGCCCAGTGAGGAACATGGACAGTCAGATAGTGGTCCATGAGGAACCTGGAAGGTCGGATGGTGGCCCAGTGAGGAACCTGGAAGGTCATGGTGGCCCAGTGAGGAACCTGGACAGTCAGATGGTGGCCCAGTGAGGAACCTGGAAGGTCAGATGGTGGCCAAGTGAGGAACATGGACACTCAGATAGTGGCCCAGTGAGGAACATGGACAGTCAGATGGTGGCCCAGTGAAGAACCTGGAAGATCGGATGGTGGCCCAGTGAGGAACCTGGAAGGTCAGATAGTGGCCCAGTGAGGAACCTGGAAGGTCAGATGGTGGCCCAGTGAGAAACCTGGAAGGTCATGGTGGCTCAGTGAGGAACCTGGACAGTCAGATGGTGGCCCAGTGAGGAACCCGGAAGTTCCGATGGTGGCCCAGTGAGGAACCTGGAAGAGAACATTCACCTACAGCTGGAGCTCTCCTTACCCCATAGCCCTCCTGTCAGCGAGGAAGCCGGAGCTTGCGTGTGGGAAGGGAAATTACCTTGTGGGGTAGGAGTGCTCCTCGCTATCAGAACTCAGACCCCTCAGTGATGGATTCCCACGATGGCCTTTGCCTTCTGTGAAGCAAACATGAAGCAGACTGTGTGGGGCTGCTTGCGGTGCACACCTTTCTCCTTGATGAGTCATTAGATCGCGGCGCAGTGACACAAGCACGTGCTACCAGGAGTAGCCCAAGGGCCCCAGAGCACAGAAGGCCTCCCTGGATGAACAGCTCCTTCACATCGGTCATAAGATGCCGCCATGGGTCATTAACCCTATTCCAGGGTGTGCAATGACCCAGCGAGGTAAACGTCTCACTAGCGCTAATGCTTCTTTTCTTAAGTTCTGTGAAAGCACAGATGACAGCATCTAAGTCCTCCCTGTCCCCTCATGTCTCTCTTGCCCACCCCTGAGACCGTTCGGCCTATACGGGTCCTTCCACGTCGCCCAAGTGACTGGTCGTCCCACCCGCGTGTCCGGGCGGGAGGGGGAGGGATCGAGCTGATTACCTCTTAACTTCAGCCTAAATTAAACAGATTTCCGTACCGCTTTAAAATTCATAGTTCTTCCTTATGCATCCCCCTGGGTTTCCATGCTCTCTCTATAAAAAGGCAATGTGACAAATTCCTTTGCCAAGGCTTAGATGTTGGGAACTCAGAGTTTTTATTTAATCACGGTGCTGAGTTCCTGTCTGGCCTTGGATATGCTATTTTACATTTCAAATATTCCATCTGTAAAGGCAAAATGATATTTCTTCCCCATCTCACAAGAAGTTAGAAGATGATCCGTTGCTTAGTGTTTTAAAGAGATCCGGAGACACTGGGTGCGAAATAACTAGTGTTGATGGACTTTCTGTGAACTGGGTAAGGACACTGGGACAAGCTGAGTCCGAACCATCGTCAACCAGCTGCCCGACTTTGGCCTCAGACCCGCTGAGGCCTCTCTTCTCGTGGCGCTCCCCGAGTGCCGAAGCCCTGTGTGCCCCGTCACCAAAGAATCTGGGGCGTTACCGTGGACTGTCGAAATAGTGCAGTTCTTTATTCCTTGCCCTATTTGACTTTATGAGAACACGATTCTAAACCATCACACCAGTGGATTCCATTATACAGCAAGGGTTCATTATACCTGACTAAAAAGAGCTGTTTGATCATGAAATGCACCATCTTTGATCTTAAGGCTGTAGTTGGTGGTTGGGGTAAGCTAATCCCTGGCCAATGCAGACTTTTGAAAACAAACTATAATTACCTTCGAGGTTTACCATTTCTGGGGTCCAGACAGAATCTCTGAGATTTGAGGGAATTCCTCCTCAATTTGGATACAGTTCCTACGGATTATTTCACTTGTTGGCCAACTACACACTGAATTTCTATGAGTCCAGGCCACCAGGACTTTGTAATGTTGGAGAAGCGTAGACAGTGAGTGATAACGGAAATGCAAAGTGAGATATCGACAGGATGTTGTGTGAACACAAAGGAAGGGGACTATTGCCTTGGAAGTTCAGGAAAGATTTCTCGGACATTGAAGACATTTACATTGGGACTTTGAGGGAAGACAAAGAAAAAGCGGTAGGAAATCAAAATAAAAGGGCATTCTTTGCAGAGGGTGTAGGAAGTGTATCAAGTGTTGTAGGTTCACCATTTAGTGCTAAGAAACGAGAGCCCGGTGCATAGATTTAGCTACTGAGTTCCACTTAGACGTTCTGGAAGAGGCCGTTTGACCGTTATTGATCACAAATTAACATCTCTTGCAAGAGAGAGCTCCTCTTTTGCAAATACCCTGAAACACAGAGTTTACGTGATTTCTCACAGCTCATATATGTTGGGGGCAAGAAGTCTTTTGAAAGTCCTATTCCTCACCGTGGCCCAGCATTGCTCTTCCTTGTGCCCCGTGCCTCCCGGAGAGGACTAGAATCACACGACATCCTCTGCACAGTGGATGGCTGCTCCTCAACAGGCCGGCTGTCCTCCAGCCCAACGACCCCGGGCGGGGAGTCGCAGAGGCCTAGGCTGACACCTGTAATAGCCCTTTGGGGTGGAGGACACGGGAGAGCTCCCCAGGTACCGAAACATCAGGGGTTCATTCCAGACGTCTCTAGGCCCCTGGGGCTGCTACTGCAGAGGTTGTGCGGGCTCTTCCCTACTCACCCAGGGGCATGACATTGTAAATACAAACGAGCATTTCGTTGCATTTGATTCATTTTTATTATACTTACAAGGCCGAGTACCGTACTAGATATTTTCATATAATTATCTGATTTCCATGTATTATTTACACCAACCCCATATGTTTAGGTATTATGTAGGTCTTATGACTTTATTATTATTAAAATCTATATATGACATGTAGGATCAGTCAGTTTTTTTTTAAGATTTTATTTATTTATTCATGACACACACACACACACAGAGGCAGAGACACAGGCAGAGGGAGAAGCAGGCTCCATGCAGGGAGCCCGATGTGGGACTCCATCCTGGGTCCCCAGGATCACATCCTGGGCTGAAGGTGGCACTAAACCACTGAGCCACCCAGGTGGCCCTGTTGGGTACTTCTTGACTCTACAGAAAATTGTAAGCTACCTCAGAGGAGCCATTTCATCTTTCATTGTTCATAACACCCAACCAATTTTCAATTTTTTTTTCATTAATGTCCTATAGTTTTCAGACTATAGGTCTATCACCTTCTTGGTTAAATTTATTCCGAGATATTTTATCTTTTCAATGCAATTGTAAATGAGATCTTCTTAATCTCTTTTCCTGACAGTTCATTTTTAGTGTGTAGAAGTAGTGCAGAGTGTATACAACAGGTTTTTACTTATTGATTTTGTATCCTCCAACTTTACTGAATTTATTTATTAGTTCTAACGGTTTCTTGGTAGAGGCTTTAGGGCTTTATATACATAATACGTCATTTGCAAAGGGTGACAGTTTTACCTCTTTAGCAATTTGGATGACTTTATTTCTTTTTGTTGTCTGATTGATGTGTCTAAGACTTCTAATTTTATGTTGAATAAAAGTGGGAGAATCGGTCTCTGTCTTGTTCCTGATCTTAGAGGAAAAGCTTTCAGCTTCTCATTGTTCAATATGATCTTAGTTGTGGGCTTGCCACATACAGCCTTTATTATACTGAGGTACATTCCCTCTATACCCACTTGCTTGAGAGTTTTTATCATAAATTGGTGTTGAATTTCATCAAATGCTTTTTCTACATCTCCCAAAATTATCACTTTTATCCTTTGTTTTTTGTTTTTTGGTTTTTTTTTTTTTTTAGTATGATGTCTCACACTGTTTGATTTGTGGATAATGAACTACCCTTGTATCCCTGGAATAAATATCTCTTGATCATGGTGTATGATCCTTTTAGTGTATTACTAAATTCAGTTGCTAATATTTTGTTGAGGATTTTCAAATCTATAGTCATTAGCAATACTGGCCTTTAATTTTCTTTGTTTGCAGTGTCTTTGTGTTATTTTTGATATCAGGGTAATTTTGGTCTTACAGAATCAGTTGGAAGTATTTCTTCCTCTTTAATTGCTTAGAATAGTTTGAGAAGATATATGTTAACTCTTCTTTAAAAATTTGGTAGAACTCACTTGTGAAGCAATCTGGACCTAGACTTTTGTTTGTTGGAAATTCTTGGTTACTGATTCAATTTAATTACTATTAATTGGTCTGTTCAGATTTTCCATGTCTCACTAATTCAGTCTTGGAAACTTGTAATGTTTCTAATAATCCATATATTTCTTCTAGGTTTTCCAATTTGTTGGCATAAAATTGCCTATAATAGTCTCTAATGATCCTTTGTACTTCTGTTGGGTCTGTTGTAACTTCTCTGTCATTTCTGATTTTATTTATTTGACTCCTCTTTTTTTTCTTGATAAATCTGGCAAAGGTTATAAATTTTGTTTATTTTTTCAAAGAACCAGTTCTTAGTTCCATTGATGTTTTCTATTTTCTGTCTCTGTTTTATTTCCTCTGATATTTATTATTATCTTTCTTGTACTAGCTTTGAACTTTGCATTTTCTTCCTTTTCTAGTTCTTAGAAGGATAGCTTGTTTATCTGAGATTTTATTTTTCTTTCTTGAGTTTGATCTGTATTGTTGTAAACTTCCCTCTGAGAACTGCTTTTGCCACATCCCATAGATTTAAGAATGTTGTGTTTTCATTTTAATTTGTCTCAAAGTATTTTTTAATTTCTTTTTAAATTTCTTCATTGACACATAGGTTGTTTAATAGCTTGTTCTTTAATCTTCATGTGTTTGTATTTTTTCCAGTTTTCTTCTTGTAATTGGTTTCTATTTTCATACCATTGTGCTTGATATGATTTTAATCTTCTTAAATTTATTGAAAACTGTTGGGGCCTAATATGTGATCTGTCTTGGAGAACATTCCATGTATACTTGAGAAGAATGTGTATTCTGTTCATTTTGGATGGCGTGTTCTGTATATATCTATTCAGTCCATCTAGTCTAATGTGTCATTTTAAGACTGATGTTTCTCTATTAATTTTCTGTCTGGATGATCTATCCTTTAAAGTAGGTGAGAAGCTGAAGTTTCCTACTATTATTCCTTTGTGCCTGTTAGTATTTACTTTATAGACTTAGATGTTCACATTTTGGGTGCATAAGTATTTGCAAGTGTTACATCTTCTGGTTCAATTGATCCCTTTATCATTCTGTAATGTCTTTCTTTCTGCATAGGTACAGCATTTGCTTTATTTTTAAAAAAGATTTTATTTATTTATTCACTAGAGACACACAGAGAGAGAGAGAGAGAGGCAGAGGCACAGGCAGAGGGAGAAGCAGGCTCCATGCAGGGAGCCTGACGTGGGATTCGATCTCAGGTCTCCAGGATCACTCCCTGGGCTGAAGGAGGCGCTAAACTGCTGAGCCACCTGGGCTGCCCCAGCCTTTGCTTTAAAGTCTATTTTGTTTGATATAAGTAGTGTTATTCCAGCTTGTTTTTATTTCTTTTGGTGTAGAATATATTTTCCATCCCTTCACTTTCAGTTTGTGTCTTTAGAAATAAAGTGAGTCTCTTGGAGGTAGCATATAATAAGTTTTTTTTTTTTTTAATCCATTCGTCTACCCTACCCTACATCTTTTGAAAGAAACAGTCCATTTACATTTAAAGTAAACATTGAGGGATCCCTGGGTGGCGCAGCGGTTTGGCGCTTGCCTTTGGCCCAGGGCGCGGTCCTGGATATCCGGGATCGAATCCCACATCGGGCTCCCGGTGCATGGAGCCTGCTTCTCCCTCTGCCTGTGTCTCTGCCTCTCTCTCTCTCTCTCACTGTGTGTCTATCATAAATAAATAAAAGTTTAAAAAAAAAATAAAGTAAACATTGAGGGACGCCTGGGTGGCTCAGTGGTTTGGTGCCTGCCGTGGGCCCAGGGCATGATCCTGGAGACCTGGGATCGAGTCTCACATCTCATTCCCTGTGAGGAGTCTGCTTCTCCCTCTGCCTGTGTCTTTGTCTCTCTCTCTGTGTCTCTCATGAATAAATAAATAAAATATTTTTAAAAAGTAAATATTTATAGGTATGTATTTATTGTTATTTTGTTCATTGTTTTCTGATTGTCTTTGTAGTTCTTCTCTGTCTTCTCTTGCTCTCTTTCTTTGTGATTGATGGGTTTCTGTTGTGTTATGTTTGGATTTCTTTCTCTTTGTGGTTTGTGTGTGTGTGTGTGTTTGTGTGTGTGCTTACTATTTTTTTTTTTTTTTGGTATACCTACTATTGGTTTTTGATTTGTGGTTACCACGAGGTTCATATATAACAACCCAAGTATATAACAATTTAGTTTAAGTTAGTAGTCACTTAAGTTTGAATGCATTCTAAAAGTACTGCATTTTTACTTCTCTCTACCCTCAAGTTTTATGCTTTTGCTGTGATAGTTTGTATCTTTTTTATTTTTTGTAACTTTTGACTGATTATTGTAGATGTAGTTGATTTTACTTTACCAGTGAGACTTTTTTCTCATGCATTTTTTGGCTTCTGGTTACAGCCTTTCCTTTTCCATTTAAAGAAGTTCCTTTAATAAGTGTCCTTTATAAGGGTAGTTTAATGGTAACCAATTCCTTTTGATTCAGCTTGTCTGAGAAACTATTGTCCCTTCACTTCTGAATGATAATCTTGCCAGGTTGTGTATTCTTGGTTGTAAAGTTTTCCCTTTCAGCACTTGGACTATATAATTCCCCTTCCTCTTGGCCTGCGAAGTTTCTGCTGAAAACTTAATATCTCATGGGTGTTCCTTTATATGTAACTAATTGCTTTTCTCTTGTTGCTCTTAAGAGTCTCTCTTTAGCTTTATTTTTTGACATTCTAATTGTAATGTGTCTTGGTGTGGATCTCTTTAAATTCATCTTCTTTGAAACTCTATGCTTTCTGGTCATAGATATCTATTTCCTTTGTCAGATTAGGGAAGTTTACAGCTATTATTTCTTCAAATAATTTTTTTGTTCCTTTATTTGTCTCTGCTCTTTCTGGTACCCCTATAAGGTAGACGTTAGTGTGCCTGGTATTATCCAGAGGCCTCTTAAAATATCTTCAGTATTTTAAATTCTTTTCTCTATTTGCTGTTGAGTTTGGGTGATTTCCACTACCCTGTCTTTCAGATTGCTGATTCGTTCTCCTGCATTCTCTAAAATGCTAATGATTCTCCCTAGTGTAGTTTTCATATTTCATTACATATTTCATATGTAGTTTTCATATTCATATTTCATAGTTTTCATATTTCATATTATTGTATTCTTCAACTCTGCTTGGTACTTTCTTATATTTTCTGTCCCCGTTGAAGTTCTCACTGTGTTCATTCATTCTTCTGAGTTTGGTAAGCATATTTATGACCACTATTTGAGCACTCTATCAGACAGATTGCTTATCTTGCTTTCATTTAACTCTTTTTATAATGTTTTCTCTGTTCTCTCATTTGTGATATATTCCTCTGTCTCCTCATTTTGCCACATTGTGTTTCTTTGTATAAAGTAGTTCAGCTGCATTTCACTGTCTTGAAGGAATGTTCTTATGTAGGAGATGTCCTATGGGGCCCAGAAATTCACCATCAGAGCCAGGTGCTCCACAGATGTCCCCTGTGTGGGCTGTGTGTGCCCTCATGTTGCAGTGAGGCTATGACTACAGCAGGTATATTTGTAGGTGAGGCTGACTCCTGACTCAGTGGCCACAAAGCCTAGCTACAACTGCTGCAGGTGGGCAGGGAGAGCTGGTTCCTGGCTTGGCTGGAAATGAGGTATGGCTGTGACTGTTGTGGGCATGGTGGTGGGTAGGGTTATTGTCCTGTCTGCTGAGAGGCCCAGATGAGGCACAGGGTGGTATGGGGCTTTTAGCAGGGCATGCCCCCCAACCTTAATAGTTTAGAGGCAGGATTCCAATATGGTACCTGCCAGCATTTGGATCAGCATGCAGACAAAGATAGCAAAAATGGCTTCCACCAATGTCTCAGTCCCCAGGGTCAGGCCCAGTTACTTCTTGCCTCTCTGGCAGGTGCTTTAAGATTGGTAAAAGGGGCTCCTTTACCTATAGTTTATGAAGTTTTTAATGTGGTGTTTTTGTATTGGCTTCCAGGTCAAGAGAGTCTGCATGTGATCCCTTTCAGGGTGACTTTTCCTTTCCCTACAGTTCTATAGTTTTCTCGGTCATATTCCCTGTTTGTTTTCTTTCTTTTTTTTTTTTTTTAAAGATTTTATTTATTTATTTATGAGAGAGAGAGAGAGAGAGAGAGAGAGAGAGAGAGAGAGAGAGAAAGGCAGAGACACAGAGGGAGAAGCAGGGTCCATGTGGGGAGCCTGACGTGGGACTTGATCCTGGGTCTCTAGGATCATGCCCTGGGCTGAAGATGGTGCTAAACCACTAAGCCACCCGGGCTGCCCTATCCCTGTTGGTTTTCAGTACCAGGTGTTGTGGGGACTTGTGCCCTCTGTATAGGATCTAAGGGTTGGGGTGCCTGATGTGGAGCTCAAATCTTTCACTTCTAAGGGAAAAGTCCCATACCTTTGAGATCACTCTCAACTGTGGAATGCCATATATTGAGGTGTGGTTTGTTCCTTAAGGAGACTATATCTCTGTCTCTTTTACCTGTCTTGGTGCTATCCTCATTGTGGAGGCTTTGTTCATCTAGTTTCTAGGTCCCCCTCAGAAGGAATTATTCCACATATAATTATAGATTTGTCGTATCCATGGGAGAAAGTAAGCTCAGAATCTTCCTATGTTGTTAGCTTGAACCTGTGTTTGGACTTTCAACATAACTTTGAAGGTACATTCAAATCCTTCCAGGAACCACATATCAAGCTCTCAGGCTCAAATGAGGGTCAGGCTGAGTGGTACAAAACCAGTGACTGTATTAGTTTCCTGTCCTGCATAACAAATTACCACACACTTAGTGGCTTAAAACAACATACATATATTATCTCCCAGTTTCTGTGGGGCAGAAGTCAGGCATGGCTCAGCTGGGACCTGTACTTAGGATCTCATAAGGCTCCAGTAAATTATCAGACTATTCCTTTCAGAGGTCTGGGGTCCTCTTTTAAGTTCACATGGTTGTTGGTAGAGTTGAGTTTCTTGTGGTTGTTAAGACTGAAGTACCCAATGCCTTATTGGGTGTCAGCTGGAGGCCACTCTCAGCTCCAAGAGGCCACTTACAAGTTTTACCATGATTCTCTCACAGGTCCTCCCATAACACGGAAGCTTACTTATTCAAACAAGGAAGAGAATCTCTTTCACCAGTCTGCTAAAATGGAGTTATAGATATTGTAACATATAATGGAGGTGACGATCCCACCACTTTTACCATATTCATTGGCTAGTTGAAAGTCATGCATGGAAGGGGAGGAAATTATACAAGAATGTGTATACTGGGGGTTGTCTTAAGGTATGTCTGCCACACTGAAGGTGAAATCCAGAGTGATGCTTATATCCAGCGAGCAAGCAGATGTCCCTCACTCCCAATCACCTGAGCTTGATTAATGATTATTAGAATAACAGTTGTGCTAATACTTATGTAGATTTAGGTGCCAGAAGAAATAAAAAGGATACCCATGCTTAGGTAGATGATTCAAAATGAGTGTGTATGGGGTCCAGACTCAGGCTTCAGAGTGATTAAATTGGGGTAAGAGAAGTCCTTATTAATGGACATATAGAAACATCACTCTCAAATCTGAAAATATTTATTGTGCAGCATAGCTATTATGATACAGGTCTGGATCACTGGAATTTAAAAAAAAAAAAAAAAGATCTTGCTGCTTGAGTATAAACCCAAACCAGTAAGATACAAATTAATTGAAATAAATGAAAATCCATGTATGTATGTATATTTAGCATGTTCCCCAATCCTTGTCATTAACCTCAACTCCAGTCCCCATGAAAGAGTATTAATGAAAAAGAGATTAGTCTTTGGCGGAACAAGTGTTACCAAATATATGAATGATATTATATGGCATCCGATAAATATAATTACAGTGACCAGATAAAGGGTGATAAGAATCTCTCTGATATCTATTCTGATCATACTCCATCTGGAACCCTCTACTGGGAACAGTGCCAAGACATCACATTTCATGAGGAACAAACCAAGCTTCTAGCATTGGAGATATAATAGAAATAGATTCCATTAGTGGAAATTGATAGGAGAAATTTGTCTGTGAAAAACACCTCCAATAAATTAGGTTATGTTGTGTGGAGATTACAGATGATTTAAATGTCTGAAAGCTACCATGGAAGAGAGAGGATGGTTTATTTGGGGTAGGACCAAGGGGGACCAATTGGGAAGGCAACTTTTTAGGTGGAAGTGCTTTTCCCAGGCATGCTTAGAGGTTTTAGAGCTTGGTGAAAGAGGACGTACTGGCATTGGGAGGAAGGTGCCTTTTTAACTTCAAAGCTTTTGAGTTCATAAAGATGGAAGGTCTTGAATAGAGATGCTATAAAAGCAGAAGAATGAAGCTTGGATCTCTCAGAGAAAGAACAAAAGAAAATGAAGAACCTGTTAGAATAGAAGGAAATATAGTCCTAACATCACAGAGAATATGGCTGAGTGGCAGAGAGACTTCAAGACCACATCATTTGAAAAAAAACAAAAAACAAAAAAAAACAGTTCAGAGACCAAACACTGACTCAGGGAAAGTGTAGCCAGGTGGAGGACGGTTTCATGCACGAAATCCACAAAGGAACCAGTGGTGCTTGGATTAACTACCTTTAAAAAAATTTAAAAAGATTTTATTTGAGAGAGAGAGCATGCGTACATGGTGGGGGGAAGGAATGACGTGGGGCTTGACCCCAGGACCCTGGGGTCCTGCAGAAGGCAGATGCTCCACCCACTGACCACTCAGGTGCCCCTGGGATTAACTACCTTTTAGAAAAATATCTCTAACCAAGAAATGGAGATGGGATGTTTCCTTGCTAAAGACCACAATAGCTGAGAGAAAGAGCCCTGGATATGTAATGGAGAAATTAGAAGAGAAATAAGAAAAATAAGAGGAGTGTTAACAATGGTTACGAAACCTATGTATGTGGGTATTTATAACTGAGAATTTGTGTACAGCTTGTCCCACAAGCTTTTCTAAATTATAACAGCATAGTCTGTTCATGTTAATACATTTTCCAGAAATGGCCACTGAGGAACGAGCAACAGGATTCTTTCTGTCCAATGGTTTTAAAGGAATGCTCATTGGTCATCAGTCTAGAGGGAATAGGAGAAAACCTGCTAGAGGATTCTCTGTTTGGTGGCTTCTCCTGGAGGGATTTTTCCATGATTTCTGGAACCACGGAAAAGCAGCTAACTTTATTCATGTGCCAAAGTAAAGCACAGTATTTTTCTGTGTTTTATTTATTTAATCTGGGTTATAAACCTTTTCAGTTTGTCTCCATAGCACCTGTGCTTCCATGTTTAATGGCTTTTTATCACATTGGATGGTTCACTTGTCTGCCTCTTTCCCTCTCCCGAGAGCTCCTTGAGGGCAAGAAATATATCATTTTATCTCTAGTGCTAGCATTTGCCATATATTTAACAGGCATTAAATATTTTCTAAATGGATGAATATTGTCAGTACATGAGAATTATATAAATCCAGCTCTTTGAAGTCATGATGCTCGTATTAGAATACTCAATAAAAAGACTCCTGAATTCTGATTAGAAAGCATGATATAAACATGGTTAGAGACACAATATCTCCTCCTCACACAGGAGGAATTTGCATCTAGAGTTTAATATGAGTTTAACAAAAATCTCTAAAAAGATTGCCAGAAAATAAAAAAAAATAATAAAGAACTCATTAACCAGGGTGTCTGGGTGGCTCAGTTGGTTAAGTGGCTTCCTTTGGCTCAGGCCATGATCCCAGGGTCCTGGGATGGAGCCCCTCATCAGGCTCGCTGCTCAGCGGGGAGTCTGCTTCTCTTTCTCCCTCTGTGTGTTGGTGCTCTGCTCTCCCTCTCTCTCTCTAATAAATAAATAAATCAACAAATAAATCTTAAAAAAAAACCTTATTAATCTGTTCAGTATATACCATATATTCTACTGGATCCTAGTGGTCTAAGATGCATAGGACAGTATTTCCGTCGTCCAGGATGTGCTCCTAGTCCAGAGGGAGAGACAAATACACAAGGAGATAATTCCAAAACAGTGAGTAAAATACTAATGTACATTTGCACAGCGTTATTTGAATACAGAGGAAGGAATAACTAGTTAAGGCCTCCTGGAGTTGCTGATAAACATCACATAATGGGTGAAAAGAGAGGAAGGACGTTTCATATGCAGATAACATGCAAGAGAACATTGATGTGAAGGATCATGGAGCACTTGGCAGTAAGAATGAATACATTACTTCTAGGGGACCATAGCGTCCATGTGGAAGAGGGGTTAGAACAGTGGTAAGGACTGCGCTGAGGTGGGGTCTGTGGGTCAGGATAGGGAAGAGAGAAGGTATGGAAGTCTGGGAAACAACAAAAATCTTTTTTTTTTAAATTAAATTATTGAAGTTTAAGTACTACAGAAAAACATGCAGATATAATTATATAATTATAACATAATTTGATGAGTTTGGATATAAGCCTCTACCCCTGAAACCATCCCCATAATCAAGGTCATGAAGGTATTCGTCATCTCTAAGTTTCCTCATTCCTTCATACCCCTTTGGATTTTCTTTTGATTTACTTAGTTGTGTGATTAAGAACGTCGTATGAGATCTGTCCTCTTAACAAATGTTTTAACTGGACTATACAGTGTTGTTAACTATAGACCCTGCCACAAAGCAGATGTCTAGTGCTTACTCATCCTGCGTAGCTGGAACTCTTAGCCATTGAACAATAGCTCCTCATTTCCTTCTTCTCCAGCCCCTGGCAACCATGATTCTACCCTCCACTTCTGTGAATTGGACTATTATAGCTACTTCATGGAAGTGGAATCACGCTGTGTTTGTCGTTCTCTGATTAGTTTGTTTCACTTAGCATAATGCCCTCCAGGTTCATCGTGTTGCATATGGCAGGATTTCCTTTCTTGGTAAAGGCTGAGTAATATTCCGTTGTATGTAGATACCACATTTTCTTTGTCTACTCATCCACTCATGGTTGTTTCCCTAATATTGGCTATTATGCATAATGCTGCAATGGGCATGGCAGTTCAGGAGGAAAGTTTTGCCAAGTCATGTATTTGATAAGGAATTATTACCCAAAATATGTAAGAAACTCCTGTGACTCAATAGCAATAATAACAAACAACCTGAGTTTTTAAATGAGCAAAGAATTTGAACAGACATTCTTCCAGGGAAGACATACACACAGTGAACAGGTATACAAAGAGGCATTGAACATCACTGGTTATCAGGAAAAGCAAATCAAAACCTCAATGAGATATCACCTCCCACCTATTACAATGGCTCTTATGAAAAAAACAAAAGGTAACAAGCGTTGACTAGGATGCGTAGAAATTGCAACCCTCATACACTGTTGGTGGGAATGCAAACTGGTGCAGTTACTATGGAAAACAGTATAGAGGACCCTCAAAAAAATTTAAAGTATAACTACCATATAATCCGGCAGTCCTACTACTGGATATACATCCAAAATAACTGAAATTGGGATTTTGAAGAGATAACAAAGACTCTTTAACTAAAGTGCATGGTAACTGTTGCTCCTGAAGGCCTTTAAAAGTACGTATTTATATTCCTCAAACAAGTAGGCAAAACATTTTCTGCTCTTGGTGTAGAGCTTGTTGGTGCTAATTTGGATAACAGAGCTAGAGGCTGAGATGACTGTCTGAGAAAATCGTGGAAGTAATTACTTTTCTACGTTCCTGTGGTCCTACTCCCAACAAAGGAAGAGTTAACGCAGAAGAGTTCCCACCTTCTCCAGCTAGGATGGATGAGGTAATGTAATCCTCATTCTGGAAGGTGGATTCTATTGTTTGAGTCTCCCATAAGCTTTGAAGAGATGTCAAATCCAGAGAAGACAAAACAAATGACAGTGAGACAGCCCAGGAGCCAAGGACCAGAAGTCAAAGCATAGGAGAGAAAGAATTACTGAATCAAAGGAGCTTCAGCTATGGAGGGAAAAGTTTCAGGATTTCAGGAT
Organism: Canis lupus baileyi; assembly: GCF_048164855.1. Classification (NCBI taxonomy): domain Eukaryota; kingdom Metazoa; phylum Chordata; class Mammalia; order Carnivora; family Canidae; genus Canis; species Canis lupus. The sequence goes on along the minus strand of NC_132868.1, from coordinate 43,210,329 downwards.
CTGTGGAAAGGGGCCGTGCTCCCAGCTCCAGCGGAGACCAAAGGACGAGTTCTTGGTATCTGCCCGGAATATCCACAAGTGTATGCGACTGGCTTTGCTTTCACGTCCCAACGGGGGCCATGGTATGAGACAGCATGAGGTATAGGTGGGTTTACTTGGAAGGAATAGAATGGGTGTATTTAAATCACGGGTAGAGGTGAAGGTTTTTAAATCTTCCCTGATTTACAATTTTCATTTTGGAAGGAGAAATTGAAGCCTGAGGTATAAAGCTCTGGTAATTAGTTATACAGATCTCTGAGCAGAAGCTTGAGGAGGCCTGAGACGGTTGGAGGGAGACACAGCACATGTTGGCAGCCAGTAACCACACCGTACACGAGCAAATCTTGCGTGGGTACCATGGGGGCCCACAGACTAGGCCAGTGGGCCAAATCTGACGCGTCTGTAAGGCCTTCTAATGAAGAAGGAGTTTTATATTTTCAGAGGGTTGTAGGATACACGCACGCGACGGAGCCTGCATGTCTCCTAGAAGGCCTTTTTAGGCCTTACCGTCTGGCCTTTACCGGAGACATTTGCTGTGCTCTGGTCTGTAAGGAAGGCCCGTGTGTGGGGCGTGTGGTTACCCCCGACCTGCACGGCCTGACCAGATAAAGGCCTTTCCCTTCTCGGGCTTCTCAGGCATGTGGCGCTCGCACTGCTGCTCCCGGCGTCGTCCCACAGCCATGGAGCAAGTCAGCAGACTCCATCTCAACCCTTAATGGATGTGACAGGACAACCACGTGTGCAAATGCGGCCCTTTCCAGGAGTCCCTGGGGATTAAGCAGCCCGTGGAGACCAGACCACCGTCTTCCGTGTCGCGAGGTGGCACCTCGCCAAGGCCTTTAGAAGTTTTAATTGCTGATGCCTTTTCCTAGAGATAAACAGTGGCTGGCGGTGTCAATCTGTCTCCTTCCGGGAGCACTAAAATCATGAAGAATTCATGGGAAGCTGCTGTAAATGTCGAACGTTTTTGAAAGAAAGCTTTTTAATCAATTTTAAAAAATAATGTTTTCAAATCAAAACTTCTAAGATTTATATGTCTTCCTTCATTGATCTCAAGAACACCATTATTGATGCATAATTGCTTTGGTTTTGAAGTGCTAGAGTCTACAATGAAGACATCAATGGTTCAGAAACTATGGATGATTCAGAAACTTGTAATAATAATGATGGCAACAACAGTATTATCATCTTATATTTCTATGAAAATTTATGGCTTTGCATGCATCTTCATATTTACATTTTATCTAATCCACATAATTATCCTATGAGTAGTGAATGGATCAGCTGATATTAAATGTATTTTTTCACTAAAGAAAACTATACTTAGCAAGATTAATAATCTAAGGCAATCAAGCCAGAAAATAAAAGAACAAGGACAAAAATAAAATTATTTGGACTTCCGGTCTGTGATTCTTCTATACCAACATAATACTTGCCTAATACCATGAAAAATTTTAATATTTAAAAATTGTGATTATAGAATTGAAGGATCAAAAATGCAAAATGATTAAAAATAATTTTAAAAATATCTTACCTAAAAAAAAAATCTTACCTGATAGGTATTACTATTAATGATCATGATCCTGACTTCGGGCAAATTCTGTTAAGTCTAAAAGTTAAAAAACAGATATTAAAAATGTTACATGTAGATTGATGTCAATTTTTTGTCCCTGGTAAATATTTTTCCTTCTTCCAATCCTTCAAAATATAGAAAAACAACCCTTTTATTACTTCCCGGGCTAGATTATTCATGGTCGAGTCACTTTTTTTCACAATCACCTGAGGCCGTGATCATGGATGAAGAGATCCCTTTCCAGTAAACTTTAAAAACATTTTTTCAAATCCTGTCCAATTCCTTTGGAATTTGTTTTCAAGTTGACTGCTCTGTTCTTTGTTTAATGGAAAAAAGCAAACATATCATAGTCAAAATGTATCAAGATCAAACTAAAAAATCAACTCCAATTTTAAAAGTGAAAGAATTTGTAGCATTATTCGAAAGACCACATACAGTTAAAGGTAGATTTATTTTCCATAAAATATTCTAGCAATCGGTTGGTATTTAGCAAAAGATACAATTTAAAGGTGAACAAAAGAAAAACTGTACTTTAATGTCGGTCAGTAAAACTTAAAGGAAAGGTTAATATGCTGGTTATAAAATAAAACATCATATTTCAATTGTATGTTAAAAACAAAAGAAAAGGGCAGCCCGGGGGGCTCAGGGGTTGAGCGTCAGCCTGCGGCCCAGGGCGTGATCCTGGGGACCTGGGATCGAGTCCCGGGTTGGGCTTCCTGCATGGAGCCTGCTTCTCCCTCTGCCTGTGTCTCTGCCTCTCTCTCTCTCTCTCTCTTTCTCATGAATAAATAAATAAAATCTTAAAAAAAAAAGAAAAAAGAACAGTCTGAGGACACAGAGAAGGGAAACACATTTTATTTATGTAGCACTGATTTCAGACAAAAGAATAAACTTCATTAAATAATATAACACTGATTTACGCATCTAGGAATATGCTCAAACTGGTGAGTTTTAAGGAAAACAAGGTCCCTACCTAAGCCTGTCTTGCTCTTTTCCGAGAACCATTCTTATTTTTTTCCTTTTAATGATTTTATTTATGTATCTATGAGAGACAGAGACAGAGAGAGAGAGACAGAGACACAGGCGGAGGGAGAAGCAGGCTCCACGCAGGGAGCCCGATGTAGGACTCGATCCCGGGTCTCCAGGTTCAGGCCCTGGGCTGAAGGCAGACGCTCAACTGCTGAGCCACCCGGGCTGCCCGAGAACCACTTTTTATTTTTTATTATTTTTATTTTTATTTTTATTTTTTTAATTTTTTTTTAGAACCACTTTTTAAATACATTGATGGCTACTTTTCTGAAAACAAAATAGTTCTCAATGTATAAAATCAGGAAACAGGGAAAAAGGAAGAAAACTATTATCACATCAATTCTTATTAATTTTTTTTATTATTTCTTTAGTCATTTTGTAAAAAACAAACCTTTTGTTTAGAATATACTGGGTCGGTAGACCTACCAGTGAAGTCTTTCTAGCCGAATGGGAGTTGCTTGATTCAAACTACACCAATCCAACTCTCTCCAGACACTTTGAATATAGTGATTCAAAGACAGGAGAGAGAAAAGAAAGATTTCAGTCCCATAATGGTAAGCAGATGAGGCCGGCAGTTAGCTTCCGCTGCCTGGATCCCCGGCCTGCCTCCTCCGGGTCGGATCCCTGAGCTCCCTTTCTCCTTCCTCCTCTCCTTCCTCTTCTCCTTCTTCCTTCTACTTCTCCACATCCTCCTCCTCACCATGTCCTTTGGCTTGAGTTAGCTGCCCTTTGTTTCTGTTGCTTGCAGCCAGAGAACCACAACTCAGGCACATGCCATTTTGTATCCTCTCTTTGTTATTATTGTGTAATTTTATTACATAGTATCAAAAATGTTCAATGCCTTAATAATATTCTTTTTTTAAGGATTTTATTTATTTTTTCATGAGAGACACAGGCAGAGGGAGAAGCAGGCTCCATGCAGGGAGCCCGACGTGGGACTCGATTCTGGGACTCCAGGATCACACCCTGGGCCGAAGGCAGATGCTCAACCATGGAGCCCCCAGGCATCCTTTTAAGAATATTCTGTCAAATGGATGTTTCAGATTTTTTTTAACCAAACCTCTAGTGTTAGATATTAAATAAGCCATCAGTGAATATCCTTGTGTATAGATCTGTGTCCATATGCATAATTATTTTCTAAGGTTACAACCTGGATCCAATTCCTGGATCATGGGCTTGTTAAGAATCTTGCTCTTTAGAAAAAATGTTAATTACATTTTAACCAAGATTATATTTGAATACATTTCTCATGTTCTTACATTATTATGACTTAAAACTATCTTGCGAATTCAGTGGGAAAATTCACTCCGAATGCATACTTTCCTTTTGCCCTCCCCATTGAGTCTGAGGTATCATGTGAAAAAATATGTAACATTTTCCCTCCAATTGGTGCTGTGATCCAGTGGTTTATAAATCAGTTTGGTTATAAAAGTTTTAAAATGCAAGAGAGTGTCACATTTTAAATTGGTTTAGGCTCATGCATTTATCTAGATTTGGAAATCTTACTATGTAAACACTTTGTTTCATCTTTTTATTCATTTAATGGGAAGGCTTATATGCATTTCCCACATCTCTCAAAAAGGGCTTAGTTAAGTTCAGTGAAAAAAAAATTGCTTTGCATTCTTTGCATAAATGTGTTATTACTCTGTTGGACCACCTTGCTGTAGGAATTACTTCTACAAGTTAGCAGCCTTGACCTTGCATACAGATTTACAAATGTAACGGAGTCATATTAAGGCATAACTCAGAAACTCCAAAACATGTTTTTCTATTTCCCATGTGTTTTGTTTCTGGTTTTCATCCTATGAAAAAAAATAATACAATTAAGATACCTACTTAAAGGCCTAAGTCATTGAGGCATTGGTTAGACTGTGGTCAGTGAACATTACACAGCACAGAGTGATTTTATATGTAGTCATCCTAAATTCAGTCTTTTTTTTTTTTTTGTATCAGCACAATTACCAGATTTAATTTGCTAAATAACTAGTGGGCGTAAAGAAGATTCCATTCACGAAATGAATGACAGGATAGCTTTGGAGCCCATTTTCATCTCGGTGTTCTTAGATGGCGAGTCTGGTCAAATATACAACAGAAAGGAGACTTAGAAAAATGGAGAGAAAAATCTAAAGAAACTGAGATTATGTGAAAGATAATCCAAGGTGCAAATGCACGCACAAACTCAGGGCCACATGACTTATTTGCATATAAAACGGAGACAGGTTTAGGACCAGGCAACCTTATTGGCCACTGTGATTTATACTCCACGAGGTTTAAAGGTAGAACAAGTCAGATTCCTCGTATTTGCGCCTCTGCGTTGCTGTGGGGCCTGGTTCAGGCAGTCCTATTGTCAGGAAGCCTCCTGTTTTCTTAAACCTCAGCTCACCATCAATTATTATTCTTGCACTGTGGTCCTAGCAGCTGGACTTTTGTCCCATGACTCTCATCCGATGCTTGTTCTCTAGCTTCCTGAGCCCAGGCCTCCTCGACGTGCCGCCAACTGTCCCGGACGTGCAGGCCGCCCTCCCTCAGCCTGACGACTAGCTTCTGCTGCGTGCTTGCTACGAACTCAGTGCTCGGCCCTCCCACCTGAAAGAAGAACAGTGCTTCCAGCTACGGTTTCCACGGATGCTTCCCACCCATGTGAAACTTACCCTGGTACTTTATACCGTGCATGAGGCCATTGTGGTTCCCTTTTGCAGGTGGATTTTCAGGATGACCTTTGTCTAACAGCAGGTACAATTCGCATGTCAATACTTTGGAGGGACCTAGTGTCTTCCTCTTTCAGGAGTCTAAATCTTCTGATTTAGAGCAGTGTCTGTTGGCTCCACTCAGCAGTAAAGATGTACCAAATAGTCGACCAAAAGGTGGTACGTGCCCTCCCCCCGGCCCCCTCGGAAGTTGAGAATCTCTGGCGCTGATGACAGCCATCCAAGGAAGGCATTTAATCACTCAGTGTAGAAAAGTATAGCAACTGCTTCTTTCTACATGGTAATACACGAGAGCAGACTGGCAGACAGACAGATGGACAGATAGATACGCGGGAATTAAGAACATTGGTATCTCTACTTCCCGTTAGTCTCGCCCATTCCCATTCTTCAGCGATGGATCCTAAGGTATCTTTGCGATGACTCCCGGACTATTTAGTGACCATCCCAGCACCGACGGAGATCAGAAGCACTGGTCAACAGGATTTCAATTTTCTTTAGTTGTGAGTTATCTTCTCTACCTTAACATACAAACTATGCAAATACAGACATGCATTCAAAACGGTAGAAGAGAAGAAAGAAAGAAAAAAAAAAACGGTAGAAGAACCAGAAAGCCTCCTGCTTGGAAATATTTTTAATCTTCTATGAAACATAAAGCTGGTTGCGAGGTGATCCCCAAGAAGAACTAGACTTGGAGTCAAGATACGTGCATTGTCCCAACATGACTGTTCACTAGCACTGCGACCCGAGGTCATCTGCCCCTGAACCTCAGTGTTCCATTCATGAAATGAAAGCACTGACCTGAAAAACGTTAAGTCCAATCTTGACACTCTGTAGTCTTTACACATGTGTTCTAAAGGCTAATTCCAGGATTTCATAAGTTAAATGTCTCAAATAATATCAGTAATTTGGGGTATATCGATATTTCTACATTCTGCTTGTTTCTTTGTGCTAACTGTACTCTACTTTCCCTGAACATAATCCTTGTGTTGAGCTGGTGTTGTCCATTATGTAAAAAAGAAATTTTAAATTCAGATTTGACTTTTAAAAATATGCTATCAATTAGAATTTCACTATGGCACATAATGATATTTCTAACAGATGTTGTGTAAAATATTGGACTACAACTACTGAATATTCAGATACGCATAGTGCAAATCTTAGAAACTCTTAGTGACATTTTGAAAGAATTGTAATGTTTATAAGAAGCAATACAAATTAACATGAATTCTTTGTTCCAAACAGTACAGAGAGAAATGTAAGACTCTGTGTTTCTATAATATGTATATAAACTGTATAATAAGCTGATGTCTTTAAGGTAAACAGAAAGATATATCGGTAGCATCTGTACTCCAAAAAAAAATTTTTTTTTCCAGCATTGGCAATGAAATCTCACTCTTTCATCCACAATCGTTCTTAGGCAATCTTTCTTATGACAGAGTTATGACCACAGATTGCATGCTGGGGACAGGGAAAAAGCATCATCATTTAAGAATGCAATCAAATCCCTGACTTGGTAAGTGCATCGTGTTCTAACCAACCTCGTTAAGTAGGTGGAGGAAAGCTCAGGATAGAATTTACCCTCGACATTCACAGCAGCACATCCTGAGACCATCACAGACTCCTAAATTTATAAACGCTGTTATTACATGATATGTTTTCTTTCACAAAATCCAGTAAAGTAGAACCAAACTAAAACAGATATTATTTCTCTCTCCTCTATTTAAACTGTCCGACTCCTATTTATTCTTCACGTCTCAGCTTTCCCGGCGAGACGTTTCCTGTCCAGCACCTAGGTGAGGACTCGGAGTTCTCTGAAAAATCACCTTTTATAATTCTCATCATGCTTTCTTCCTGATTTCTTGCCTGATAGCTGTTCCATAGCTGCAGGCTCCTTGGATTCAGGGACTGAACCAGTGTGGCCACCAATGTCTCACTCACGTCCAGCACAGCACTTGTCACGGTTGCTCAGTAGCTGGTTTGCTGTTGTTGTTGGTTTTTTTGGATGAATGAATGAATGACCCAAAGTATGTATTGACTTACCTGGATCCCTATGAAATTAGCAACAAGTGATAAAAAAAAAATATTAGGTTGAAACACAGATGCTGGGCAGTAGCTAGATCCATTCCCAAGTAACGGACCTAGACGTAAGCATGCCTTCGCACAAACTGGTTCCAAAGTTTTATTCTTTTTTATTTTATTTATTTATTTATTTATTTATTTATTTTATTTTATTTTATTTTATTTTATTTTATTTTATTTTATTTGTTCCAAAGTTTTAACCAGGAATTTTCTAAATTTGTACAAGTCTTTTCCTGAGGACCTGTGAGTAGTTAACCGCGACTGCTCCGAGCATCCACAGCCTATTATGCATTAAGCACATTCGTCTCGTTTTATGGTCATGAGCAAGTTATTCAGCTTTTATCAACCTCAGTTTCTTCATCTGCAGCATGGCTATTATAATTCCTTTCATGTTTAAGTCACACATGTTGTTCTTGAGAATTGAGTGAATTAATTTGTATGAAAATTTCTTGAGGAGCCACTCTACAACTGTATGGTGTTTGCATAAACTGTGATTAGGGCATGGTGCCATAGTTATTTCAAAGAGAGTTGTAGCTACGACGTTGTCTGCTAGAGGAAAGATAAAACAAGCATGTGTTATTTCATAGCTATTTCATTCCAGTTTTCAGCAAACTACTGATGATTGCAATCAATGAATCTACAGAGAGACATTCGCCTCAGAACATGTGATGCAGCTTCACCTGGCTGAGAGCCACTATAAGAAGCAGAATTTGTCACAGGCTTGCATATCCAAATGTTCTGAAGGAAGGAGAATCTCCTTAGAAATACAATAATACTGTTCATATTAAAAGTTGTGATGTCTCCCATGGCATCAATTTTAACTGAGCACATTTCTTTCTAAAAATTCTTTGAACATTTATGCAATTAATTCAAATGCAAAAACCAATTAACCGTACATCTTATAATCAAATCAGTTTCAAGCGAGTGCCCCAAATTTCAAGAGGACTTTGAAAGCACTACCAAAGTGAGACGGAACAAATGAAGTATTTAGTGCTAGCACAGGACATTTTTCATTATTTTTTCAGGCCCATATACAGCTGCACAATATTATGCAACTTACTAAATATGTCAGGGTTGCCCTAATTATGCTGTTTTCATTCACCAGGATGATTGTGTGTTGGTATGTCTCTGAAAGTCAGGGACTTTGGAAAAAGACATCCAGAAGCCTTGGTTCCCAGTAGTCCTGGAGTCAGACGGGCTTGTGTTTAAATACCTCTGAAAGCCAGCCGTGGGCTTTCAGGTTAATTAAAGCCTTGGGTTTGGGGTTGTTCTGAGGAAAATGCCAGGCATGAGGTGTGCAGGTAGTTCACCCACCAGGAGGGCCTGTTGTTCATTGTGTGCACTCCGGGGCAGGAGTCGCCTTTGCTTATCCCCCCATGACCTGGTCTTGAGCATCTGCTCGTGGGCTGCACAAGCATCTATCTACCTTAGAGACAAACACTTGAGCAATGCACCTCATAACAGTCATGATGATCTCTTCACACCAGACTGTGGCTTTGGTACTATTGTCCCCCCTTGTGGAGTATGACGTGGTGCGGTGCTGAGCCAGCGAATGCCAACGCCAAAAGACCAGGCTGTGCATGTGACTTCAGAAACCCTAAAAATGTCCCTTTCCCCGTTGCGGGGATGCTCCTCCCCAACCCATCTGTTCATATTTAAAACTAAACCAATACATTGGAGCACTTTTTCTTTCCCTTGATTATGCAAATATCCGGAGATGGGTCCCTGTAGAAATCTATTAGTACAGATAAAGAATCCTTGAGCAGGTCTTGATGGGAGAGTGGGAAGAGGGCCTACGTGTTATGGGCATGTGGCAGGAGTAGGGGATCTTGCCCAAGTGGGAACCAGAGTACCTCTAGACCAGAAGCTAGACTAGCAATGGCAAAGTACCTTTTCAACAAATACCAGAATATATCTATTATTAATAGTTCCACAATTTCTTAGCTATGTGACTTCATGTAAGGAATTGACCTCTTTGTCAGTTTCCTCATCTGTGGGATGGGGGTAATAAGCCTATGTCATACGTGCTTGTAAGAGCATTACATCAGTGCTTGGCAATTACGTATTTTTAAAATGGCACGACCAATTTTTTTTCTTTTAAAAAAGTTCAGTTTTATCAACTGTTAAGTCCTCAAAGTACCTTAATTAAGAACACGTTCACAGGGATCCTTGGGTGGCGCAGCGGTTTGGCGTCTGCCTTTGGCCCAGGGCGCGATCCTGGAGACCCGGGATCGAGTCCCACATCGGGCTCCCTGCATGGAGCCAGCTTCTCCCTCTGCCTGTGTCTCTGCCTCTCTCTCTGTGTGACTATCATGAATAAATAAATAAAATTAAAAAAAAAAAAAGAACACGTTCACAGCAAAGTTGTTGGGTAAACACGTAGTTTTGCTTGTATTTAAAGTCTTAGTTCCCGAGGCTACTTGCTTTTGTAACTGCTTTTAGTAGTTTTACACATGTGTATTGATGCTAGTCATCATCATTTCATTAAAATGAGTGACATCTTGGAGCTAAAGCCTTTACCAGACACCGTCTGCTGATTTGCTGACCTTTGTTAGACACGATGTTCTTACCAGAATTTAGCTAGCTATCTACAATTTGGTTGAGTGAATGTGAATTTATTTTGGTATATGATGTTGAGTCACCTATAGTTAAGCAGCTGTCACCCTCCTATCCAAATATACTAAGAGAATTTCTTCCATTGTTGTTCCTAAAAATATATTTTGTAATTTATACCGAGGAGGCATCATTAATAAGGTTTTTAAAGCTGTGTGATGTGCAGAACACTTTCCTAAATGGAAAGATGAATGTTCATCATTGGGAAAGCCTAAAATTAAATTATCAGAAAGCAAGACAGCAAAATCAGTCTGTAGTTGGATACTCACCCCTCGAGAGATCAAGCGGATGGACGTGCAGCCGAAGCTGGTGTCTATTTTGTCCTTTCTCTCACAGTTCCATGGTAGCAAAATGGGAAAATTCGAAACTAAACTAGTTTGAACACAGTGGTTTCCACCATTCAAATAGAACAAAATACATATCGAGGATGGAACAACCAGGTGAATGTTGGCATTGCATATATTCTAAATTCCAATTTTGGAATTTAATTAATTTAATTTAATTTAATTTAATTTAGTTCTTCTTCTGATTTTTTTATTCATCTACTCATTTTTAACTCACTTGTTCATTTGTTTACTCATTCACTCCTTTGTAAGGAAACATCTGAGCCAGGAGCTCTATGAGGTAATGAGAATGACAACAGCTCCGGCCGTGCCCTGGAGGAGCCCATAGTCGTGAGGAGACAGACAAGTGAGACAGATAGTGAGAGTGCGCGGTGATGAACGGGCAAGAGGAGTGCACGAAGAAGTTGCCCCTTAGAGGACATTTCAATGGGCCAGAGGGTGGTTTTAAGGAAGGCTTCCCTGTGGAAGTGACAGCCAAGCCTTTGGACCCTTGTTGCATAGAATGGTCTACACTGTCGTCTTCGACCCTGAAGTGGGAGTTGGGCACTGCTGCTTGCTTCTTGGTTTGTGTTCCTTGCCTGCGGTTTGAATTGGACAACTGCTCTATATGGAGGGGGAGGGGGAGAAAAACTGTGAGAACTTACTATTTCTCATCCTTCACCTTGATCGCTGAAGGGTTTGCCTGAGGTCGCTCAGTCACCGGGTAATAGAGCCAGGACTGGCCGCTAAGACTTTCTGTCTGCTGGTCTAAACCTCCTTGCACTATTGCAATAAGCTGTTTTCACTTTTTCTCCTTGGTTTTCTGAAAAGAAGATTTGGTAAACTGTTAGGAAATAAGACATGGCTCTTTGATAGTTTTACTGATTAGGAAATTACAGTTTCAAACTTTGTAGAAGACTTGTCTTACTTTGTTTTCTTACCATCGCCACTTTCATATTGAGGAGGGAATACACTTATTCATTCATTTCTTTATTATTCATATTTTTATGCAAAGAAGTTGAGGGTAAGGAAGAGGATGTAATTTGTTCAAGGTTACCACGTGGTCACCAAAACAACTTGGTTCCAAGCCAGGAAGGTCTTTCTCTAAGATCTGCACCTTTCAGCTTCATCTTTCTGCCTCTTCACATCGAGGTGAGCCACATGGTTCCTCCTCTGAAGGAGTAATTTTGTAGAGGGACACGTAAATAAACAAAACCCAAGAAAAAGAAATAGCTTAATCATGATCCATCAAAATAAAGATGAGGAATTTCTATAAGAGTTCAGAGAAAGGATATGAATTTAGAATGGATCTGTGGGAAACGTGTATCTGCACTTGTATTTTGGGCACTTATATGGTTCAGGCATGTGGATGTGGCATGAGCATGGGTAAGAAGATCCTGGAAAAAAATTAAATACAATTATCATATCTAAAGAGGTCTTAAGCTGTGTATCAAGTGAGGAGCTCATTTTGAGCGACGCTGAGGTATACAAAGGACATTTGTTTGCCAATAGAGGCAGAAAGTCCAATGGGAGACAAAGCCATGAGCAGACGCAAATGTCCAGGGAAGAAATTGGACATGTTTGCACATGCTGTGGAGAGGTCCCCACCCACGTAAACCAGAGAGGTAGAGTCATCGGTGTTGAACTTTATTTTCTTCCCTAAAAAAATAAGTCATTTCAACCAAAATTTCATTTTCTTTAAAGCCTATTTGCTAGAATATGCTTTTTAAAGTCTTTTGGTTCAATCAGTATGAATTTAATAACGTGCATAATACCTTTTATTTTCTGCCTGCTTTAAGTTTTGAGCTATTGTTTTCAGAAGGATCAGGTTTGTGTTTGTCGATGAAGAGTGAGCGAGACAGCAAACACGTTAAATTAGCAAGTTAAGAATCACGGTTGGGTCCACGTAGTTGCACTGAACGTTGGCTCACTTCTTTCATGGTAGGAAAAATAAGAATCACGAGTTGATGCACTTAATAAATCACAATTTTTTCCCCCCAAGCTGTGCAGGGTAATCAGAATAAAGGAGGGTGTGTGGCTCTGGATGATGATAATGAGAAGCACTTACGGAGTGTTTTCCATCATCGAGTGCTGTGAGAGAAGCCTCACCTCTCTCACGGATTTTCCTGGTAATCCTATAAGGTGGCATTATTATTGCTGTTGCAGATGAGGAAACGGAATCCCGGGAGATTGGGAGAGTCCCCTGGGTCTCGCCGTCGATGACTGGCAGCACAGGGATCGACACCCCTTTGCACCCGATCTCCAAGACGGTGCTTCAGTCACTTCACTCGGGCTCACGGCTGGTAGAGTCTTTCGTATTTTCCGTGTGGCACGTGTGGTCATCTTGGTGGACGCGGCCCATCTCACAGAGGCTGAATTCCGTCTAACAACCGAATTCTCACCATTTTAAACGTATTTGAATTCCATGTTTCAGTGTCAAAAAAGATTCATCTTCGTGTATAGCCGTAGCCTGATTTTATTTTGACTATCCTCACCTTGAATTTCTAATAAAACAGAAGGCAGAAGCAACCACAATTTATAATCTCTGAGAGATGTCAGTATATATTTTAAAACCACGTTACTTGATGTTACGAGGAACATCGGATTGGGTTTGAGAAATATATATTGTTATGCCCTGTGGCATTTTCTGACCTGTCATGATGTCACTCAGTTTCAGAATAACTGTTCAGAGACATGGAGAATATTTTTGTTGAATAAAGAGGCCATTTTGAAAATGTGTGGAGGTTAATATTATGCACACGAAACTGTGCTTTCAGCTTTCCAACACCCTGTCAAATCTGAGCAATTATTCTACCAACTTGCTGCCTGTCCCCGCCCCCACATCATTTCCTTAAATTGCTATGGAAATTAAATCGAGAGACACACTCTTCTTTGCAAGATACCTCCTTCAGAATTCTCTCTGCTTTGCCCTCGCCAGTTTGGAATGGAAAATCAGTCCACATTTCCATGGGATTCAGCGAGGCCTGGGCCAGATCTGAAAGGCATAATTTGCCTGACATCTGTGTTCCAACGTCGTGTTGCATCAAAACAATTCGTGATGCTCAGATGAAAGTAAGCATCCTGTTGTATTACCCAAAACGTTTAACAAGCTGATGGCAGTCACTTTCTATTCTCGCCCCCATAGACCCTCATCCCACAAGGACAATTGCACTTGTAGAGTATCCAACTGCAATTACACTATTCCCTGGTCACACTGATATATTGGATATATTTCCTATCATTTTGTTTTCATTTCTTCTTCCAGTGGGTGTTGTGTGTAGCACAGCTACAGGAGAGCAAAGCTGTTTTTTTTTTTTTATTTATTTTTTTGGTCTTTATTGAAAGAGACTAGATGTCTACTTTATGGCGGCAAGAGCCTACTGATAGCTTGCGGGTCCTACCCTTTGCCCTCGTCCTCACCCTCAGGATCCGGGTGCTCAGTGGGGCTGCTCTGCGGCTGTGTAGTTAGTTAGCCAACAGTGACTCAGCCTCAAGGGTTTAAATGGCCATTGGGAGCCAGACATCTGGGTCGACCGCTTTATTTTGCTGCCCTTAAAGCAAGGCGGTGTTTCTGAAGTTTTGGAAACCAAGACTTGTGCTCCTTTTATAATTATTGATGGTGACTCAAGTTTCTAAATACCTCATGATCTTGCAGCCTCAGATGTCTCCCCCGTATAACTGCAAATCCCCCTCTCCCTAAAACAATAGCTGCCGTATGTAAGCTAGACCGAAGTAACTTATAACTTGAATATTACAGGAGAGATGGCGGTGAAAAAAGAGATTGGGAAGCGTTAGGTAGACTTTACAGCTACTGAGGATTAACAACTGTATTAAAGAGATGTTAAAAAAAAATAAAAAAATAAAAAAATAAAGAGATGTTAAGAGCGCTTCATTATAGAGATATGAAACAACAGAGTAATAGTAAGGGCTATCATAGCAAAGTAACTGAATTTGGGAAACTGAAAATGAGAGGATTCAGTAACATAAATATTGGAGCATCTGGCTGGCCCATTCAGTAGAGCACCTGACTCTTGATCTCAGGTCCCGAGTTTGAGCCCTGGTTTAGGCATAGAGTTTAATTAAAATTAATTAATTAAAAAAAATAACGCAAGTTTTTCCTAAGTGACACTTCTAGACCAGTAACTACTGAGGTAGTTTAGGTAGGTGCTCAGCTTCTACCTAAAATCCTTGTTCTTTGGGGAAGGTGAGGAAGGTAAGTGTTCTCTGAGGTTTAAGTTGAAACTTTCTGGCTTTGACTATGACTAAAAAATAACTTTCTTCTCCATAAATACAATAAGAAGTAAAACTAGGTAATAGAATCTCACCTTCTGTAGCATAGATTACAAACAAATCGCTTGATCCTGGTATTTGGATGTGCTGTCCCCCATTAAATGATCAAATTATGGCTTTATAAAGACAGAGCATGGTTTCATTAAGGATTATCCTTCCTAGCTCGACTGGATTCTTTGATGTCTTAATTATATCCACTATTATGCCTTTCTGTACTTAATTTCCCTGTTTTCTTTAAACACAATGAAACACTATCTTTGAGCACATGCTTTTAGGTCCACCAAATTCGGTAAGCTGTAAATAAAGATATACCTCACTGTGATAGTCAATTTAATAGTTTATTCTCCTTTTGCCCTTAGCATTTCACTCATCTCTCCTTTTTTAAAAAAAAAATATATTTAATTTATTTATTCACGAGAGACACAGAGAGAGAGGCAGAGACACAGGCAGAGGGAGAAGCAGGCTCCATGCACGGAGCCCGACGTGGGACTCGATCCTGGGTCTCCAGGAAAGCAGATGCTCAACCACTGAGCCACCCGGGCATCCCTCAGTCATTTCTCCTATTTCAGTTTTCCATGCCCAGTCACAGAATTCTCGTGGTTACTTCTGTTCCATTGTGTCTATCAGGCTGTCAATAATAGTATGAAAATAACTGCTCATTTTTAATCTAGAAGACCATTACCAAATATGCCTTTGTTCTAGGATTGGCAGTTTCACAATGGAGTTTTCAGAAACTTCGGTGAAGACTTTTCCCATAAAACACCCACTGTTGGGTAACTGATATAAATCCTGAACAGTTAAAGCTTTGGGCTAATTGAGCTCTCCAGGACTTGCCAGGCTGGTGCTCATCCGGCAAGATGGTTACAGACACTAATGATTTATGACTGCACATCATGGTTCCTTAAACTGAAATTAGAAATAAGTGTTGTGCATAGATTCTGCTGCTTTTTTGGTAATTGTGCAGTGAGCAAGAGTCCTGTGGGAGGTTTCATTCCGACACGGTAGTTTTTGAAGATACTGCGTGGAAATCGTGTTAGGAAAAGGAAAAATAAAGAGGCTTGTATTTTTCTTTGCTAGAACAAAGCCTCCTTTTAGTTCTGAAAAGATTATAACTACAATAGCATCATGAGCGTAATAGAGATAGTTGCTATTTAAAGTATTAGTAATGGAATTAGTTTTATACTAAATATTTTGTTGGTGAATATTACTGCCACTTGTGTGTAGTTTTTTCCCCTCACACTTTCCTTGATTATCATAACTTCTTTCTTATCATGAAGAATATCCCAATTGGCAACCACTGCCATATTATTTTTTTATTAATTTCTATGATTTCTTGATTTTGACTTTAGTGTATTTGCATTATCCAAAAAGTTCTAAAATTAGGATTTTTTTTTCACTTGAGAATGTAAAGTGGATAAAAAGGTAGATATTATTCATGCTATAGTTTCAGCTTTGTCAGTATGATAGTCCTTCTGCATCTGTGGCTTTGCTTTCCAAGGTTCTACTTATGTGGGATCAACTGTGGCCTGGAAGCAGATGATCTTCCTTCTGATGTGTAGTCAGAAGATCAGTGATGGCCTAACATGACATCACAACGCCTACGCTTTTCACCTCAATTCATCTCATCATGTAGGCATTTTGTCATCTCACATCATCACAAGAAGAAGGGCGAGTAGAGTACAATAAGACATTTGAGAGAGAGATCACATTCATATAACTTTTGTTATAGAATATTGTTATAATTATTGTATCATTAGTTGTTAAGCTCCTACTGTGCCTAATTCATAAATTAAACTTTATCACAAGTATATATGTAGAGGAAAAAACAGGGCATATAGGGTTCGGTACTATCTACAGTTCCAGGCTTCCACTGGGGATCTTGGAATGTAACCCCCATGGGTGAGTGGGGAGGGGGCTACTATAATTAGTTTCATTCATTTGGGGAAATCATTTCAACTCCGTAAATCCCATTTTCCTTATCCTGTCACATAAATTTATAGTATAAGGACTCTAAAATTTTTCCTAGTGCCTACAACTTATGATGTTACGTTGAGAAGTTTCATTTTTACTCTACAGTGTTTTATGCATGACATTATAAAAACAATGACAAAAAAGCAACTGATTTAAACGAGTAAATGGCTTGTAAATTCATGAAACAGAAGACCCACAAGATGACAGTCAGTCAGACACAGTGGTGTGCACAACTCCTGTTCCAGATGAGTAAACACTGGCAAAATTTTCTTTTAATCAAGTGGAGGATACATTCTTCTTCTTCTTCTTCTTCTTCTTTTTTTTTTTTTTTTTTTTGGAGGATACATTCTAAGTGCAAGAAGGATTGCTTCCTTGTATTAATTGACACATGTTGTGGGGTGAGCATTCCTTTAACAAATGCTCACTTCTATGTGATAGTCTAGTGAAAAGAACATTGGATCTACTTCCCCTAGTCTATTGCTTTAAGACCTCTGTGACCTTAGCTAAATCGCAGGCTTGCACTTAGTTTATCTCTAAAACTTTTTACACATCCGTAAAGCTTATATTATCATTTACAGGGATAGATGGGAGGATTTGTAGAGTATAGATTTCAAAGCCAGGCAAACATAGGTTAAAACGCTAGCCTGTTTAATTCTTATCCTAGCTGCGTAAACTTGGCCAAGCTCTTAGAGTCACTGAGGTCACTGGGTCTGAGTGTTATAATTGGTAAAAGTTCAGTTGCTTCACTAAATAAGCATTCTCATTCATGTGACAATCCAATGCAAGTATTCCCGGAATGAGGTCACTTTACTCTATGTATGTGATTCAGGAGCTTTATAGGGAAAGGAAGATGATGGGGGAAGCCTTATTTTCTTTTTAAAAGTCTTAGCCTAGAGGAAGTACACATCACTTTTGTTTATATCCCTCTGTTGAGAATTAATATATGGTTATTTGTAGATGCAAGGAGGGCTACAAAAGAGAACCCTTGTCTCGACAGTTCCAGAGGCCATTCCAGAAAGAATTTTTTTTTTTTTTTTTTTTTTTTTTGCGTACAACTAGCTGACCTTACCACAGTAGGCATCCAACATTTTTTTCATTACCCATTTTTTCCCTCTTCTGATTTGACTTCCATCTTTCAGTGAATAGCAGGGGTTAGAGACCTTTTCCATCACTCATCTCAAAGTAGTTATGAAGGATGATCTCATTCCTTAGCAGAGGAATGAGAAGAAACATGAAGCCAACTCTAATACACAGAGAGGCTGCTTTTTTCAGACATCGTATCCTGAATGCCATGTGTATGATCTTGGTACATGGCTACGTGCTAGTATTTGGTATGTACTTGAAAAATACTGTTCTAGTATAAACTAGACTGGAGGTATTTAGGAATAATGCCAATAATAACCCTATTACTTGAAAATGTTTCTGACACACCACACATTTCACTTTTATAGCAAAATAATTTCTTGATTTATGATAATTTCATAAATCATTCTGCATTTATCATCTCTACATCTTTTTGTAAAGTCTGCTATTCATCCAAGTGCTCTTAAGAGTGAATTGACAAAAATGCTTTAGTCCTATATGAATGAATTCAAAAGCATGGTATATGATTAGTTTAGGATGCTTCTGAGCCAAAGCTATGTTACAGGGTGTGTGTTTGGTATGTCACTAGAGGAATAATATGCTTCAAGAATTTCATTACATTTCTTGGGAATTACTGCCTACAAATAAAAACAGCCTCTAGCATTCAGCTCCATGCTGTTTTTAAGGAAATAAAATACCCTTTGTTATTCCCTGGAAGTTATGTTTTAGTTTCTGATTATTGTCCACATTGTGGTTGTCTGTAGTATCTGTTAGCAGAAGTCCAGATGGCTGACATATAATTGATAAAAACAACTTGAAACTTTCATCTCATATGCAAGTTTTTACTCTGAAGTATATGTCTAAATATTAGGCAGAGTAGACTGCCAGCCCGTATCTGTCTTCAGTGGGAACATATCATGCTGCTTTTCCCTACTGTGACTGTCATTCTTCTCCGCACGCATACTGCCACTGGCCAACTGATCCCTTCAAAAACGAAGACAAGGGGAGGAAGAAGCTTCCGTGCTGACTTCTTCATTGATAGAATTGCCAGCAGGAACACGTTTGATTCAATTAAATTAAACAAGCGTTTATTGAACACAGTCACTGGGCTAAGGCTAGTGCAAAAGTAAAGAATAATGCAACCAACATGGGCCCTGTCTATAAGAAGTTTATTCTACGTGGGGAGATAAATTTACAGACTAGCAATTTCAAATCTTTTGCTAAAAGTGCTATATTTTTTCATGAGTGCTATGGGAGATTACCTTCAGACATCAAAAAATAATAAAATAAAATTAAATTAAATTAAAAAATAAAATAAAATAAAATAAAATAAAACAAAATGAAGCCTCAACATTGTCAGCACAGTGAGATACTACTCTGCACTCAGCAGATGACAAGACCCCAAATACCAAATATCGGAAACGGTTTGGGGAAAGTGGGACTCTATGACATTATTGGTGAGGGTGTAAAATGATATAATTACTTAGAAAAATGTATCCCAGTACATTTGTATCTTTGAACATACAACAACCCTAAACCCCAACAATTCTGCTGTTACATATTTACCCAAGCTACACAAGAACACATGTCCCAAAAAGACTTGAACAAAAATGTCGACAGCAGCTTTAGTCACAGTGGCATTCATCACGGGGGAACGGTGACACAACTGAAAGCCACTTACTTAGCAATAAAGAGGAATATGCTGTTGATCCCCTTAGCAAAAGCGTGACCCTCAAAAACATTACGCTGAGCCAAAGAAGCCTTATACAAATCACTCAAGATGGTTCTGTCCCATTCTCATGAAGCTTTAGAGCTGAAAAGTATGATCTATATGGGAAAACATCAGAGCATCACAGTAGTGATAGCCGCCGGGGGCACGGGGGAGGATCCCCTGGAAACAGACATGAAGGGACTTCCTGGAGCGATGGGAAGCGTCTCTATCTTGATAGGGGTTTGGGTTGTAGGGATGTGTGCATCCGTCAGTAGTCAGCAAATGTTCATGGGAAATGTTACATTTCATTGTTTATAAATTTTATCTTAAAAGAAAAACTATTGGGGCATCTGTGGGGCTCAGTCACTTAAGCATCTGCCTTTGGCTTAGGTCATGATCTCCGGGTCCTGGGATGGAGCCCAGGGTGTGTGTGTTGGGGTGGGGGCCCTGCTCAGGGGGAGTCTGCTTCTCTCTCTGACCCTCCCCCTGCTCATGCTTGCACTCTCTGAGATAAACAAATAAAACCTTTTTTTAAAAAAAAAAGAAAAATCACTGTAAGCAAATACTGGACTCTAATTAATGAAATTCATGATACAGATTCTCAGGGAAAGCAATTTATTTCAAAACGTCTCAAAAAATAAATGGAGGGATTAAGGGCTAAATAAGTGGATAGACATGTAATGAAACAGCAACATGCTAATGGCAGATCATAGTGGTGGGTATGTAGATATTCACTGAAGAAATTCTTTTAATGTCACTATCTGTTGACACATTCATAATAAAAGAGTTTGCATAATTGAAGCAGAAATGATTCTGGTCCCCACCCCCCACCCCCGTGTCATTGAAGCTCCCCTACTCCTTTTTCATTTTCCTCTTCAATCTTTCTATTGGTTTTGTTTATTCAATTTATAAATTTGCTTAACTTTCCACTACCTTAAAAAATGTTCATCTCTAAACCTGGTCTCTCTTCAAATTACTCTTTTTTTCTCTCTCTTAGTAAACTTTTTTTAGAGTGAACGCATCTAAATTTGCCATCCTGCTAGCTTCCCTTTCTCTCCCCCTCACAGTTGGGTGTTCATCCTTATTATTCAAATAAAGCTGCTCTCTCCACGGTTACCAAGAGCCACCTAATTGCCAAATCCAATGTTCCTTTCCCAGCCCTCATCTGCTGCCTCTGAGGTCACAGCAACAGGCCGAGGCAGCTGGTTTGGCTCAGAACATTATTATGGCTATAAAACGACAGAACCCGCCAAACTGCTTCCTGTGACAGACAAATAAACTGACAGCTGAAGAAGTGCATGGACGTCACATTGCAACATCTCCTAGGACACATTTTTTCCTGCTTCTCTTCTCTGAATATTTACTGCAGCTGACCCTCCACGAGTGGAAGTTTCATCCAGTTTCTATGCTTTAGAGTTGAGGGTTTTCCTGCTCCTCTGTTTCCTCCATGTGCTGACCTTCATCAAGCTTTTGTTAGCTCCTCCTTTTCTTCTTTTTTATTTTATTTTTAAATTTTTTTTTCTTTTCTTCTCTTTTAAATTTCAACTTTGAAATGAACATGTTTCATTAATATTAATGGCACCTATGTGTATTTTTAAAATAGTGTAAGATACTGAGAATTAAGGCCCCAGACAAAGCAGGTTGTGTGTGTGTGTGTGTGTGTGTGTGTGTGTGTGTGTGTTTAGGATCCTCAGCCTACAGGTTGGGAACTACCACTTTGGGGTCTTCCCACCCTGTCTTGGGTCTTTCAGAGATCTTCACTCCCCTCAAGTTAGGGGAGTGGTGTCTCCACTTTTCCTGGAATAATGTCCCTTAAAATGTGCGTGCATTCTAATTACCTGAGAATTTTATAAGGATGGAGGTTCTGATTCAGCAGGTCTGGGATGGGATCCAGGAGGCTAACAAGCTCTCAGGTGACCCTAGTGCTGCTGGCCCACAGACCACACTTAGGGAGCAAAACTCTAGACTTCCTTGGTACCTCATCTGAATGCAACGTGTAAGCTTATTATATTCCAGAA
Organism: Canis lupus baileyi; assembly: GCF_048164855.1. Classification (NCBI taxonomy): domain Eukaryota; kingdom Metazoa; phylum Chordata; class Mammalia; order Carnivora; family Canidae; genus Canis; species Canis lupus. Next base: position 43,188,892 of record NC_132868.1, on the reverse strand, counting down.
ACTCTCTGATTGTTTTGCCCTTTAGGAGTATTTGTTTCTTCAACGATTGAGACAGTAGATATTTTATTCTCTGAATATGAGAGGTATAATTATCCCTCTGATATGTTTTCAATTTTGAATATTCTATTTGGAACTGGACATTGGCCAGGTGGAATGATGGAGGAGATGGTATCCACATCTTCTTTCAAGAATTAAAGTAAATAGGAGGGGAAGGCCTAGAGACACGGTTTAAGAACAGAAACCAAATCAAAACTCTCCAAGGGAACTCACCCCCTATTACGGGGAGCCAGCGAGTTTAGTCATAGGAGGACTCAAGACAGGCAGCCAGATTGTGAGGATGTTTAACAGCTCTGCTCGCATTCAGAGCATTCAGATATCCCGTCCCTCTCTTACCATGGCAACCAAAACCCCATTCAACGGGGACTGACATCGGATGCAAATAGATTCCATGAGTCAGAGGTTAGGGCAAGTGTCAGCCTGACGGTGAGATCAGCAGAACTGGTGGCTTCTGCACGCAGGCTGCAGAGCACAGTCTTTCACTCCCCAAACTAATGGGGCCATTCCTCAAACCGAAGACCTCCTTCCTCTTCCCTCTAGATGGCCTTTTTTCTTTCGTCTCCAACTCATTTTAAATTCTAACTGATGACCTCCATATCTTCACCCTCAGCTTTGTTCTTTCTGGAGTCTTTATTTCTGTTCCAAAGGTCATTCATTCATTTCTCTCATTCATTCATTCATTCATTTGTATATTCGTTCATTCATGACATATCAATACAGAGACATAAAAAGAAAACATAAACTAGTCCTTACAGTTCCTGTGGGGAAGATAGAAAACCCAGTCATTCCAATTCACTAGGGTAGTTGTCCATCCCTAATTCCCCTAGCACTTAAGGTCTGACACTTTTTTTTTTTTTTGACACTTTTCTTCAATCATTAGACAGTATGACTCTGGTCCTCCTCCCACATATTGTGGGATGCTTGGTGACCCTCCTCACTCCCATTTTTGAACAGTCCCAGGGCTCTTTCTTATACCTGAAGAGCACTTGCTTCAAATTCCTATCTCATGTTAAGGACATGTTCCATCCCGGAGCTGCCGTCCTGCCTCCACACAGGGATCATCACTGCCTCTCCTATCTCGTATCCTAAAGCCCTACAAACACTGGCTCTTGACAGAAAAAAAGACTTTTACAACAGGTAATGGGCACAATGGAGGAGAACGACACAAAGCCAGGAGAGGAATCAATGAAATACTGATGCTTGGTGGCCATTTCTCACCTTTCTCTACAGATCTCAGCCTTCTTCCTACCTTAGGTGTAAGGATCTCCTGTCTCCCATGGTGCTCTCCCTCCTCCGGCAGTGGGCCCACAGCCCCTACAACCCCCATCGCATATAAGCAGCGCCATATAGTCCCCTTTGTCTTCCCTTTTCTGATCTTCTACAGGGGACTCTCCTTTCATAACCAATACAGGTCAATCATGGTGTCATTGTAAGAAAAGAATATATTCTTTTTCTCCCTAAAAAGAAGTCCTGTCTTTCTAGGGCAATCATCTCTAACTTAATTATAACTTTTTTTCTCTTTTGATACGTAAGTGACAAGTGCTGTAAAAATGAACGTCCTATAGCTACCCACAGCAGAAGTAATCTCAGAAATATCATACTTAGTGTAAAAGGGAACTTAGAGGAAAGCATGTGATTCTATTCTCTAAAGACTAAAAATGAATGTAAAAATGTATCGCAGACATACATATATGACAGAATTATTTTAAAGTTTATGTTTAAAAGATAGCTCTTAGTCTCAAGACAGGACAGTGCTGTCTCTAAGGGCTGGGAGAGGCAGCAGGGAGAGCTGGACGGGAGCCTGCGGGGAGCTTCAGTGCAAATAGGAAGGTTCCAGTTCAGAACCTGGGTAGGAACAATGAAGTTTTATTTCATTTTTATGCTTTGCAAGTGCTACACGTAGTATGGAGATCCTTTGTAAAGTGATATGATGAGGAGGTATGCCCAGGGTTCTCTGGTTCCACAGATAATTAAGTTCAGATTTGGAGCAGAGGATTAGAGGAAGCTCCCAGAGAGTATGATTTCTGAGATAATACTGAAAGGCAAATTGCCATTTCTATCTGTAAGTTCCACTCGCAATTCAAATTCAGGGTGTCTGAAATAAACTCACGTTTTCTTTTAGTTTAATCTAAGCCAACTTCCCGTATCTGTCAAAAGCTAGCTCTCCAAAATAGCACAGAACTAACCTGCTGATAAGACAAAAATTTTTATTGCTCACCGTGGTAAAGGAGAGCACCACCTCCAACAATCTCAGTAGCGTTGTGAAAGGAGAAGAACAGTAGGATATTTATTAAGATTCTGAAGTCTGGCGCATGATCCTGAAATTATATCGAAATCAGTATGGGACAGACATGTGGAGAAGATATGCTCGGATAGGATTGGGTAAAGACCACAACTGATAGTGTAGACTTGGTGGACGCAGGAAGAGGCGGATTTTAATGCAAACGCTTGGGATGTAAACTGTTGTTTGATGCTTACTATTGAAGCCTTGAAATTCCTGGGATGAACCATTCATAATTGTTCATCAAAATATTGAACTTGTTCAATAAAGTAATTTGCAACTTTTATCTTCCTAAGAGTTTCCTGGAATATTAAAACTTTCTTGGAGAGGGTAGTAGACTATAAAGTCTTGTTAATGCAGACAATAGGCTGTACGGATTTCAATTTTTAGCAAACCCTTTCTATGTCATTCAAAGGCAGTATTAGTTCTCCAGTGAGGAGAAGTGATTAAATTTATTCAGAAATATTGCATCTGCTTCCTGGTTCCGCCATTGACAACTTGGATGAGTCATGGCATACCTTTAAATCTCATTTTTGAAACCTTTAGAAAGGGGGACTATGTTTCCATTTAAAATGGATGATGGAGTTAAATGAAGAAAGGGCAGTAATATTACAGTATTAGTTCACCCTAAATATCGGGGAGGGGGAGAGTATCTTGTTCTTCTACTCTTTTAAGTTTTTAGCCAAGGCCCCTATAACAAAAGATGGATTACCAAGAGAAAAACATATAAATTTGTTAAACACAAATTTGACAGGACACTGGAGTCTTCGTAGGGAAATGAAGACCTGAAGACATGGATAAGCCTGAATTTTTTATGCTAGATTTGAGGAAGAACAGAAATGTGTAGGGAAATGTGATAGCTGATAATCTTGTTTGTTGTTTTCCTAAGTACAGCAAACCGGGGAAGACGGCAAGGCCTGTTGGCTCGGCTTCCTCGCTGGGCCTTGGGGATAAGCATGTTCCCTTACTCCAGGGGTAAGGAGGGCACCTCTCACAGGAGGGTTTTGTGACCTGCTTTAGGGGAAGTTCAGAAAGCCCTTCCTGTTCCTGCCATTTCTCAAATTCTTTCAGCTTGAAATATTCAGTATGCCAAGGTGCTATATTTTGGGTAGTGTGTCCTGAACTTTGTCAATCCTAACCACCCATCACCTCTACACTGGCCAGAAAATCAGCCCTGAATGTAGACCCCTCTCCCAACACGGTGCAGTGCAGGCGCAATATTCAAAGCTTTCTATGTAATGGAGAAAAAAAAAAAAATCTTACTCTATTTACAACAGAATTAAAAGAAAGATATTGATCTTAGATTTAAATTCTACCTGGAATTTGTCATTTCTGCCAATGCACCCAGCTTGCTCAAGATTATGATTGAGTGAGGTTCTGTGTATCTCTTGTGATTTTTTCTTCCTTTTCTTTTCTTTCTTTTTCTTTTTCTTCTTTTTTTTTTTTTTTTTTTTTCGATCACTTTAGCATTCAGAATGAGCTAATTCTGCTTCAGTCACGCTTGATGAGAACTGGTGATTCAACTGTTGCAAAACTTTGAAAGTGTTCATTAATTCAGGCTTAATTAATGCAGGATGACAATTAAACTTTTATGGAGTATATGTCATCAACATGAATACCATGCATTTATTATACTCCTGAATATTGGGATGAATACAAATGAATTTCAATGACCAAAAAACTTAAAAAGTTACCCCAGTTCTGTAGCTGTGGATTTATATACATAATGTGCCTCATGTACTGAAAGAGATTTGAAACTACATTTTATAACCTACGATCTAGATGCAGAGGGAGCACTATATTTTTATTAATATAATGACAGCTTTTCTTATGAAATCAGCCTCTGGAGAAAAGACATAGATAATTTCTTTAACTCCTTGCTCAATAATTTATACGTCTTAAAAATATTAGAATTCTAGACTCATGATATTAAAAATTCAGTCTGTGATTTTAAGAATATTTAGTGTTTCTTAAACTCAAATGTCTATTCTTTTGTGTTAAATGGAACAGCTGTACTTTCTAGAATCTAAACCAGCATAAGGTGAATGGCAATGTAAAATATGCCCGTTCATTTCAATATTGCATAGTTTCATCAAATCCTAGGCTTATATGCCAGGTTCCAGAATTCAACAGAGCCAGAAGTTTGCCATGGCAACTGCTGTTTCCTTTTTTTATATATAAATCCACAGACTAACAGGAAAGAACCATCATGTCAGGATGCTCTTCCACTTCATATATAACTAGATTTTTATTGATGTTCATTTCTTAAGGTAATTTAAGATGAATGTTAAAAAATTTTGGTTTTGATTAAAGTTTACAATCAATATACTAATACTATGTCATAAATTAAGAATGCAGTATGTGACTTTTAAAATGATTCTGGAATTCTGTGCTCTGTATAGCTTAATATTCATTACTTTTTGCACCAATACCAGTCACACATATACCATGTAGGAACAAGATCAATAATCATTTTATTAACAGACTTTTTAAAGAGGCCTGGGTAGAACTATTAGTTACCATAGAAAAAATCATCACAGCAGAATAGACTTACAGGAGACATAAGCATTTTCCTAAAAATCCATACATAGAAAACAATTTCATAGAAAAAAGGAAAATTATTTAAGACATCAATTTTTATTGAAAATATAAGAAATAAAATATAGTTAGGTTGAATGGCAAGTGTAGACTTTCTTAAAATAATTATATTCGAAAAAGCATTTTCTGTTAAGCATCTGACTCTTGGTTTTGGTTCAGGTCATGATCTCAGGGTCATGAGCCTCGTGTTGGGCTCCATATCAATGGGGAGTTGGCTTGGGTTTCCCTCCCTCCCCCCCGCCTCTCTCTTTCTCTCTCTCTCTCTCTCTCTCTCAAAAAAAAAAAAGGCATCTTTCAATGATCTGTTCTATATGACATTCTGGAAAAGGCAAAACTGTAGAGACAATCAAATGATTTAAGCAGAGCCTCTGGTTCAAGAAGAGCCAGAGAGGAGACACGTTGGTGAAGCACAGGGGATTTTTAGGGCATGAAACTATTCTATATGATACTGTCACGGTGCATATGAAGTTATGCATTTGTTAAGACCCATAGACCTTTACAGCACAGTGAACCTTACTGTATTCAACTTGGGGGGAAAAATTTAGGAAGAAGTTAGGGGATCTCAAGAAGGGATCTAGAGTATGACAAGAAGATCTATTACAAGTGTATCAAACAACCACTGTCTTCCTTGCAACAACCCGTAGATCCAGTCGTATCACAAGAAAAAGCATTAAACGAATCCCAATAAATGGAGGCATCCTACAGAACTCCTCAAAACTGATAAAATCATGAACAAGAAGAAAAGTCTAATAAACTTTTATGTCCAAGAAGAGCTAAAGAGACATGAAAGCAAAATGTAATGTAGCATCTTAGAGGGGATCCTGGAACAGAAAAAGGACATTAGTTGAAAACTAAGGAAATAGGGATAAACTATAGACTTCAGTTTCTAATAAGGTATTGATATTGGCTTATAACTATAACAAATGTACCATCTTAATCTAAGATGTTAATTATAGGGGAAGCTGAGTCTGGAATATATGGGCATTCTCTATGCTCTCAATTTTTCCGTATATCTAAAACTTGCAAAACATAAACCTGCTTTTTACAAATACCAATGTGATGCACTGAAGCCTTTGCAAATCACAAAATCCTTTTGCATTCATCATTTCACTTATTTTTGTAATAATCCTCCAAAGCAATGTTTGTCATTTTCATAAAATAATTCTTGATTAAAGCTCGGATCAGTTTCTCTTCCCATAGCTGCCATTCTTGTAGTTTGGAAGCCTAGAGGTAAAAAGAGCTTCAAACGCTTTTCAGAAATAAGTGAATCTGTGCTAATCCTGGCGTGTCACGGTTGCTCTTTGTGCTTCTCTCGCCGCATCCCCTCCTCTGGTGCTTTCGCAGACCTCCCCTCTGCAGGGCCAGCGCTGCCGGCAGCATGTCCCTTGGTGCAGCCGTTCCTGATACCCACCCCCGGGAGGCCCTATAGTGACCATACTGTGCCGCCGAGGCCTGCGCAGGAAAGCGCACACAGGAATGGCCAGTCTCCTTCTCTGCAGTAGTCACGGTCCCTAAAGTCACTGCAAACACTGGGTTGGTGGGTGCTGGACAGTGGCCCATGGGAGAAACACAGGCTCGCTCCCTGAGAGGCGCCGGCCACGGTGTCTTCATCACCTGGCGATGCCTGCCCCGGTCCTGGGAGCTCTGTGCCGGGCGCCTTGTGCAACACACGCTCTTAATTAATTCACCTGGAGCTCATGGCCCACAGCGCTGCAGCTCACGCCTGCAAGAAGCTTATCTAACACAGATATTTGCTCCGCAAGGCAAACGCTCCAGCCCTACCCTTGGGGGCCGTTTTAAACCGCACAGTAACCGACGGGAGGCACCAAGACACGGGAAACATGGCCTTAAATTCCCCATGTGAGGGCTGAGATAAGAAGGCAGAGCGTCCCCCTGTTCTCCGCCGCTGGAGATGTGCACGTCGGGCAACTCAGGCTTTTCACCTCTCTGTATCCATCTGTGAACGATTTCAAAAGTCCTGCAAGTAATGGTGTTGAGGTCACGGATAGATTTTAGTAAGTAGGTGAGTTTAAAAATACAGAATGTGTGAATCATAAAGAGGAAAAGCTGTGCCTTCCAGCTCCTAGGCCCTGCCTGCTCAGACAAGGAGTTCCCAGTTGCTACGTCCTGGATCTTGGCAAGACAACCGGACTGTGGGTGGTAGAAAACCCCAGGACTTGGCCCCAGCGAGCCCGAGCTCTGTTCCCTTGCCTTCTATTTCCTGAGCGGAGGAGAGGGCTCTAATTGGGGCTCCACTTCCTTCTGGTCCAGCTCCCTGGTCCCCAGGGCACAGGGGGGACGGCGTCCATACAGGACACTGTTGAGCCATAAATCTCATAGCTGGACAGGATCTCAGAGTTCATCTGATTTATTTCTAACATATTCCAAACGTGGAGACGGAGACCCAGATGCTTCAAGTGGCTTTTGCTCAAAATTAGTTCGCAGCAAAGCCCGGAGAGTAACCGCGCTTGCACTTCGCCGGTACATGCGTGGGGTGACTTACTGAGAGGCTTCTTTTTTTGCTCATTTAATTACGTCCTGGAACGTTGCCATGTGCAAGGAAGTGTGTGGCTGCCTGTCCTCAAGAAGGCGACAGTCCGCAGATTCTGTGCACAGACTCTCCCTAGGCTCGGATTTTTAAATTTTGATGCTCTACCAAATTGTTGGCTTCAGAGTTCTGTGAACTGGTTTGACGCATGGATGTTGGGCAAGATCCATCAGCTAGATGATGTGTTTAACACTTACCCATGGGTTGATAAAGGGCCCTCTTCTCTTTTATTCTGCGTCCCAGTCCTAGGATAAAGACTTGGAAATTCATATTGCAGTTCAGGTCTCTCCTCTGAGCTCCAAACTGTCTACTTGGCATCTCCGCTTAGATTTCTAAAGAGTGTCTCGAATTTGACGTATCTCAAAGTAAAACCTTACTCGGCACTCGCCACCCACGCCCAACATACTCTGGAAACCTGGGAATCCTTAACACTGATGGTTTCCATTCCACCCACATTCAGTCACCCCAAGCTGGTGAGTGCACCCCCAAGATGTACTTTAAATTCATCTAGATCTCTCCATCTCTAGAAAATGCCCTAATCCACGCCCCTGCTCCTGCCTAGGCCACTGCACGCCTCCCTAACGGCTCTCCCCACTGCATTCGCGTCCCTCCTCCAAAATAGTCTTTACACAGAGGCCAGAGGGATTTTTTTTTTAACTGTAAAGTATATAATATTTCTGTGCAGCCTTAAAAATCTTCAGTAGTGCTGACTACATAGTTGAGAAAATGTTCTCAGACTCCCTAAGATGATCTTTACACATTTGCATGTGCTGCCCACCCCCACCCCGGGGTCTCTTCAACATCTGCTCTGGCCATCGTCCTCCTCCCTCACCCATCGTGGGTATCCCAGCCCCCCTGTGTGGCTCGGGGGCCCCACACCTGTCGAATATGCCACTATGTCCACCTGAAAAATTCTTTCTTAGACTATTAATCAAGATAATTCCAGCTCATATTTTAGATCTCAACTTAAACATCATTTGTTCAGTGGGACCTTTACTGACGCTCTCAATATAGACTTTTTTTGTTACAAACTACACACGCGGTCTTTCCTTGCATAGCACTTATTCTGATTGTAATTATAAATCTGTCTTACAATACTATACATTGTTTTAGTATTTAGTATTTGTTTTACAAAACAATACATTGCTTTACAATGTTCTATCTCCCTTTCCTCACAATATACGCCGTGTCGAAAGACATCCTCTTTCTCAATCTACCTCTGTTTCACTCTCTAGTGTTTAATCTTCGGTGTCTAGCATGGGACGTTGCCAGCACACACTCTCTGAAAATAGCTGTTGAATTAATAAATATACTGGCAGATCTACTATCTTTTATTTAGATATGACATACATATAATAAAGTGCATAGAGTGACCGATATTAAGGATGCAGATGGTTGATTTCTAAATATATGTCTATACCTGTGTAACCACTACCCAGATCAAGATATAAAACATTACAATTTTTTATTATAACGTTCATCCCTTAACTTGAAAATTTCAGCCGTGCCCCTCGGCTGTGTAGTGTAGCAGTTTATAACAGTGTTTCCAAAAATTTTAATGAGCAAGGGAATCACCTGGGGACCTTGTTAAAATATAAATTCTGATTCATCACATCTAAAATCAGGCTCAAGACACTGAATCTCTAATAAGCTTCCTGGTCAAGCTGGTGTTGCCTGTGCATGAACCACACTCCGAGTCCCACTCCTCTAGAGGAGAGATAATATGACTGGGTGGAGGATGGGGTTTGAGTCCTGGCTCTGCTATTTGGTAGTTCTGTGAAGCGAGGTCAATTATTTAACCTTTCTACGCCTCTTTCTATTTTTATTTGTCAAATAGGAGCAATAACATCTACCTTGCCAGGACGGTTGTAGGGTAAAATGAGATAATGTGTGGCATAGAGTTTGGTGTGCAACAGGTGAAGTGTCACTACTGTCATATCTTGCGTGGAACCCTTACAAGTACCCAATCCACACCAAAGGACGAAGGCTCTCATCCGTAGTTAGAGGCCCTTCAGTCACCAAACCTCTGTAATTCTCTTCTAGAATCCATCTCCCTCTATATTAGTATCTTTTATACTTAAGAAAATGTGGGGGGGAAATCAAGAATGGTGTTCATAGGGGGAGTTGTGGTTGAGAATCTTAAAACAACAATGAAAGAAAACATCCAATTAATAAATGCTGATGGAATGCCCTCTCTGAGTGAGCCCTTATCCCAGCCCTGCAAGAACCCACAGCTTAATGCAGAGGTAGAAGATAAATATTTGAGCTAGTAGTACTTTGCTAGGGGAACTCAATACTCCAAGAAATCATTTCCATTCACCTTGTTTTAAAAAGCTTTTATAAAACAGGCCCAGCAGAACCAGTAATACCCTGAGACTTATGTAGAGCTAATTTACTTTTGGTTCTCTGCCCACTTCTGTCAATTAAATACAAGGTCTTAAGTTCTATTTTTTTTTATTTTATTTTCCCAATTAGATTAATAGAGAAAGATGTGTATGGCCCTTGGGGCAAAGTACAAATTCCTTAAACCCAGGGTAGTTCACAGATGGACCACTGCCTCCTTGGCTGCTTAATCCCCACCCATCATGCCCACTCCACAGATCTTTGCTGCAGCTTTATCAACAAGATCCATTCCCACAAATGGAGTCATTCCCTCTACTATTCCTGGATCTCTGGGCTTGTTGTTCCCTTTGCTTGAAGTCCCTTCACCCTAAAACCTAAGTATTCTTCACGAGTCACGTTAAGCCTCTCACTCCAGGAAATAGTTCCCAAAACCAAAATTGAGTTAGTTGCACCTTGTTTTTGCTTTTGTGTGTTTCTAAATCATGACTTATATTCTACTCTAATCATAGGTTTATTTGCTGACCCTGCACTAACTATGAACTTTTAAAGAATAGTCCTGAGTCTTACATTTCTCTGCCGCCCAGTCAGCAGGGGATCTACACACAGAGGTCTGTAATGTCTGCAGAGAGCGAATAAAAACTTACTCCTCATACAAGATGCTATGTGGAAAGACTTCAAACTTATTAAATTTTTTTTTTTTACATTTGACTAAATTCTACAAAAAAAAAAAAATTGTTCTGGCAGATTACTATGTTAGGAAGAGCCCAGACAAATGGAATGGTAAAATTTAAGAAGATTGGCATCTAAGAAGTAAAATACAGTGGCGAAAAATGCACATGACATAATTGAGGCAAAATAGCAAAGTTGGAAGGATTCTAAAACTAAGTGTGTCTGGAAAAACAGAGATCTGTGAATTGGGTGTGTGAGCAGAAGGCATTTTGAATTGTCTTTGTGGGTATAGGCTAGGATTTTTTTTGTTTTTGCTTTTTTTTGGAGACTTCTTTGGTATTTGTTCCAGAGTGGTGAGTCCCAGATGGGGTGTCTAGGTGAAATCCCAAGGAGAGCTGACTGATGCATCAGACAGCATCAAGTTTCTTTCTAGGGTGGTGAGACTAGACCTCCAGAGCAACATCGCCTGATAATAAATAATATAAATCTCTTGAGTTTCATCTTTCTGGGCTATTCGGCCATCTGAGATAAATATCCGGGAGGCAAAGAGCCCATATTCGATTGCAGAGGTTGGCAGCTCTGACCTTCTGGCCTCTCTCTGTAAGTACATTCCGGTAGAACACAGCCACACCCATGCATCTGGTCTACCTCCGCTTTACAGGACCAACCACACTTAGCTGAGTAAGAGAGAGGGATCTTCTAGCTGATGAAGCCTAAAGTTCGTCAGGCCCTTGCACATAAGCTTCCTATCCCCCCTCTAATATCACACATCTCTCCCTTCTAGGACGATGCAGATGAGAAGCCACAATCCCACTGGAAATGATCAAAATTCGAGTTGTCGTCCATATACCATCTGACATGTTTTTGTCTTTCAGATTGTGAACAACTATACATTAGTTCATGAGAACCTGCACATGTAAACTGTCAACCAAAACAAATACTCTGCTGTTTTTTTTAATTATTATAAGAATTTAGATAAAATAAAGATCAGTATGGGGGATATTAAATATATCAGTATAAGGAGAATTCACAGCTCAGGCATTTTGAGGTGGTAATATCCAATAGATAACAGAACCTTAATAAGTATATATGTTTAGACCTATGTACGGATAATTAAATCTACATATTTATCCTAAGGAAAGAAATATGAAAAAAAAAAGAAATATGAATATGCAAGAAGATTTAGCAATTAGAACATTTGTATATAGTATAACAGATTTTAAATAACTTAAGTATCCAACAATAGAGGATTCAATCAGTGAATTAAGGTTTACCTATATACCAAAATCGATGTGCTATGTATGCATTAAAACATTTTAAGCTATTCATAAACAAGAAAAGATTATTAACATGCCATTTGCTGCTAGAGAAGGTATAAAACTGGAAGGGGATAGAGCAAAATACTAATAGGTGTTACCAGTAGGTAGAAAAGTTAGGAATGAATTAGTTTTTCTTTTTCCTGTTGTACATTCCCATAATTAACAGGTATATTTGAAAAATAGTGGAAAATACCCTACTCCCAATATACACATATATACTACATTTTTTCACAAGCATAATACATGGTCTTAAGGGGAGATAATGTCCAAAAAAGCTAGTCTGGAGTACGTTTGTACCAATTTCTCCATGTTGTGAGGTTTACACTTTAATAGTATGTGTTGAACAAACGCACACATGTAAATAAGAGGCAATACCGCTTCCTATTTTCTTGTTCCTCCCTTTGCTAAAATTCTGACGGATGAATTCCTTTGGCTCTCTCTTCCTTATGTATATATATGACTGAACTAGAAAAAAAATCTGAATATGATTTATTTATATTCTTGCCTATAAATAGTCCTGAGTATAAAGCCAGATTCCCTATTTCCATACTTTCTAAAACATATGAGTTATTATTTACTTTCCACTATTGAATGAGATAAATCTCATGAGTAATTACTTCATTTCTATATAAAGACGTATAAACAAAGATAACAAATATAAGGGGAAAAGAGGGCAGTTTTAGGTGAAAATTTTCTACTCTTTCCCACTTTTTATCTCATGAATTAGGATCATGAAATAATTACTAAACTTTTCTTGACATTCTGAGCCTTCAAAATATTCTTGAGATAAAGCAAGGCATCCTAGTATATTTTCCTCATCTCAACTGCTGTGGTATTCTTTGGTGATAAAGTAATGTTCTGTATTTAGTTTCATAGGAACCTCTCTATAAAATATTAATTCCAAGTCTAAGTGTAAAGGGCCTTCTTCAAAGTTCAGTAAATTTTTGAGGTCCTTGGTTAGACTCCTGATTTCAGCTCAGGTCTTGATCTCAGGGTTGTGGAACCAAGCCCGCATCAGGCTCCACACTGGGTGAGGAGTCCACTAGGGGTGATGCTCGCTCTTCTTCCTTTGCCCGCCCACCCTCAGTCCCCATGGTTCTGCAGCTCCTTCTCTCTTTCTTTCTGAAATATATACATACACACATAAAATAAATTTCAGTAAATTTTCGCAGGAGAACATCATATCACTACCGCCTTAAATTCCAAGACTTCCTTGTCATCTGCATCATAAAGTTATTATAAACATTAAGTGAAAAATGTACCTAAGACGTCAAGTGTGTTGCTTGGGGAGCTACATCCTTCAACATGCAGTTACTAATTTTGTTGCTCCTTATTTTTTATCAAGCATGTTATCTGGAAAAATACAAGCAAAATGTTGCCCAACACTTTGATTTTCAACTGATTAATGTGGGCAAAGTAAAAACACAACCTCCAGGTACTTAGTTGGTTTCTAGGGAAGAAGTTCTTAGGTGGCAGTTTCAAAGCTAAGATCCAGCTTCATTTCCCCTTCACCTTTTTCTGCTTCTCTCGGAGGTGAACATGGTAAATCACCCATCTCCTGCAAAAGGCCGGGGAGATTGAACTAAGAAGCGGGGTATGATTCTGGGTAACATGGGAATATTAGTTTCTGAGCACGTGTCATGTGTGTAGGCCTCTGAAGGCACAAGCTCGCAGACACCTGCAGCAGGACTCCCGCAAGGTCCGGCCACCCGTGTCCATTTAATGCAGGAGCAAACTTGTGCACCAGATTCTGAAATGGAAAACAAGATGCGCTCGTGCAGGATTGCAGAGAGCTGCAGCTCCTGTTGTCAGCCCGAACCTCGGCTTTTTCCACCCACCTGGAGTTTAGAAGGAGTCTAAGCACATCAAGTTCACAACAGAACACTAATCGCCTCCACACTCTTTAATGCCTTGTTTTTCTCCACCACAGGAATGTTTACCTTGGCCGAAGGTACCGTTTTTCCTGAAGCCCAGACTTGGTATTGACTTCCTCAATCTCTCCTCATTAAATGACTTCTTGCAGTTCTTGGATGAATATGGGCATGTTTGTATCATACAAAAAATCATTTAAACGTTTAGCGGAGGATTTTAAGTGGTGCTACATCAAAGGCTTATTTCCTTTAAGGCTTGTCTCTTGGTACGTAGAGTCAGATGAGTTGCCAAGGGGGAAAATGAATCTCATCTCTGATTTAGTGCCCAAAAGTGATTAGTGCTCTGAGTATGCTGGTTGCTCTAAAAAAGTTTTGTGGCTTGGAAGCTTTCATCAAGTTTCACTTTTACCCTTATATTTAGGACGATCTTTTCATTAAATGAATGAGGCAAATGTGTAATAGGCCATCCACATACGACATACAAGTGTGGTCACTCTGGCCTACAAAGTGCCTAACAGCCTGCGAATACACAGCTCATGGAATGCTCCTGGAAGGTAATATCTATAATATCTATTCATTAAACAAACATTCACCCAAGTAGATACATTTTATTTATTTATATTTATTTATTTATTTATTTATTTATTTATTTATTTATTTATTTTTTTTACATTTTCATTCTGAAAGAAATGAAGATTCAGAAACAAAGAGTCCATAACTAGAAAAGCAATACCAGTAAACATGTAGGGAAGAGACATTAGATATGAATATTTTAGATCGTAGAGAAAATATCTATGAAAGGAAAATATGAAATACCGAGACTATATTTTATTATGTAATTTTGCCTAGATATAATCTATTTGCTATCTTTTTTTGTTTTTTAAGTGTAGAAATTGGACATAATGATTCATGGTTTTCTGGGAGCCATTAGCCAAAGATGTCCACGTTTTGTCAACTTTAAAAGGAAAAGGCCATTCTCTAAAAATTTTTGGCTTGATCATGTGGGTAAATGGAGGTGCCATTATTTCCCCCAAATAAGGACTATTGGGACTGGAACAGAGTTGAGTGGGGTAGAGGGAGTTCAGTTTGGGACAAGTGAAGATTGAGACGCTTGTGAGACTTCTGAGCAGCAATGCCAAGGAAGGTATCCGACTGGAGGGAGACATTTTCAAGTCATTGGCATATAGGGTTTTCAAGGCCGGCAGAATGGACATGAAGCAGGACGCAGAAGTTCAGGATGGTCTTGATGTCAAAACACACTTCGGTTTAGACACGGCTGGTAGGGTACACATCTGTGCTGTGTGGCACCCCACCCGCTGCGCTCCGTGCCTTCCATGCATGTGTCACCCCTACCGGGAGCAGATCTATGAAGAAGAGCCGTCATTTCATTTCCACTTTGTGAATTGGCGAGTGAGGTTCCAGGATGATAGAGTAGCTTGTCCGGGGCCACACTGCTAGGATGAACCAGAACTGGGAGTTGGACATAAGTCTGTTTTGTCCCCAAACAAGGTGTCTCTGAGCGCGACGTGCCATCTCTGCATCGTCCATCCAATATTCCACATCCTGGGTTCCTCTGGGGACCTAACCCACTGTGAGCCTCACAGCGAGTCTGCAGGAAGGTGTTAGGACCTTGCTGCTTAGGAAGCCGAGAGTCCCTCAGCTCCAGGGGCGTGTCCCCAGCCAGATGGCTCGAGGGGCGGCAGGGTTCATGACTAGGCCGCCCTGTGTATCACGTTGCCCACCCCCCCGGCACAGAGGGGAGACGATGAAGGACCATGGGATGCCTGAGCCGGAGGCTGGAACCAAATCATTACTGAGGTCCGAGGACTCCAGTCAGAGGATCAGAATAATTGGGGGAAGGTCTCCTGATCCTTTCTCTAGGAAGCCATGGGTTTGTGGGGATCCTGCTAGGGTCAGAGTGCCACCAAAATATAGGATAGTTCCAGAAATTGATGGGCAGGTACATCCAGGCCTTGGTGTTCTGCAACATGAGAAGTGAGGCCAACAGGCCCCAATATGCCCCTAACCTGAATGTGTACCAAGCGGACAAAGTTCAGATGTCTCCTACGCTTTCCGACCGCCCAGACACAGCACCCTGTTCCAGGTGTGCAGAGAGCCGAGAGAGGAGGACCAGGCGCACTGCCGGACAGTTGCCTACACTAACTTTTAATGAAAACATTTTATTTTTCTCCTGGAAGATTCTCTCACCCCCTTTGCTTCCCTGCCCCCTCAGGTCGCATGAATCAGGATCACACAGCTTCCCTGGAGACCCCTCTGATTCCAAGCGACTCGGTTCCCTCGGCCTGCTCAGGACGTGTGGAGCCAGGAGGCGCATGGTATGTGTGCTACCCCAGACCATGGTCCCTGGTACCCCCTCCCGCGGTGCTGCAGAAGGTCCCACTCTGGCCTGCATTTGTGCCGCCCTCCCGTGAACCCCGAACCCCGTAAGATGGAGACCAATTGTGCTTAAAGCAGGTGTAATTACCTTAGAAAACCTCAAGGAACAGTCAGATGGCAGAAATTTGTTCTCAGTTTCACTCAAAATAGCCCAGAGGGAATGAAGGGAAACGATGAATATTATAGACAGTTTGTTACCTAGCAGGGTAGATGGATAATAAACTTTGCTCCTTTTCCAGCTGAACTGTAAAAATCATAATCTCTCCCTTGACAGAGATTCACCAGCTCCATCTGGCAGGCTTCGGATAGCCTTGAACCTAGGGTTACTGGCAAGGATAAATGAAAATTGCACATGGCTGGGGTTGATCTATTGACCCTCCTTCCAAAGCCCTGCTCTGAGAAGGAAGATACTTTTATTAAAAAAAAAAAAAAAAAGAAGAAAAGAAAGAAAAGAAAAGAAAAGAAAAGAAAAGAAAAGAAAAGAAAAGAAAAGAAAAGAAAAGAAAGAAAAAAGAAAAGAAAAGAAAGAAAAGAAAGAAAAGAAAGAAAAGAAAAGAAAAAAGAAAAGAAAGAAAAGAAAAGAAAAAAAAGAAAAGAAAAAAGAAAAGAAAAGAAAAGAAAAGAAAAGAAAAGAAAAGAAAAGAAAAGAAAAGAAAAGAAAAGAAAAGAAAAAAAAAAAGCAGCTTCTCAAGGTCCATCTTCATTCAGAAGGACCCCGGTATTGATCACGTCAGAGGCCCCACAGTCCTTATAAGGAGGTATTTGCAATAAAATGTGTATTTTGAAGTATAATTGAGGCTGGAATCTAAAAGGCATCAGATGAATACGAATGCTTGGTTTGGGTACAGAACCTATTAAATTCCCCAACTTCCATTCTGACTAGATGACACCGCAGGAGTGTCACGCTGTTTCTGTGCCCGGACGCAGAGCTGGGCTGGCTGTGAGGATACCGAATCCTTCCCCCAAGCTCGCGGAGACCGAGAATGCAGAGTGCTGTGACACAGATCTCTCGGGTGGGACTGAGGCACACGTTTGGGGATTTCGGCAGGTAGTTGCTGTCTAGACATCCGCGTGCACTTAAACTCTCTTGGGCCCTAACTCCTCCCACCAGACCTTCCTGACTTTTCCTCATAAACCACCTGTCCTGGATCGCCAATTGCTTCACATCCAATATCCACAGACATGGGCACTATTGTCTTGGTTTTACCTCGCGGACAAGGGGTTGTCATTTAGATCTGAAGTCCCAGGAAAGGGAGACCTTACTACACAGAGCTTCCTGCTTCTAGCTGGTGTTGACGGAAGGCTGCTCTTAATATCGAGGCACCAAGTTTCTGTTTGTTAAGCAGAAAACAATGAGTCGTTACCGGGGTGGCAGCGGGTCTCCCCGGAGCTCACGGCCTTGGCCGCTAGGACTACTGGGTTCCCAGTCTGTACATCAGGGCGAATCAAACGCTGTCTGATCTTTCCTCCGACTTCAATTTCAAGCACTTCTTTGTTTAATGCCTACTATATGGGCCGTGAATGTGGAAAGAGTTCCCTAAAGCCCTCCGGTGAGGCCTCCCTCTTCTGACCCATCCAATCTGGTCTCAGTAATGACGTCAGTTTCTTCCATGCTGATAAAGACAAAGGTCGCTCCTTAGCCTCCAGCTTATTTGAGTCCAACAGCAGCCTTCAGCACAGCTGAGGTTTCCATCCCCCTTACTGTACTTCCTTCCTTGGGCTTTAAGGGACTGCACATTCTTGGGTTTCCCATCACCTCACTGGTTATTCTCAGTCCCCAGGCTAATCCCCCTCTTCCTCCCCACCACGGAGTGTTCAGGACTCGGTGCTCAGCCCTCTTCTGTGCCCCCTGCTACGTGCGTGTGTACATACCATTCACATGTGAAATAGGTACACAGCTCTATTTCTAACCCAGGCCTCCTTCCTGAGCTTTGGATCTGAGCACACATCCTTCTGCTTGACACCTCCACTTGGACATACAGTAGATGGCTCAAACATAACAGGTCGGAGACAGACGCTGATGGTCACTCGAATCACGTAGTCTCTACCATTTCACATATACACGAAGTGGAAGCTTCGTCCTCTAGCTGCCCAGGCCTTGCGGGAACCCTCTTGTAGTCTCATACTCTCTGTATGACCCATGAGGAAATCATACCAGCTCCTCTCTCAGATACAACTAGAATCTAAGCGCCTCTTATACCCGCGCTGCTATCACCCTGTCCCAGGAAGTCACATTGTCTCTCACCTCCTTCTCAGACTTATAAAAAATTAGATGATTGTGTGTCTGCTCAAAACTCTGCAAGATATCCATTTATCTCAGAGTAAAACTGAGGCCCTTCATAGCCCTACACTACCTGCCCCTTTACCCTCCCAGTCCTGAGTTGGTTCTCTGTTCTCCTCTCCTACTATCGCCTTGCTCTACCCACTCCAGCCTCCCAACACACTCGCTATGCTAACTTCTAACACGTCAGGTGTGTTCCTGTCTTAGGGCTTTCGCTCCACCTTCCTCCTGTGTGGCATACTCTCCTCCCACGTGGCCTCCTGGCTTTGTCCTTCATCGTCTTTGACTTCCCTATCAAATTTCCCCTTTTTACTTTTTGTCCTCCTTGCTCTCTTCTACAGTGATGCTGTTTCCATAGCACAACCACCTATACATTAGTAATACACTTGTGTATTACGTTTGTGATTTATTGCCTAAGATCCACAAGAGCAAGGACTTTTGATTGTCTTTGCTGCTTAGTGATGTAGCCCAGTAGCTAGAACAGGTGAACTCTGTGAATGAATGACTATTCATTTATGAAATAATTCATGTAAAGTACTTTCCCTGGCACTGAGCAAATGCTTAATGAAAGCTATTTATTACTTAGCTTTTATAAATGGGAATTTTTTTTTTTTTTGGCTCCTACCCTCTGAGAATTTGGTGAGACTGCATTTACAGAAAAAGGCAATATATTTCATAAGTCTACAGTCGTATATTACTTTGTTGTTTGTTTACAAGAAGATTGGCCACCAGTAGGGCTGCAGAGTAGTGGAGGTTTACTTCTACATTTCCACCTCCACCTGTGGTCCCCTCTTCAGAGTATGCACATCTCATCTCACTGTGCTGGGAAATTGATGAGATTATATGCTCTTCATACTTTTATCGTAAAGAGTAGTTCCTATAAAAGGGCTGATAGACTAATGCATAAATAAAGTATAAAGTACCGATAAGGCTTAACTTGTCTCCGTTTTCAGAGCCATTCACTGTTTAAAGGAGAATTGAGTGTGGATTATGAATGTGACAGAGGCTAGAGAGGAAAGGGTGGTTCTTCCCTTCTATGCAGAATTCACTCTACTTAGATAACCAAATCATCTGCTTTTAACACTAGCCCTGAAAATCAGCATTTAAGAGATTAAGTAGATATTTGTAGGCATTATTGGTTACAACTTCATCAGTACTTCAGTCCATGCTTCTCCTTTGTATGTAGATTTGCATTGCCATCTCTATTTGAAAGAATGATCTTGATGAAAGAAAATGGTCGACAGCCTATTCTAAGCAAGATAGAAATGATGCTTACCGGCAGGAGGGAGTTATCTAATGATATGGAAAATGGCCATGTCTTCTTATGATGCTTCATAGCTTCACTGAATCCATCACCCTTTGGCAAGTAAACTCTCCTTTCTGTTAACTGCCTGTCACCCAAGAACTTTTGAAGCATCAATTGAGATTTAAATTTTCGAAGCTGTTCATATGCAGAAGAGCACAAAAGCATTTGCCACCTGTCTAGTAATGCAAAGAGAACTTAACTCAAAGTTAATGGATGCAAATGCATCTTAACTTATGCCCTGGCTGATTGAGAAAAAAAAAATTTTCACATGGATTTTATCAGTATAGTTACTACAGTATAGGGAGATTGTCCCATGTTCTCATTAGTGCGGAGATATAAGAATAAAGCCATGATTCTATTATTTATGTAGTAATGATAAACATCAACACAGAAAAGCACTGTCTTAATTATGGGCAAGTTGTTTTCTAATGATTATTGAATTTTTTTATCTTTCATACCTGCTTTACTTGATAAATTTTACTGAAGCATCCATTGTATAAAATGCATGGAGCTGACTATGCGTTTTATGCAAAGATATTCATTTCAATTCAGGAGATACTTGTGAGTACCTACGAGGCTCCAGGAATCTTGCCAGATGCTGATGAAGCAGTGATGCACGAAGTGGTTCCTTTAGTGTGAAACACTAATATACAATTAAATAATTAAAATACAACGTGATATCGCTACCAATAGAAGCACATCTAAGATAGAGCTACAGTACCTAGGGAAGAGACGAGACATTAACTTAGACGCTAGCGATGTCTCCACAGAGGAGGACAAATGTGATCATATTTTGAAGAATCTTTAAGAGTCTTCTAAGCAAGGATGTGTTTTGGGAGATTTGCCTTTCTGTCTTGAGAGAAAACACGTGCCGGGGTGGGGAGGAGGATGAGGAAGGAGAGGCATAGATATCCAAACCAAAAATTATAATGAAGCAATGTTTATAGAGAAATAGAACAATGTTTACCGCATACCAATCTGCCAATGGAAACAAACTGCACCAAATACCTTGTCATATCCAAAGATGATGAGGCACAGACTCTTGCGCTTTAATTCAAGAGACGTGAAAATGATTAAAAATGTTAGAGCAACATAGTGTTATGATGATCAGAAATACAAGTTGCAGTGGGAGTAGGTTGTCTATTGTAACTTAGAAATTGATCAGAGACAACAGGTTGGAATGAGACTGGTGCATTAGGAGTCGAGGCTAGTATTTGCTCAAGTTTAGGCCCTTGATCCCGTGGAGTACCCCCATATAACCTTCATGACAGCTTCACACAGACACACACACCATTGTATTCATGGCCTTGCCAGGCACAAGAATTCCTTCCTAGCTCCCACACTGCTTCGTTTTCTCCATCAACTAGTTGACATTTTGGACCTTCTTGCTTTCACATTTTTTCCCCATTATTTGTTGTAGCATTTGGATTTGGTACATGACCTATTTCATGACTAAACACAGAAATCTCCAAGACTACTGCTAGGTATAGTCCATGTTCCACATTTCATGCCTAACTCCATGAAGTACTATACTCTAGAAGGGAATTTGGAAGCTCTCCTGGGGTCTGGCAGTCATTGCTGGGCCGTAGAATAATAAAATGTAGGAAGGTGATTGGTACTACTTTATACTTTCTTGCTAGGATTAATATAGTTCCATTCTTTCCTCCCCATTTTCTTTTAAATTAACTTTCATTAACAACTTATACAAAATCCTTGATCTCTCAGAAAACCTAACAAATTGTGAGCTTTGGAGGTTTGTCCACATATGCATCTGAATGTACCACCTGTTAAAATAACTTCTTTCCAACCATCAAGACCGGGATTAGTAGGGTCACATAGACAAACCAATTTATCTTAATCTTGGCTTCACACTTGAATCACTGAGAGTGTAAAAAAAAATACCAATATCTGTGTCTCACCCCAAAACTGGCTATTCAATCAGACTCTGAATGATGGGACCTGGATTTAGTACTTTATAGAGTTCTAATATGCAGTCAGGGCTGAGAACCACTCATCACCTGAACCTTGTTTCTGAAGAGCAACCTAGAGATTAACTAGGGAACTAAGCTGAGCCAACTTTTCAGGTAGACCACATACAGATGTGGGAAGCTGGTATGGCCATAATAGACATCTTCAAGAAGAAATGACCAAGAAATGCACTCATGAACAAATGGTATCGGGTAATTAGATGGACAGACAGGTGAGTGCATGGACAGATGGATAGAATTTCAGTAAGTAGAGATCAAGAGAGGGCATTCATGTTGGAGGCCTATGGAAGCAGGAAACCCTTGGGGAAGGTATGAAGTTTGAGTCTGGCATACAGGGAAAGTTCAGGTAAATTGTAAGGTTTTGCTCTTCACAGGGCTGTCCTCACTCTGCGGTATTAGCTTCTTGTTCTTGTTGGAAACGCAGAATCTCAGATCCCAGGTGATGCCTGTGCTTGTGTAGGAGATAACACTGAAGAGTGGAAGCCAGGCCAAGCAAACCTTTGAGAGCAGGCTAGTGACATTCAGTGGGCACTAATACCGCTACGTACCAGGCAACGTGTCATGGTTATATGCCCTGGTTAATATATAAAAGACATACGGTACAATGGAAATAAGAATACAAGAGATTATTTATAATCCTAATACTCTCTCTCTCCCTAACTGACTTTGAAAAGTCTTTTAGCCTTTAGGTTTCTTTTCCTCAAAAGGAAGATATTGAATTATGCTGGCTAATATTTTTAACTCTAAAATACTAATTTAGCATAATCATCCCAAATATATACTTATTTGTAAACTAAAAAAAAAAAATGCACAAATGTAAATCTTTGAAATTTTCATAGAGTTTTCCATTGTCAAGTAATTTTTCATGCTTGCCTATTACAATTTAGGTTTTCCTATTTCATCAGCCAGATTGTAATTTCAATTTGGTTGCTCAAATAGGAATTTAATTTAAATTCAATAAGACATTTATTACATAATGTGCTAGCCAAATGTCATCCAGTTATTTAAGATATTCTTAATGAAGTTTGTCGTCCAAGTAATTATCACAGTATATTGCTTAAAAGAGGAAGTATGTACTTGCAAATCATCTTTTAACGTGGAATTATGGCAATTAGATGCATCTCCTCAGATTTACTTTAAAAGAATTTTATCCATTTAGATATTAATTGATCCAAACATACCTGTTTAATGCCATTTAAAACTAATATTTTTATAACTTTGTCATCAAAATCCGGTAGTACTAATACTTTCTCCAAGCAGAGGAACCATGACACTGGACAGAGATTCTGGTTTTCAACTCAGGTCAGAACAACATAGATTCAAGCCCAGTTCTGATGTTTACTTAGGTGAGATTCTTAAACTTCTGAATGCCAATTTTTATGATCCATAAATTAGGGATGTTATCCCCTACCTTATAAATAGACAGTTGGGGATTAAAGAAAACATATAAAGTACATGTCATATATAGCAGACAAAAATGTGTGGCTATTAATCTGGTAATGATAATCATGCAAAGTCTAAATTAAACAAAAATGTTGTTAAACAGAAATGAACCGATTCATGATGTTTATTTTTTTTATTTTTATTTTTTTGATTCATGATGTTTAAAATACAGTTTAGGGTGTATGCATGTGTGTGTGTGTTTCATGTAATTTATTAATTAATTACAGTAAATTATCAAGAAATATTTATTGATTTATTCAATTTGACTTCTAAAAATCCTTATATTTATGACCTCATCATGGTATTTCATAATGCCAATAAAGCTCTCTACATTTTTTCTCTTTTGCAATTTGGATTTTCGGATAATAGTTTTTCACAAAGAAAAACACAAATATCTAGTACTTCTTTCTTTTCCTTTTAAATGTACCAGTGAAGTATTTTTACCTCTAATACTAATTTCCAGTATCTAATCTACTAATTTCAGTATCCACTGAAAATGCCTCAGCGCAATGAACGTGCCCCTTAGCACCTTTCCTGTTTTACTTTCTTATTCTCAGTTCATGGATGAGAAGCAGAATCTTATGGTTGTTTTTTTTTCTTTTTTCCAACTCATCTCCCTTCCTCTGAAATCAACAATTAATCCTTTATGTAGAATAAGAATCACATGGCTCTCTCCCACCTCCACCATGACACAGTACGGAAGATACAGGCAGGAAAAGAGATTTCTAGAATCCAATCACCATAAAAATACCCAGATTAAACTGGTTGAAAAATGAAACATTTAATCAATCACCTGCTTGATAGGAAACACGATTATCAAATACCCTGTTCTGATACATCCTGTTCCAGAGAGGAATAAAAAAATTAATTGTTTACATGTCTTATTTATTTCTGGTCAAGTGAGTAATAACTTAACCATTGGAAAGTGAAGGAATGGTTTGTGGCGTGGCCTCGCTGGAGCTGGGAGTTCATGGGTAAGACAGAGGAAGATGAGGCTGGGCGGGAAATTTGACACCAGACAATGAAAGCCCTTAAATCCCTCACACCTTACAGGCATAACCTCCACGGGGAGGCTTTAATAATTAGCCCCCAGAAGAGGTCACCGTAAGCATCACCAAGCACGGAAAGAGCCGTATCCTCCTTCCTGGAAATACGGTAACGCGCTGAGCCTCGGGATTCCTCAAAATTGAATGTTTAAGTCACATACTAGCTCACGCAAGCTCCAAACCTTCATGCCTACTTGTGGCCTGAAAGAGTCTTGAGCTTTTCATTATTTAAAAAGCTTATTTCCACATCTATAAGACCTATAGTCACGTATACTAAAATTCCATGTTTAATTTTTTTTTAATAAAACAGTTCTCTAATTATTTGATGTTCAGGCCCAGACTGCTATCCAGGCTGAACTGTAAATATATAAATCATGCACACACACACACATTCGTCACATGAATAGACGATTGCTGAAGATACGAAATTGTATCTGGAATTCCTATAAGTAAACACATTTGTGGAAGAAAAGCAATGCTTATAAGAGATGCATCTCCCAAGAATTACACGTATCAAACTTCAAATACTATAATATCCACTAATTCTTAGGCATATGTAGGCATTTGACAATCTTCTGATTAAATCTTTCTCTTTCTCCCCTTTCGGTTGGATCTAAATCAAAATATTGACAGAAACAATTTCAGAAGGGAAAATGGAAAAGTACATAGGATAGCTGGAGCCGCACGCGTGTCTGTGCACGCGCATGATTTATAATCTGCTTAACTTCCGTGGTGCAAAATAAATAAAAATTCATGCCTGTTTGCTTCGAAACTATGATTTTGGCAAGGTGGAGGAAAAGGTTTCACCATATAAAAAGACTTTATTTATTTATTGGTGACATTGGGTTATCACGTAACCACTCACCGTGTGATGGCACAGACCTGTACGACGGCTCCTTAAGGACAAAGGTAATTGCTGGATCAGAGTCAGAGCATCTGCTCTTTAAGCAACGGAAGAAGCACATAAACTGCCTATTACGGATCTGTCTCCACTCATCCGTTTTTGCCCCAGCAAACGCGCACCCAGGGCCTCTAGCGAACCCCGAATGGAAACAGCCCAGTCACAGGAGAGTCAGTGGGCGACAGCACGGCCTGGCCTGGGGATGCTGGGTTCCCACTGCTTCCCTGCCCCTCCCTGTTGAAAACAAAACAAAAAGCAAGGGAGCAAAGCAGAGAGTGAGAGGTTGCGTGACCTGGGGTCAAGTGGCTGGACGTCTGCCCTCCCTCGGGCGCCTGGTCTGTTCCATCGGTAGCAACCCCGAGCTCGCCGAGGCAGGGGGTCCAACGGGGCTCTGCACATGGAAGCGGCTTGCAAGCGGCCGGTACCCTCAACAGAGCCCGTGACGCGGGTCCCGGCCCATCTGCAGCACCCGTGGAGGTGGAAGCACCGACCTGAGCAGGCCTCGGCCGCAGCAAGAGTGAGCTTTGTGGCCCACGGGAAGCCTGAGGTCGTGTCTCGTGTCGGGTGAAACAGGTGCAGCTCAGGAAGGACGTGCAGATGACAACAGTCCCTGGCAGTGCAGCGTGGGAGCAGGAGGCCGAGGGTCCCTCTAGCAAACCTCTTTGTTAAATCAGTAGCCGCTCCGGAGCCCCGCGGGGCGGGGGTCGTGTATTCATTCAACCACCTGCATAAGACCGTCCTTCGGGCATCAGGACGGGGAGCAGAGTCCGCAGGAGGCAGCGTCCGTGGCCCGGGGGGACCGCGTGGGGAGCGACTGGGCCCCGGCCCTGGGCTCTCGGAGGCCACCGTCGCCCTTCACGATGCCACGACCTTGCTCCCTGGGTCTGAGGCCATAACCCTCACCTCCTCCCACCTGCATCCTCGGCCTCCACATGCCAGTCAAGGGCATCACATTTGCTTGTGCCTCTTGCCCGGATACAGGTGCCCCGATACAGGTGCCGAATACAGGTGCCCGAATACAGGTGCTCAGGTACAGGTGCCCGAATACAGGTGCTGAATACAGGTGCTCAGGTACAGGTGCCCCGATACAGGTGCCGAATACAGGAGCCCGGATACAGGTGCTCGGATACAGGTGCCCGAATACAGGTGCTCCGATACAGGTACCCAAAACAGGTGCCCCAGCAAGGTGCCCCAATACAGGTGCCGAGTACAGGTGCCCGGATACAGGTACCTCAAAACAGGTGCCCCAATACAGGTGCCCGATACAGGTGCCCAGATACAGGTGCCCAGATACAGGTGCCCGGATACAGGTGCCCAGCTGGGGACGACTCTAACTTCGGACTTTGCCATCGTGACGTGGACGTCCTTTCCTGGGCCCGCAGAGCAGGGCCTGGGCTCCAGGGGCTCCCCGCGCACCTGTGCGAGGTTAGGCCACAGGCTCCGGGGTGGCGCCACCTGCTAGCTCACTCTTCCCTTCAAAGCGAGCGGCCTCAGAAATACGTGAAAGCTCTGGAAGAGCAAGATCAGGGGACAGGGTCCCCGAAGGGACCTCGGCCGTCTGCTGGGGCCCCCACCTGTTTACAGGAGGCCTTTGTCCCCTGATCCCCGTCTCTATGTGGACTGGGCGGGGAGGGGGGGCGGCTACTACTCCAGGCCACGTCTCTAACTCGGAGTCTCCCAGGTAATATGCACAAACCGCTGCTCTTCCTCGGTGCCCCGACTTGGGGAAATTGTTGGCGAAGATAATCTGTAGTTTTCTTTTCCCTTTCTTGGGATTTTCTTTGATTTTGGCATCAAGATTGTAATACTAGCTTCGTAAAATAAATTGGGAAGTGTTACCCGCCCCCCCCCCCCCGGGAGAGACTGTGTAGAAGTCAGGCTAGCTCTTCTCCAAATGATGGGGGGCCATCTGCTCTGTGGGGTTCTCTGGGGGCAGGATTTTTTGATTTTTTAGAGAGAGGGCGGGCGAGCCTGCAGGGGGAGGGAGGGAGAATTAAGCAGGTTCCACAGCGCACACAGCCGGCCTCCCAGCCCCGAGATCCTCCGGGAACCGACACCGACAGGCGGCCCCCAGGTGCCCCTTGGCGGAGTATTTAAATCACAAGCTAAGTTTCCTTAGGAGCTGCTCCAGGTACGGCTCCCAACCTGGGTGAGTTGTGGTCGTTAGCGGGTTTTTTCTTTGCATAATTGATGCATCTTGTCTAAGTTGTCAATTAATGAGTAGATGTACCTACACTTGCTCCTACTGTCTCTTAATTGTCCTTTTAATGTCTGCAGGCCCTGTGGGAGGACTCTCTGTTCTAGTCCTGAAATTAGTAATTTGTGGGGGTTTTTGTTTTTTGTTTTTTTTTTTTGTTTGTTTGTTTGTTTGTTTTTGTAGAGCCTCTTAGTAGAGGCTTGTCATTTTATTGACCTTTTAGAAGAACCAGTTAATTATTTTATTGATTTTCCTCTGGTATTCTTCTGTTATATAAATTTCACTGATGTCCGCTTTTATCTGTTTTATTCCTTCCTTTCGCTTGTTTTGGGTTTATTTTGCTCTTTTTCTAAGTTCTGGAGGTGGGAGTTTAAATTATTGATTGGAGCCGTTTCTTCTTGTCTAATGGGTCCATTTAGTGCCATTATGTTTCCCTCTCCGTGGACCTTTAGCGCGTCCACACACTCAGTGATAAGTGGTATTTTTATTTTCATTTTTCAAAATATTTGTTTTTATTTCCCTCAAGATTTCCTCTTTGAACTATGGATTATTGAGAATATGTTGTTTTGCTTCTGTTATCTTTGCTAGCACGTATAGCTATTATCTCTGTTGTCTTTATGTTATTGATTTCCAGTTGATTGCATGGAAGCTGGAAAACCTACTTCCTTGAGATTGTTTTATGATTCGGCACAGGATCCATCTCAGTAGATGTTCCGTGGGGACTTGAAAGGGATGCGTGTTTCGCTGTTGTCGGGTAGCGTCCTGGAAACGGGGATTAGATCCTTTTGTTCAATGGTGTTCGGCGAAGTGTTCTTCTATTCCTTGTTGATGATCTATTTTTTTTTTCTATTAATTCTTGAGTAAAGGGTGTTAAAATGTCTGACTATAATTATGAATTCTTGTATTTGTCCTTTCAGTTCTGTTAGTTTTTATTTCACATATTTTGCGGCTCTATTTTTGACACATAAACATTTAAGACTGCTGTGTTTTCTCAGTGGATCGACAGTTTTATCGCGTAATCTCTCTCTGTATCCGGTAATTATCTTTACTCTGAAGTCTACTCTGTCTGGTGTCAATATAGCTGTTCCTGCTTTTCTTTGATTAATGTTTGTGTGAAATACATTTTTACATTCTTTACCTACAAACGTACCTATATCGTTGTATTTCAAGTGAATTTCTTACAGACAACATAGAGTTGGGCCCTGTTACTCTATTCCAGTCTCTTTTAATTATATCTAGATGACTGGTAATTATATTGATGTTAGGACTTACGACTGCTTTTTTCCTGTGTTTTTTTTTTCTTCTATTTTTTGTTTCTGTGTTCCCTTTGTTGGCTCACTCTGAATGACTTGAATATTTTTCACAATTCCATTTTCATTATTCTATGTTGCTTTTCCAGGGTATCTCTTCTTGCAGCCTTTTTAGCGGCGATACTACTGCACTAAAGCCAGATGCAGATAAAAGTGCCGATTTCCCATCAGCCTCCGTGAACATCTGGGGGCAGGGAGGAGTGGGAGTTCTAGCTCCTTTGGTGATTTCCATTGACAGTGTGGTCAGGGTGACCTCATTACCCCTGGATGATGGCACAATTCCAGACTCCCTACGTGGGCCCGCGGACACTGGAGGGAGGAGGACCTGCCCTGCTACTGGCTGGAAGGGATGAAATCCCAGCTTCCTATATGGCCTTCTCTTCCACCAATCTGGGAAGGATGCTGGATGCCTCCTTACAGCCTCTTGAACATGAGAGTGTCGCCTCCCAACCCAGCCTTTGCTAGTGAGGACACACATGGGGCCGTAGCTTTTTCACTAGTGTTTAGCTAGAGAGGCTACTGTCGTGAAGTTCCCTGTCTTGCTAGGCTGTCCCTTCCCTGTCCTTTAGCTGGAGAAGACAGTGTTCAATAGGGCTTTAGGTTATGTGCCCGTAGGTATTTCCACGTTGTTGGCTTCTCAAGACTGGGGCGTGTGAGTTAAAAAGGGAACCCAGGAAACTCATCACCATATTGTTCCTCAGGTCCTGAGGGTCCAGCCCTCTGTTTTCTGTTCTTTACCCTCAGAGTCTCCTTGTCTTCTTAAAGTTTTTTCTCTTTCTTTCTTTCTTTCTTTCTTTCTTTCTTTCTTTCTTTCTTTCTTTCTTTTCTTCTTTCTTTCTTCTTTCTTTCTTCTTTTCTTTTTCTTTCTCTTTCTTTCTTTCTTCCTTTCTTTCTTTCTCTTTCTTTCTTTCTTTCTTTCTTTCTTTCTTTCTTCTTTCTTTCTTCTTTCTTTCTTTCTTTCTTTCTTTCTTTCTTTCTTTCTTCTTTCTCTTTCTTTCTTTCTTTCTTTCTTTCTTTCTTTCTTTCTTTCTTTCTTTCTTTTCTTTCTTTCTTTCTTTCTTTCTTTCTTTCTTTCTTTCTTTCTTTTCTTCTTCTTTTTTTTTTTTTATTTTTATACATAATGCCTAGCATATCCAGTTAGGAGAAAAAGGAAAAAGTCCATCTACTCCATTTCCCAAAAGTGAAAGTTCCAATTTCTCATGTGTGTATTCGCCTTTTATAAATCTTTTTTGGTGAAGTGTCCATTCAAATCTTTTGCCATTTTTCGATTTGGTTGTTTTCCATTGTTTACTTTCTGAGAGTTCTTTATATATTCTGGATACAAGTCCTTTGTTTTATATATGCTAGCAAATATTTTATCTCCATCTGTGGTTTATCTTTTCATTCCCTGAAGAGCACCTTTTGAAGAGCAGAAACTTCGTATTTATATAGAATTTAATTTTCAGTTTGCTTTTTATGTATCATGTTTTTGGTATTGTAGTCAGGAAACCTTTGCCTAATTCAGCATCAGGATGATTTTGTCCTGCTTTCTTCTAGAGGTTTCATAGTTTTGGGTTTTATATTTGGATTTAATAACTGAGGTTAATTTTTTTAATGCTACACAAATATTCCATCACAATATATTTAGAACCCTTTTCTTTCTGTACTGATTTGCCTCTTCACTTTTGTGAAAAATCAGTTGTCCAGAAATGTATGTGTACTTACAAAGTCTCAATTCTTTACCATTTATTTTTTTTTTGTCTTTCTGCCAATACTACAGAACATTTATTTCTGTAAACTTATAATAAATCTTAAAATCAGTTGTTGGTCATTCAACATTGTTCTTGTGTTTTAAAATCATTTTGACTATTATTTGTCCTTTACATTTCCAAAAAATCTTTAGAATGAGACTGTTTATAATTTTAGCTCCAGTTTGGTTTTACACATACGCACACACATGGAATAAGAAAGGGGTGGAGAGGAGAGGGCAGAAAGGAGAGAGGAAAATTTAATTTTATTTACCAGTAGTATAATTTTATTTTTCTGTTCATTCTTATAACTTGCATCATATTCTTCACTTCTGTGTTTATCTTCCTTCTCATAGATGTTAAGTCCTTTAGTTGTTCTTTTAATGGCAGTCTTTTCAATAAAATCTTCTAGTTTTTGAATGTCATAAAATATTTTTACTCATTCTCAAAATATATTTTTTTCCTGGCATAGAATTTGAGGTTGGTGGCTAATTTTAATTAGCATTATGAAGACATTTTCCACTGTCTTCTGGAGACTCTCATGACAGCTATAAAGTCTGTACTTAATCAGTGTATCCTAAGCCATCAGGGGCCAGAACCACACAGAAATTTGAATAGGGAAAGTTTAATATAAAGAATCATCAACTGTGATGGGATTGGAATATCAAGGAATTTGATAATGAGAAAGAAAGTAGAATATAAACAATATAAGAATAACAAATATGAAGAATGTCTAATGTCAGATTGAGATTCAGACCGTGTTGAACTGTACACATTCATGACTCACTGGATCACAGTTTTGGGGGTACCACAATGGTGGACATTTCTGGAAATCTGCCTTGTAGGGTGCTGAGGAAAGCTCTTTGTGGGGAGTCACGTCATTAGAGGCTCCCTGCAGTGAAGACATCTGGGTAGTGGAGATTGAATATTGCCAAAGAGAGGTCTGGCCTTTGCCCTGGGCTCCTGGGATATATTGTTTATGAGACCTTGGAATACTCTGCCTCCTAAAAGTATCTTTGTTTGACATATTGGATAGTCTAATGTGGTTAGATTTACGGTAGGGGCTTTGGGCCATGTCATATCAGCCAACCTCCAGAGGGGATGGAAACCAAGGTAAGCCCCACAGGTGGCCAATGATGTCTACGTGACCCAAGACATCTGCACACCAAAGGCTGGGTGAACTTCCCTGGTTGGCAACACTCACAGAATATTGTTACACACACTGATCATGGCTTCACTGCGAAAGGACAACTGAAAGCTCTGTGTTGGGAACCCTCCTGGACTCTGCCCCATGGATTTCTTCCCTTGGCTGGCTGTAATCTATATCCTTTTATTGTAATAAGCTATAAATGTGAGTGCAACAACATTCAGTGAGTTCCAGAGGTACCTTTAGTGAATTATCACACCTAAAAGTGGTCGTAGAGAGCCTCAAACTTGCAGTTGGTTTCAGAAGTGAGGATGGTGTTGTGAATTATTCTCTAATTTTACACCATCCAAGAGAGGTGCCAAGGGAAGGTGTGGGGTGCTGGGTGCTGCTGGCAACTGAGCACTGCAGAAGGTGGGTCCTGAGGAAGGCATCTGAGGTACAGGAGGGCGGCACCGGAGAAGCTCCCTGCACCGTGCTGCAGAAGCTGGGGTTTGGGGAAGCTGCAGCTGTCGCCAGGTTCTGGAGAAGCCATCTGTGCTGTGGGAGCTAGACATATATCGTAGGAGCCTGATAAAAAAAGCAGGCTGAACCAAGAAGCAAAACCTCTATTTCCCATGTCACTTCAATGCCCTTTACTGGCAAAGTTTAGCCTCAAATCAGCTGGCAAGAGAAAATATTCAAATCTCTGTTTCTTTATAGCAGGTAATAAAGTATGAATTTGGAGCCAAGACACCATAAATATATATCTGGCATAATTAGATTTTAATTTCTGTTTACATTCTCTATGTTCTTTATGTTTTAAGATTTTTCTTGAAATCCTATAGCTTTGGTGTAATATATCTATGTTCTTTCCTTCCTTCTGGCCGGCTCTCCTTCCATCCTTCATTTATTTTATTGTTCAATCTTGCTTGGTATATGATAAACCAATTCAATTTGAGAATACATGTTATTATTTATCTCAAAAAATAATAGATATCCTTTTGCTTCAATGCCATTCTTTTTATTCTTTTCTTCTGGGATTGCTACTAGAAGGATTTTAAACTTCTCTTTCCATCTTCACTGTCTTTTAAGTTTTCCTTTATTTTTAAAGTTTCTTCTGTGTCTTTGTGATGCATCTCTAAAGACCTTTTCAGTGCTTTATTTGAAGGACAAATCTTCTCTTCATATGTGCTATTCTACTATATATGGTCTACTGAGGTTTTTATGGCTATTTCTCACTGGCCTATATATATTTAATTCTTTTAAACCACTTTGTTCATAGATCCAATATTGCATTCTTGAATGTCTTACTAATTAAGGATTTAAAAATACATGTGCCATCTCTGTTTCATTGATGTAAGTTCTTCAGATTATTGCTGTAGGGTATTTTCATAATGTTTGTCTTTCTTATGAACTTTAGAATTTTTGTTTTAAGGCTGAGTTTTGAAGGAATTTTTTTCTCCAGGAGTGAATCTTTCTTTAGGGTAGTTACCTATTAGCTTCAATCTTGACCCACAGGATGCCATTATCCGAATAAGCTCTTATGCTTAAAGTTTGGTTTGGAGCTCCAACTGCATGTGCAGAATAGTGGCCTTCAAACCTTTTTTTTTTTCCATTAGAAAATGCATTTATTCAAGTGCATATGAGAAATTTCAATAATCGAATATCTGAACTTTTCTTTATGAAAAAGATGAGATTAATTTTTTTTTCCTTCTTGACCTTTCCAGGTTATCCACAGCAAATTCAGAGGCACTTGCTCCCAAGTACCACAGTTCTAAGAAATAAAACTTATGAATTACTAGCTAAAGAATTTGGAGTACCTTGTAAAAAAAATGGCTTACTAAATATATATGCGTGTTTAGTGTGTCAACATGACTGAAACATTCTGAAATCCCTGGATGACAGGCATCACACTGAAATATGTGCGGAGAATTTTTAGGGAATTATATCAAGACAAGCAATTTTTCAGATGTAAAGCGTGCTACTTAAAATGAAATGTTGAAGGGATAGATGTGGCCAGATATTGAGTTTACAGAAAATATTAATGAAATCTCATTTCTCAGCACTACATATGAAAGAAGGGAGGACATGCAGAAAACTTATATTGCCAAAATTGTGACTCAAATATTTAGCATACATTAAGCTTTCACCAAATCTATTTTATCGATATGTTTTAACATTGCTGCTTTCTGTGAACATCTAAACAGCTGTGCAGTGTGTTAATTATACACGCTGATGATAGCTGTGTGCTGTTGGATAGTCATGTGACAAGGTGAGGAGGTAGATGCTTCTTTCTGGTAATGAGGGAAGGTTGGGCTCAGTGTGAGGATTCTCACATAATGAAAAGAGAAACATATACTCATTGAGAATGAGATCCCTTACTAGTGAATTAAGTTCAAATGGCAAGTTGAAAAAAAAAAGCAGAATTCATATCTTAGCTCCATAATTTTTTAGTTCAAGTGACTATTTCTTGTGAGGATCAGCTTAATAGCTTCCTGACTGTCCTCTCTGCTGTGATATGTATCTTTCCCTGATCACCTCTTCCAAGAAAAATCACTATACTGAATTTAATATTCCTGACTACAATTTTATGCATTTCCTAAGAATTTTACTATAGCTTTATGCACACACATACAATACATAGTTTTGTTCTGTTTTAAAATTTGATATAAATGCAGCTGGTTTTTGCTTAACATTATGCTTGTGAGATATATCTATGTAGATCTATAAAAGTTTACCTGTCTTAATTTTTATTTTTCACCACCATATAATGTCCTTTTTTATGAAGTTAATCATAAAATCATAATCATTCCCTTCAAGGACTTTTTTCTATTATCAATAGTGCTGCAAAAATTGTTATGCATATGCCTTTGTGCAATAATTTGTCTAGATGTATCTATAAGTGAAATTGCTGAGGAGTAGCATATTTGTATTTAATTTATCTGATACTGCAAAATTGCTATCTAAACAAGTAAATTTACCAATTTACCTATCACAGCAATATAGGAGTTCCATTACTGTTCATCCTTACTAAAATGTATTATTGTCAAGTATTTTAATATCTGTTAATTTGATGGGGTAAGATGTTATCTCACTGGTTTAACTCAAATCTCACTAATTATTAATAGAAAGTATATATTTATATATTAAATATATTATATATTTATGTTTATTGATCACTTTGGTTATCTCTTTTGTATCTATTCATATCTTTTCATTTTAACTGTTTTTCTTTTACTCACCGATTTTTAGGAATAGTTTTAATTTTCTTCTCTTCTGAGTTTTGTTTTGTGTATTTTATAATATTTCTTGATGCAAAACCACTCCAATGTAAGTATTTGTTTACCCATTTTTTCTTAATTTATTTCATTATTAGTGCTTTCTTTGTCTTGTTTTAAAACAAAGCATGTTTTTATTTGAAAGCTACAATGTTTCCATCCCTTTTCATATGCTTTTAATCTATCTCTTATTAACATGTGTGTATATGTGTGTGTGATTGAGGAATTCAAATATATATTTTTTCCATTATGGCATTCCATAAGAATTTTTTTGAAAGAGTGAGTAAATCTTATCATTACATTCTTATTAAATTATTTGTAAATTATTAAATTACTTGTAAATACATCATCCTGGCTCTACTAGTAGGAAAATTACTCTTCTCTTGTATTATCATAATTTTAGTATATTTGATGATGATGCAGCAAGCAATATTTAGAAATGAAGTAAAATCCAAATGTATTTGGTGTGGGTGATAATTTTTAAAATCATGTTGCTAAATGGATGAGTAATATTTCAGTGAGAAAAATTCCACTTTTGGGGTACCTGAGTGGTTCAGCGGTTGAGCATCTGCCTTTGGCTCAGAGTGTGATCCCAGGGGTCCTGGGATCTAGTCCCACGTCAGGCTCCCCCCAGGAAGCCTGCTTCTCCCTCTGCTTGTGTCTCTGCCTCTCTCTGTGTGTCTCTCATGAATGAATAAGATCTTTAAAAGAAAAGAAAAGAAAAATTCCACTTTCACCCCAAATATTTTCTGTAATCAGAGTTAATATAACTTAACGTGAAATGTAGAAACCTTATGATTAGGTCATTTTTCTCCCTACCCTACCCTCCTGAAGTCTTTTGTAAATTTTCATAAACAGTCAGATGCATTTTAAAGAAATTAAAATAAGGAAATAGCCTGTCATTCACTAAGATATTTACCTTTTCTGGTGCTCTTCACTTGTCCCTGAAGATCTGAAATTGTCCCCAGCTTCATATACTTTCAGCCTGAAGAACTTCAAATTTTCTTTTAGTGTAGATCTACAAGTGACTAATACTCTTTGTTTTCCTTTATGTAAAATGTATTTCTTTTATTCTTGATAGATATTTTTCCTGGATAGAGAATTCCAGATTGATTTTTTCTTTTTTGTTGTTGTTGTTTGTTTGTTTGTTTTTGTTTTGTTTTGTTTTGTTTTGTTTTATTTTTTGTTTTTTGCTGTGGTAAGTTAAAATAATGGTCACTGTCTTTGTCCTCTACAGTTTCTGATGCAAATTCTCTGTTACTTTATCGGTTATTCCTTGTTTTTTTTTTTTTTGTTTTTTTTAAGATCGGTTATTCCTTGTATGTAGTATGTATGTACATATGTTATATAAGTATGTTTTCCTGCCCTCAAGATTTCTCCCCTTGCTTTTTGTTTGCCACCAGTATGATATACTTGGCAGAGTATGTGTTGGGGAGTTTTTGTATTCTTTCTGCTTGGGATTTGCCAAGCTTCTTGAATCTGGCTTTCATCAAATTTGTAAACTTTTCGGCCAATATTTCTTCAGATTTGTTTCTATCCTGCTCACTCTTTTTTTCTTCCTGAACTACAATTATACATATGTTAGATATTTTGATCTATTGCAGGTCTCTGTTTATTTGTTAATTTTTATTTTTAATCTATTTTATTTCTTTTCAGATTGGATGATTGCTGTTGATCTCACTTCAAATCCACCGGATTTTTTCTCTGTCATCTCCATTCTATTATTAAGTGAATTATATTTGAATTTCTTTTATTTTTTAAAGATTTTATTTATTTATTCATGAGACACACACACACACACACACACACACACAGAGGCAGAGACACAGGCAGAGGGAGAAGCAGACTCCATGCAGAGAACCTGACGTGGGACTCAATCCTGGGTCTCCAGTATCATGCCCTGGGCTGAAGGCGGAGCTAAACCGCTGAACCACCCGGGCTGCCCTGAATTTCTAATATTATTATATCTTTGCTTCTAAAATTTCCATTTGATTGTTTCTTTGTGTATTTTATTTCTCTGCTAATATTTTCTACTGTCTTTTTTATTACAGGTATATTTTTTTCATATCACTGAATATATATTTATATCACCTGCTTTAAAGTCATTGTCCGAGAATTCCAACTTTTTATCTCCATGTTGGACTCTGTTGATTGTCTTTTCCCTTGAAAATGACTCAAGCTTTCTTGGTTATCTCTATGTGTCATAATTTAGTTGCACATTAAACATTATAAATGTAATTCTGTGTAGTTCTAGATTCTACTGTATTCCTTAGAGGGGTATTAATGTATTTGGTTTTGAAGGCAATTAACTTGGTAGATTCAAACTGCAAACTCTGGCTCACTTGTGGTAGGTGACATCTACCGATGGTCTGTCTGCTATTAGCTTTCCCTATTCGTGCCTAGTTCAGGGATTTGCCAAAGACTTGGGGCAGACTTTATACGCACAATTTAGAGATTCCCCTTTTCTGAATCTCTCTTTTCCATGATCCCATCCCTCTCTCTATCACCTCTGTTTGTTGGAGCCATTCCCTGGTTCTTCCGTTTCCTGGTTTCACATAAAGATGGTGGTCTTTCTATCAGAACATTCGAATTTTAGCCACTCCTCACGCAGCCAAGTCCATAGGAACAGAAAACATATGTAGTACTCTTCCCTCTTTCCTTTGCAGAATCTGCCTGCCTTATCTCCTTTTCAAAGCCCTCAACATGTTTGTGGTATTTTGTTCTCGGTTTATTGGCAGAAGGAATGTTTGAAGCTGTTTGGAGCTTATTCAGCCATTTGACAACTTTTTTCTATAGAATAAATGGAGTATTAGTATGGGATGGAATTTTTTTCTGAAGAAATAGAAATTATTAATTTTTATGAATTATTCTTTCCAGATGTAGTCATCTTAGGAATTTTATTCTGGCAAATGCTGAATTTTTCAGCACATCTTTAGAACTTCTTTTGGAATTGCCTTAAGAGTCTGGGATATATTTTTCAATTTATTACAAATTGGCATTTATCAAAATACTGAGTGTCATCCACCTCAAGAAAAAATTGATATTTTTTGTATAGGGAAAGAATTATTTGAGACTAAAAAAAAAGATGATTGTTATTGACTGAATTGTTTCCCCCCAAAACTCATGTTGCAGTCCTAATTCCCAATATACATATATTTCAAGGTAGGACTTTTAAGAGGTAAATGAGGTCATAAGGTGAAGTCCTAATCCAATAGAACGAGTGCCCGTATATGAGGAGCAAGAGATACCAGAGCCCTCTCTCTTTGTTTCCTGTACACACACAGAGGAAAGGCCGTGTGAGGACACAGGGAGAATGGGGCCATCTTCAAGCTAAGACAGAGGACTCACCAGAAAACCACCTTGCTGGAAACTTGATCTTGGATACCCAGCCCCCAGAACTGGGACAAAATAAATCTGTGGCTTAAGCTACCCAGTCTATGGTATTTTGTTATGGAATCCCATGCACATTAATAAAATAACCTGCTTATATCATGTTTTGTGGGCAAAAGTACTATAAGTATATAATGCAATGAAAGAAAAAAGAAACTTCGGAAAGGAAAGAAAAACATTGAAAAGGAGGTTATACAATAGCACTACGTTTAACGTTAGCAGAGTCTCCTAAGGCTGCAACATTTAAGAGGAACAATCTCCATGATGAACATCTGGGCTTTGGAAGAAGAAGCAGTTTCATGTCATGATTTTAACAATACACCTAAATGTGCACTTGCACATTATTTATCCTTTTAGTGACATTTTGTTAGACTACTCTAACATGGCACATTTCAAATTTGTTTTTGACTGTAGGACAGCCAAAAAATGTGATTTGTAGCCTGCCGATTTCAGTTCTCAGCATGCTTTCAACACGTATGGGTTTTTATTTTAAGCAGATATTTATTACCATGTTTAGGAACCCTTTGACCC
The DNA here is from genome assembly GCF_048164855.1 of Canis lupus baileyi. Classification (NCBI taxonomy): domain Eukaryota; kingdom Metazoa; phylum Chordata; class Mammalia; order Carnivora; family Canidae; genus Canis; species Canis lupus. The sequence goes on along the minus strand of NC_132868.1, from coordinate 43,150,285 downwards.
CAGGTTGAAAAGATATTATTTATTTGGCTTAAATCTGCAGAACTGTCATGAATCCACAAGAGGAGTTACTTATAGAGCTTAGGAGAGATAAGAAAATAATCACTCATTACTCTTCCATCCAGCAGCTGTGACCCCAGCAGTGAGTGTTTGTATGTGTGCGTGTGTGTTTGAATTTGCTAAAGGAATGGGACGGTAAATCACCAACAATAACAGGAGGATCAATACTCTCTCTTGCCTCTTTTGTGAGATCTGGAGCATGGCCTGAATCTGTTAGACAGAATTAAATGGCTCAGGGTGTCAGGGAGGATGCCAACAAATAGACCTGCCATGCTGTCCATTAACAAAGCCCCCGATGACCGCTGTCACTATTGTAACCACTTTAAAAAGGGGATGTTTGGGACCTGCCAGTTTTAAATGAAAGGTAGCCTGGTTATTCACTGCAGAAATTACGTGCATTTCTAACCGATAACGTACACCGATTCAGGGATAACACTGAATAAACTCTGTGGAAAGGAGGAATCATTGTGCATTACCATGATGGGAGAAATGACATTTGATCAAAAAACAGATAGAGGAGGTTACTGTGAACCTCAGGAACACAGCTCGTGGCTTGCGTGAAAGTTTCCATCACGCGCACAGTCTTTCCTTTGCAAAGGCTAATGCCTTAGGCTTTCTGGGCTCTTTTGTCTTTGTACGACAACAACAGCACATCATGCATCTGGCCAATTGTGCGGCGGGATACCACAGGGAGAGTTTCCATCCCAGCACCAGCTGGTGATGATTTTATGGCTACCAGCATGAGGATTGATGGCTTTCATAAATTCACATCCAGCTAGTGTACCCACAGATGCCATTCTTATTCTTATCTTGAAACTTTACTAAATTTTAGCCTGAGAAATATCCTGCAGCAGTGAATTCTGAAAGCTGATTATGCACCACATAAAAAGTCTTTTTATCCATTTTCAATCTGCTGCCTTTTGAATTCCATCCAGCTTCTGTTCTTTCTCAAATTAAGGTGAATGGGAGTATGGTATATAATTAGGCTGTGTTATACTATTCACTACTTCATTCACCTTAATCTTATTATCTCTGCAGACATTCTAGGTCAATTCCAGAAACATCGGAACAGAAGATGTGGTTAATTTTAAATGAACTGAATATAGCTATTAATACGTTTGATTGAGATAAACTCTAAATTGAAAGAAATCGTCATAGGAACTTTATTTTGTTATTAACATTGACAGGAGGGAAGGAGGCATTTTTACAGGCACAGTGCAAGGCCAAAGTCTCTCTTTTGAATCTGTGAAAAGCTCTAAAGACATGGGGAAATATCTAGAGATTCTCTATTCACTTTGAATAATAGATAGTAAATTTTCATTTGTGCGATTGTGAGCTTTCCAAAGGATGCACCCATAGCAGACCTTTGTAATATATCAAAAATATGTAGTCAGCAAATTCTAATAATTGGCATTTCTAGTGTAGAATGTTAGCAAGGAACCGAATGGCAGTATGTTAGTGAACAGTAATCTGAAAAATACAATAAGTGCTTATACGTTCCTATAACGAACCGGGATATAAATTGTTCTGCTGAAACACGAAAGGGACATTTTGTAGATAATAAACACTATATTCACTACAAATATTAAGTATATACAATCTGCAGTTTAACGTCATTCTTCTTGCATGTGTCACAGACCGCACGCCGGTGGCTAAGCCACACTGCACATCTGAAGTCCCAGTGCCCTGATTTTCCTCACTGGTTTGCTCTTTGGTGAGGCAAGTTCTGGAGACCCTTAACCTCACTCATATTCTCTCCTTTTCTCTCTGCCCCTCTCTCCTCTTCTTGTCCCTTTCAAATTCCCTGGTGTCAGCTGCATAAAAGATTTTAGGAATCCATGCTCCATCTTTACCTTTCTCTTGGTAGGTTTACTGATTTATGTGCTTTCCCATGCGGACTCTGAACTGGCCAGATCCTCAGATGGGTTTGTATTCTAGTTTAGGGCACACGGGAAGCTTCCCGGCTCCGGAGCTCAATGTCCCCTTGCCCGCAGTCATGTGATTTTCGTTCTTCCTTGTTTCTGACTTTCTACTTGAGTACTTGCTGCCTGTCCTGTTTTATCCATCTTCCCTCCCCCTCCCTTCCTTCCTCCCCCTCCTTCCTTCCTTCCTTCCTTCCTTCCTTCCTTCCTTCCTTCCTTCCTTCCTTCCTCCCTCCTTCCCTCCCTCCCTTCCTCCTTCCTTCCATGGCCTGTACCTGCCAGTTTTCTGATTTCCCTAAATCCTGAGTGTCCTAACTCTTATATTACTAGCAATATACACGTGGGTCTCTGATCCCCGTCTAATTTCCAATGCACTGTCTCACCTAGACTCCAACTCCCCCTACCAAGCCTCATTACTTTAGCTCACAACTGAAACTGTCTTTGTTTCTCTAAGAACTATATTTATTTTCTACTTTTCTTTTTAATTATTAAATATACATGGTTCTTGTGAATTATTTGCAAATTACCCACAAAGTAATCCTGTTACTTTAACAGTATCATCCTGTTATGTCTATAAATAAAACTCCCATGAGTATTCTTCTGTATAAATGTTTGTCCGCATTTCACACACTTTCCTTGGACTAAATTAATCAAACTGTAATTATTGTGTTAAAGTATACAAATATTAGAGGCTTTTGAAACATACAAGTATATTATATAGTACAAATGGAGCAGAACTGGCATTGGAGAGCTATTCTCATTCGGTGAACAGAGTGTTTGTGTAGTCAGGGAACAGGTACGTGGAGTCCATGGCCTTCTTTCTATGATGCCATGGTGGGGGTGGGGGCAACACTGTGCAGGTCCTGATTCAGACGTAACCTCGGGATAATATATGCATTTTGCTCTTTGGTGACGTGTGTCGCGTTAATGTGATATATCTCCTTTGTTCTACGACTGATGGAGAATTTTCTCTCCTATATCTCATTTTTATCTATAATATTTAGTCATATCATACAATCTTGAGTTTTCAATATTTTCTTCATTGTCATCTCAGTGGACCTGTTAAATTATTGCATTTCCATCATTCCCACTCCTATATCTGTGCCTGGGTCATCTTCCACACACTAGTTGTCTTTGGGTCTGTTGTTTCCAATGAGAAGCCAGTGTTGACTGAATTTTTGTTTTTCTTATTCAATGTCATTTTCCTCTGGTTACTTTGAAAATTTTATCTTTGAACTTTGGTAGTTTTACTGGTGTCCTTGAGGGCATTTGTTGGTATTCACTCTGCCTGGAGTTTGCTGAAAAATTTATAAATTTGTCTCTTACCAAATTAAAGAAAGTTTTGACTCTTCTATGTCTTCAAATACTTTTTCAGAAAGCCCCTGTAGGACTCGATTAACATGTATTCTGTATCTTTTAGTATTGCCCCACAGGTTTCTGGAGCATTATTATTATTTTTTCTCTTGTACTCCTTCAGATTGGATAATTTCTATGGGTGTATTCTTTTTTTTTTTTTTTTTTTTTATGGGTGTATTCTTGAATTCACCGATTCCTTCTTTAGAAATTTTCATTTTACTTAATTAAGCATATCCACAGAATTTTTTATATTAGATACTGCATCTTTTTATTTCTAGAATTCCATTGGTTTTTGTGATACTGTGATTAAATATATGTTAAATATATATAAATATATAAAATAATAGGTAATATATGTTATAACACGTGATGCATATATTATATATTTATTTAATATAACATATATGTATTTGGTTTTTGTCCCCATTTCTGGCACAGAGCTCCTAAAACCTTTGGCATTTCCTAAGTGATAGGAATGATAATGGTGTCCTAATATCCATAACAAACCCCTTTGAACCACACCTGAGTTTATGTTAACCTAAGCATGGTTGTCAGGGGCTGGTTGTCAGGGGAACCAAACACATGATGAGAAGGTTAGAGTTTTTAGACCCATCCCCCTGTTCTCCTAGGAGAGAAGAGGGCCTAGAGGTTGAATCGTCATGAATGGCCAACGATTCAATCAGTCACGCATTTGTAAAGAAGCCTCCAAAAGGTTGTGCTTCCAGGTTGGTGAACACATGGAAATTTGGAGAGTGCACTCAGAGGTCATGAGAACTCTTCCTCTTTCTGTACCTTGCCTTAGGAATCTCTTCCCTCTGGCTGTTCTTAAATTAGATCCTTTTATAATAGAATGGTGATCTAGTATGTAAAATGTTTCTCTGAGTTCTGTGAACCACTGTAGCAAATTAATGGAAACTAAGGAGCAGGAGGTGGTGGTACAGGGGGTGAGGTCATTGATATCTTCACTCTACAGCTGGCCAGAAGCACAAATGACAATCTAGTCTTATAATTGGCCTCTGAAGTTGAGGTGGGGGCAGTCTGGGAGGACTGAGCCCTTACCCTGTGGAATCTGATACTATCTCCAGGTAGCTAGCATCAGAATTGAACTGAATTATAGGATATCCAGCTGGTGTCTGAGAATTGCTTGTATGTGTAGGGAAACCCCTCCTCTCCACACACTGGAATCGGGTGTCAGAACCCTTAGTTACTTTTTATATTTCTATTTCTCTACTAGGATTTCTTCTTATTTTTTAACACATTACAAGTATATTTTCCTTTACTTCATTGAGCATATTTTTAAAAGCTGCTTAAAAACCAACATCTGCATTATCTTGAGTTTGGACTTTACTTTTTCTCTTGAAAATCGGTCATATTTTTGTAGCTTTAATATATCATGTAATTTTGGAATGTATGCTAGATATTATGAATCAGATATTGTAGTTTTGGATTCTGACATATTCCTACAGGGAAACTACAAATTCTGAATTCATCATTCAGGGTTTTTTTTAAGCCTTAACTGGGCTACTTGGAAGCTGCCTCTTGAATGTATAGTTGAAGGTTTAGCCAGAGATTAGAACAGAGTTATTTGAAGAATTTGGGGCTCCCATGTTCTCTTCTTTGCAGGATCCTCTGCTTCACTTTCCAGATCCTATGGATTTCCATATTCTGCATTTTGCTTCCTGCATATTCTGGTGTCTATTCCTGGGCTTTATCTACTTTGCATGCCAGTGGTGGTCTGCTCTTAGGCTAGCAACTATAAAAAGTGGGAAACTTACCTCATTGATTTTTTTTTTTTTTTTTATGTGCTGACTGCTCTCTGATGTTTGGGCATTTTTGTTTTCCTTCCAGTCCCTTGAGTCTTCTATATTCTGCTCAGAGATCATAGTTGTTATTTATAGCATCTTTGTCTGATCTGATAGGAACTACTTGAGTATTACCAAAAGGAGAAATTTTTCTCCCCATATTTTCTAAAAGAAATTCATGTTTTGGGATATCTCATTCTCCTTCATGTGTAATTGAGGTCTAAAGCAGGTATATTACAGGTGGAGAGACTACCCAGAGAAGCTGGATTTATGAATTGTCAAGGGAGAGTATTCCTAGGGTGGCTGGGCTTTTCTTCTTACAACTGAGTCTAGCTGCTGGAAGTTAGACTCTTCATCCTTATCCAGAGTTCTGCTGGGGACAATAAAAATGGGTCAGGACATTGTTGTTAGAATTTTAAAAGTAATTTCAAACCCCTTGTGTCTGCAAATGGACGTGGATTGAGAGGTACAATAGGGAGAGTTGGAAAATCACTCTCTGTTTTCTAGAAGGTGGGATTCTTGATTAACTGTCAAGAAGCAGACATAATGCTATGTTTGGCCTATACTAATGTATCTCAAGGTGTGGTCAATGAGGAACTTTATCAGAGTCTTCTAGAATATCTGTCTTAAAAGCAGCTTTCTACCCACCTCAGACCTGCTGAATAATAAGCTCTGCAGATATTTGCATTCATATGCCAGTGATACCCACATTCATTAAAATCTGAGAGCCGCTGCTCTGTATCAGTGGTTCACAAGCCTGGCTGCTCATTAGTCACCTGGGAAGCTTTTAAATCTTACAGATTCCAAGACTCATCCTCAGAGGCTCTCTTAATTGGTGTGATTTGGGACATAGGCATTGGTATTTTTTTAAAGCTGCCTGGATGATTCTAATGTGCTGTTGGTATTGAAAAGCCCTGCTCTTTGTGAATAGTCACTGCTTTTACATGGTCAAGAGAGTAACTTCTAAGACTCTGAGGACAATGCAATAAAAGATGACATGAACTTGTAACTCTTCCAGGACATTTAGGCAGAAAATAAACCCATGAATATGGCACTAACTTCCAGATACTCTTTTTGACACATTTAGAGGGAGAAGATAACGCTATGAGGTCATTCTACAATGGTATTTCTGATTATAAATCCTAAATCAACACTGAACACATTTTTAAATTCTGAGTCTGTAGACCCCAATTTGTAAATATCCTAGAGAGGGATATGCTACATCACTTTTCCCAAATTGACTTAATTAGTGACCTTTTTTACTTCTGCAACACATGAACATCTTGCACAATCAAATCTGAGAAGCAATTGTTCTCGGAGGCATTCATATAGAACAAACACACTGGTTAATCAGACCTTAGAATATTATTATTTACAATATAACTAGTTATTTTTTTATTATCTGTATTTTTTTTAATCCTGGAGGTTTTTGCATCAGAGAAAGGCAAATTATTTACTTATATAACAACCTCAGCATTAATATTCTTCCCCTGCGTATGGTAAGGTAATGAGGGCAGATGTCACCTGCATGCACAAAAGCGGGTTTTACACTATAGATAAGGAACTCTAAAACTATACATTTTATAGTTTATATAGGAACTTCTCTCCCAGAGAGAGGAAGAGAAATTTTTTTTTTCTCTGATGAAAACAAACTCTTTCTGGGAAGAAATAAATCTAGGTTTTTATAACAACCTCTCTTTTAAATGTAAACAAAGGGCTCCAGATTTTATTACTCTATGAATTGTAAACACAAGCGATCAAGAAAATAAATATTTAAATTTTTCTAGAGGTGTCTACTCATTTCTAATCAATCATCCTTTAACCCATGTTGCCAGTAATCTTTGCTCAGAAAGCTCTGAGAAGGCAAAAACATGAAAATATTAACACTTTCTTCACAATGCCATCTACTCTCAACTCAGAACATCCTCACTCATTCCAAATATGTTCCTGATTCAACAGTACTTTCTAGTATTAATCCTGGCAACATGCTCCCTTCATGAGATGACTACCCAGATTAACTTCAGGCCATACAGACAGGCTTACAAAGTACCCTGTTACATGAAAACATAAGTAAAAATAGATTGTCAGCCACATCAGTCCATTCAGGCTACTTTAACAGAAGGTCATTGATGAGGGGCCTTATAAAGAGCAGAATTTTATTTCTCACAGTCCAGAGGCTGGACATCTTCCTAACAGAAGGCTGCTGACTTCTCCATTGTATCCTTACATGGCGGAAGAGACAAGGTAGCTTTCTTGGGCCTCTTCTATAATCATCACCCACCTCCTAATACTACCACATTGGGCATTAAGTTTTCAACATACAGATTTTGGGAAACACAAATATTCAAATCATAGCACCAATCATCATGCAAAGTATTGACATGTCTTATTATACTTATCAGCTTATGGACTCTCCCTAGTCCTTCACCCCCAAGATATTAGAATTGCTGCAGAGTCTTTATATAATGAGCTATAGCGCTATTTAATGATTAAGGCTACATCAAATTCATCATATAACCTTGTCATTTTAAGCTCGATATTGTGTTTTATTGACACTCTGCTCAACAGTAAACCATGGATTTTCACTCTGTGTGGTAAAATAGCACTATATCCTCCCTTGATAGGAATAGCAATCCCAGTTATGTGTCTAAAATCTCTTATGGGCATATAACTTCTAGGGACATTTGCCTTGTTTTGAAGCTTAGGATCGAATAGAACTAAAGATACACCTGACAACTAAAAATAGACAACCACTTCAATTTCCTAAAAGCTTTGGAAGCTGTCTAGGATTCCCCCTGTCATTAGAGATTCTTTCGTTATATTCAGTCTAGATATGGCAACTACAGACTCATCAATCTAAGTTACTCAGGCTCTCCAGAACCTAATTTCTTGATGAGTACGTATGGGTTTGTGGCGTTAGTGATCCAAAGATGTTCTTGAAGATTGTAATTTGCAATGATGATTTACACACTATCCTAAGAGCACCCTATTTTTTTTTTCCTTAGTGTTTTTCATTTCTCAAGAAGATTGTTTAATAGTTACTAGGAAAGGCTCTGACCCCAAACTTCCTAGGTTCGAATCCTAGCTCTGCCATTTTCTAGCAGTAGCAGGTATATTATTTAATCTCTTTGTTCCTCAGCTTCTTCGTTAGTAAAATGAGGTTATTACTTATGTTAAAGAGCTGTCAGAGAATTAAGTGACATAGGCATGCAAAGTTAAAACAGACCTTATCCCTTAGTATTCCATAAATATTAACCATTATAATATGGATTCTCTAAGTCTGATTCGTTCATTTTACCTGAGTATGTTGCAATTTTACCATTTTGAATCTGTGTCTACGGCACTTCTTCCAGATAATGGGAAATGGATTGCAAAACAGGTATAGTTCACAAGCTTGAAATTAAAATTCAGCAAATTGAGTATCAGGCCTAATTTACCTGGTGAAAGTTGGTAGAAGGGATGGTAGCAAAGAACAGGAGATGGGGTGGAGGTTGAACCAGCCAGTCAGTAAGTAAATCAGTAAGCAAGTCAGCAATAGATTTTTTTCTGTGAAATGAAATTAATAGGATTTAAATAATTTGAGTCATAAATCTCAAGTCAGGGCAAAGAGTTAACCTGGGACAAAAAGAAATCAGTTATGACCATACCTGTCAGACAAGAGACTGTGCTGATAAATGCCAACAGCTTGGAGTCTGCTATTTCTGCTGGCTCTTACTGTCCTAACAGTATGGATGACACTTTTGCCCCTAAATTTCCCTACAGGCGTTTCAAGGATTTAGAACCTACTGGAAAGATAATTTGGTAGAGACATCCTTGATAATATTTTCTCCCACAAGGAGAAAAGCATTCACAGGTCTGTCTGCTTCTAGCTCACTGTCCCCAGGGCACTTTGCCTGCTGTGATCATGAGTGTCCTCTCTCCATCGATTCTATAGTTGATATTCATCCCTGTTTTTTTTTTTTGTTTTTTTTTTTTAAGTTTTACCCATTTATTTTTTTTTATTTATTTATTTTTAACATTTTTATTTATTTTATTTTATTTTTTCTTTTTATCTTTTTTTTTTAATTTATTTTTTATTGGTGTTCAATTCACTAACATACAGAATAGCCCCCAGTGCCCGTCACCCATTCACTCCCACCGCCCGCCCTCCTCCCCTTCCACCACCCCTAGTTCGTTTCCCAGAGTTAGCAGTCTTTACGTTCTGTCTCCCTTTCTGATGTATACAATGGAATATTACTCAGCTATTAGAAATGACAAATACCCACCATTTGCTTCAACGTGGATGGAACTGGAGGGTATTATGCTGAGTGAAGTAAGCCAGTCGGAGAAGTTTTACCCATTTAATGCTACAAGGTCATCCTGGGACAATTCTCAATTTTAGTGTAAGAGTTTATGTATGTATGTACGTACGTACTTAAAGCAATTTCCATTTTTAGTTGCCTTTGAACTGTTTTATTGAAGTACAATTAACACATAGCATTATCTTAGTTTCAGTACAAAGTATGATTCAGCTATTCTGTACACTACTCAGTGCTCATCGAGATCAGTGGTCCTCTTCATCCAACTCATTCATGCCTCTGCCCACTCCCCCTCTGGCAGCCATCAGTCTGATCTCTGTATTTAAGAATCCATTTTTTATCTTTCTTCATTTATTCCTGAAATTCCACCTGTGAATGAATGACATCATATAGTATCTATTTTTCTCTGACTGAATCATTTCATTTAGCATCATACCCTGTAGATCCAGTTGCAAATGGCAAGGTCTCATTCTTTTTTAGGACTGAGTAATATTCTGTTGTGTGTATCTATCATCTATCTATCTATCTTCATCATCATCATCATCATCATCATCATCATCATCTATCTATCATCTTCTTTATCCATTCTACTATGTATAGACATTTGAGTTGCTTCCATATCATGGCTATTGTAAAAAGTGTTGCAAGAAACATAGGAGGGCACGTATCTCTTCAAAATTTTGCTTTCATTTTCTTTGGATAAATACCCAGTAGAGGAATTTCAGGATCATATGGTGAATATAATTTTCATTTTTTGAGGAATCTACCCATTGTTTTCCACAGTAGCTACACCAGCTTGCATTCCCACCAAGAGTGCATAAGAGTTCCTCTTTCTCCACGTCCTCACTAATACTTATTATTTCTTTTCATTTTGATTCCAGCTATTTAGTCAGGTGTTAGGTGATATCACATGGTGGTTTTGATGTGCATTTCCCTGACGACTAGTGCTATTGGGTGCTGGCCATTTCTATGGCTTCTTTGGAAAAGTCTCTATTCAGGTGCTCTGCCCATTTTTAATCAGATTATTATGGGGAGTGTTGAGTTATATAAGTTCTTTATATATTTTAGATATTAACCCTATAGTGGATTATATCATTTGCAGATATTTTCTCCCATATAATAGGTTGCTTTTTTCTTTTTCTGATGATTTTCTTCACTGTGCAAAAGCTCTTTATTTTGATGTAATCCCAATAGTTGAATTTTGTTATTGTTTCCGTTGCCTGAAGGAACATATCTAGGAAAATGTCAAATTACTGCCTATGTTTTCTTCTAGAGTTTTAAGGTTTTAGGTCCCACATTTAGATCTTTGATTCATTTTGAGTTTATTTTTGTGTATGATATAATAAAGTGGTCTAGTTTCCCCATTGTATATTCTTTGCCCACCATATATTCTTACCTCCTTTGGGTTTATTCTTGTGCTATTTTTCCCAGTGATATGTGTGTATATTTTTGTGCCAATACCATGCTGTTTAGGTTACTACAGCTTTCTACTATATCTCAAAATCTAGTATTATATTACTTTCAGCTTTGTTCTTCTTTCTCAAGATTGCTTTGGCTATTTAGGGTCTTTTGTGGTTCCATACAAATTTTAGTATTATTTGTTTTATTTCTGTAAAAAATGTTGTTTGTATTTTGTGTTTTTTAAAAATATTTTATTTATTTATTTGACAAAGAGTGAGAGAGCACAAGTAGAGAGAGTGTCAGAGGGAGAGGGAGAAATAGGCTCCCCACTGAGCAGGGAGTCTGATGCGGGACTTGGTCCCAGGACCTTGGGATCATAACCTGAGGGAAAGGTAAATGTGTGACTGAGCCATTCAGACACCCTGTGTTGTTGTATTTTTATAGAAATTCTATTAAGTCTGTAGATTGCTTTGGGTAATATGTACATTTCAACAATATTTGTTCTTCAAATCCCTGGGTATGGAATGTCTTTCCATTTGTGTCATCTTCAATTTATTTCATCAATGTTTTATAGTTCTTTGAGTACAGGTCTTTCATCACCTTGGTTAAGATTATTATTCCTAAATATTTTATTATTTTTGGTGCGATTGTAAATGGGATTGTATTTTTAATCATTTCCTGCTATCTTGTTATTAGTGTATAGAAATTCAACACAACACCTTTCTGTACATTAATTTTGTATCTTGCAACATTACTAAATTCATTGATTGGTTCTAGCAGCTTTTTGGTAGAATCTTGACAGTTTCTCTATACAGTATATGTCATCTGTAAATAATAAAAGTTTACCTCTTCCTTACAAATTGTGCTATTTTTTGTGCCATTACCACTTCCTTACAAAGTATAATAACTTTTTTTTCTTTTTCTTGTCTGATTTCTGTGCTAGGACTTCTAGTACTATGCTGAATCCAAGTGGTGAGAAAGGACATCCACATTTTGTTCCTGATTTTACATACAAGCTTTCAGCTTTTCATCCATCCAGTGTGATGTCAGCTATGGGCTTTTCATATATGGTCTTTATTTGTTGAGATATGTTCCTTTTAAACCTACTCTGTTGAGAGTTTTTATCATGAATCGATATTGAACTTTGTCAGATGCTTTTCTTTACATCTGTTGAGATAATCATATAGTTTTATCCTTTCACTTGTTAATGTGGATATATCACATTGTTGATTTATGAATAATGAACCACTCCTGCACCTTTGAAATAAATCCCACTTGATCATGCTGAATGTTTTTTTTTTTTAAATATATTGTTGGATTCAATTTCCTAGTATATTGTTGAGAATTTCTGCATTTATGTTTATCAGAGATATTGGCCTGTAGTTTCCTTTTTTATGGTATCTTTATCTGGTTTTGTTATCAGGTTCATGTTGGCTTTGTTGATGGACTTGGAAGCTATCCTTCCTCTTCTCCTTTTGGAATAGTTTGAGAAGAACAGATATTAATTCTTCTTTATATATGAGGTAGAATTTATCTGTGAAGCCATCTCGTCTTGGACTTTTGTTTATCGATAGTGTTTTCATTATTAGTTGAATTTCATTGCTATTAATAGGTCTGTTCAAATTTTCTATTTCTTCCTGATTTAGTTTTGGGGAGTTATGTTTCCAGAAATTTATCCATTTCTTCTAGGTTGTCCAGTTTTCTAGCATATAATATTTCACAATATTCTCTTATAATCCTTTGTATTTCTGTGGTTTCATTGTTATTTCTCCTCCTTCATATTTGGTTTTATTTATTTATTTGAGTCCTCTCCATTTTAAAGGAATATGAATAAAGGATTATCAGTTTTATTTTCAAAGAACCAGCTCCTGGTTTCATGGATCTGTTCTGTTGGGTTTTTTAGTTTCTATTTTATTTATTTCTACTCAAATCTTTATGATTTTCTTTCTTTTCCTGGCTTTGGATTTTGTTTGTTGCTCTTTTTCTATCTCCTTAAGGTTGTTAGGTTAGGTTGTTTTATTTAAGATTTTTCTTGCTTCTGGAAGTAGGCATACGTTGCTATAATCTTCTCTCTCAGAACAGCTTTTGCTACATCCTGTTTTGGATTGATGCTTTCATTTTTACTTGTCTCTATATTTTTTGATATCCTCTTTAAGTTCTTGGTTGACTCATTCATTGTTTAGTGGCATATTGTTTCTGGATTTTCTTCTTGTGATTGGTTTTTGTTTCATACCATTGTGGTAGGAAAAGATGCATAATATGATTTCAGGCCTTTTAATTTATTGAGACTTCTTTTCTGGCCTAATGTGCTCTATTCTGGAGAATATTCCATGTGTACTTGAAAAAAAATGTGTCTTCTGCTGTTCTGGGATAGGATGCTCTGAATATATTAAGTCCATCTGGTCCAATATGTCATTCAAAGCCACTGTTTCCTTGCCAATTTTCTGTCTGGATAACCTACCCATTGATGTAAGTAGGGTGTTAATGTCCCCAACTAGTATTGTATTACAGTCAATTTCTTCTTTTATGTCTGTTAATAGTCGCTTTATGTAGAGGTGCTCCCATGTTGGGTGCACAAATATTTACAATTGCTATATCCTCTTGTTGGATTGTTCCCTTTATCATTATGTAGTGTCCTTGTTTCTTGTTACAGTCTTTGAAAGTCTATTTTGTCTTATATAAGCATTACTGTCACAATTTTCTTTTTCCTTCCTTTTTCATGATAAATGTTTTCCCATCCCTTCACTTCCATTCTGCATCTGTCTTTAGGTCTAAAGTGAATCTCTTGTAGGCAACATACAATTGGATCCTGTTTTTTTATGCATTCAGTATCCCTATGCTTTTGATTGGATATTTAGTCCATTCTGATTTAAAGTAATTATTTATAGGTAGGTCCTTATTGCCTCCACTCTTTTCTCAAAGCCAGTGAATATTTTTTATGACATTAATTTGAATTCTCTATTGAAGAAGTCCTGAAGTCCCCTACAAGTGCAATGTCTTGTTTATTACTTGTTTTTATCACCGTTTTTATAGTTCTTCTCTATTTCTTTATTCTTCTCTTGCTGCTTCCTTTGTGTTTTGATAGCTTTCTTTAAGGACATGCTTGGATTTCTTTCTATTTTTTGTGCATGTACTATATGTATTTGCTTTTGTTTTTGTTTTTTTAAATATTTTATTTATTTATTCATGAGAGACACAGAGAGAGAGAGGCAGAGACACAGGCAGAGGGAGAAGCAGGCTCCCTGAGGGGAGCCCAATGTGGGACTAGATCCCAGGACCCCAGAGTTATGCCCTGAGCTGAAGGCAGATGCACAACCACTGATCCACTCAGGTTCCCCTATTATACGTTTTTGATTTGTGGTTCCCATCAGGTTCATATGCAACATTTTATGCATATATCTCTCTATATTAAATTGATGCCATTTAAATTTGAACCCCTTTTAAAGCCCCTTTTACTCCTCCACTTCTTATGTGCACCTGATTCGTACTTTACATCCCTTTATTTTGTGAATTCTTCATTGATTTTTATAGATTTAAATGATCCTACTGTTTTTGTGTTTTAACCTCTGTCTTAGTTTTATAAATGATTATTCTACTACTTTGATTATATTTGAATTTATTGGTGAATTTTCTTTACCTTCATAATTTTCTTACTCCTGATTATGGCCTTTCCTTAACATTTCTTGAAAGCCTAGTTTAGTGGTGAGGAACTTCTTTAATTTTTTTTTTTTTTTTTTTTTTTTTTTGCATAGAAAACTATCTCTTCTGAATTATATAGCTTTACTGGGAAGAGTATTCATTGTTGCATTTTGCATGAAACTCTTTATCTCTTCTGAATTATATAGCTTTACTGGGAAGAGTATTCATTGTTGCTGTTTTGTTTGGTTGGTTTGTTTTTTCCTTTCAGCACTTTGACCTCATCATGCCACTCCCTTCTGGCCTGCAAAGTTTCTGTTGAAAAATTAGCTGAGACCTTTATGTGGTTTCCCTTATATGTAACTGTTTTCTTTTGCTGATCTTAACATTTTCTATTATTACTTTTTGCTATTTTAATTATGATGTATCTTGGTACAGGTCTCCTTGGGTTAATTTGTTGGAAGCTCTCTGTGCCTCCTGGATCTGGATGTTTCTTTTCTTTCCCAGAATTGTTCAGTTTTCAGTTATCATTTCTTCAAATAATTTTTCTGCCCCCTTACCTCTTTCTTCTCCTTCTGGAATTCTTTTTTTTTTTTTAATTTTTTATTTATTTATGATAGTCACAGTGAGAGAGAGAGAGAGAGAGAGAGAGAGAGAGAGGCAGAGACATAAGCAGAGGGAGAAGCAGGCTCCATGCACCGGGAGCCTGACGTGGGATTCGATCCCGGGTCTCCAGGATTGTGCCCTGGGCCAAAGGCAGGCACTAAACCGCTGTGCCACCCAGGGATCCCGTCCTTCTGGAATTCTTATAATGCACATGCTATTATGCTTAATGATGTCACTGAGTTCCCCTAATCTATTTTTATTTTTTATTATTCTTTTTACAGTTCAGCTTAGTTGCATTCCATTACTCTTTCTTCCAGATCACTGATCTGTTCTGCTTCCTCTACTCTACTATTTATTGTCCTCTGTTTACCAGAACTAGATACTTCATGGATTCTCCCATGTAGGTCACATGTGTCCTACTATTGTAGCTGAGCTTCATTTGCCTTCAGTCCAGTTGGGTGCAATGGCTCAATTGGCCTTTGTGGGTATACTGGGCAGGGTTTGGTCTCTATGCTGTTAAGGTGACAGTCTGGAGCTGGCACAGTCCTGTGGTTGGGCAATGTCAGCAGTCAGACCAGTTGCTTGCCCTTAACCCATCTGCTAGGGCTGTAGTCACTTTCAGGGAACTCTGCTTGCCTTGTCTTCTGAAAGGCTTTCTTTGGCAGGTTATGCAACCAGCCATACCAGATGCTGGCACCTAGTCTGGGACTGATCAGCTGGGTACTTGCTGTACTACCAACTAAAGGTTCCATGCACCTGAGACTATAGGCCATTGATATATGTGGTTATTTTTCTCTCTCCCAGGGGCAGAAGTCACTTTGAAGTGGCTCAGGTCCCTGCTAGAATTGTTTGTAGGATGTGTGGGGACAGGAGCTGCTTTGGAAGGATGAGAGCCAAGTGGGTCAGGTTGGATGGGGTAAATCCACAGGAGAGCATGGAGGTGGGGTATGCAAGGCTAGGAGAACAGGTGGCAAGTATTCTTGCTGGTTCCTCCAAGTGTCCAGTCTACCTAGGGGTGGGGAACAATGGTGCCCACAGAACTTATGTTCTTGGGTAAGTCTCCTAAAGTTTCCTGCTGTTCCAGTGCACATTCTGAGATTAGTACATAAATCACCTGCAGTATACCCCAGATGTTTCTCAAACTGCCATTTCTATGCTGTAGCTCAGCCAGGTTATTTGTTATACTGGCTCTTTAAGGACAGGGACTCAGTTTTCTAAGGCTCTCTCAGAGCTGAGCCCCGATTTTCAAAGTACCCATGTTAAGCCTCAATAATTATAAGTACTGTGGTTAAGCCTCATTGGTTTTCAAAGCCAATATTCCCAGTGCAGGTTCCCCATGCTTGGAGTGTCTGGTGCGAGGGCTGATTATCCTGCTCCTCTGTCCTTGTGGTTCCTCCCATTTGTGGTTAGTCTTGATAGGGGTTTGGTTCCCAACTGTGTCTCTGTCCCTCCTACCCTTTTTGATGTGGCCTCCTCTCTACAGTTACTGTGGAAAGTGTTCCAGCAGTCTTCAAGTAGCTTTCTGGGTTAGTCCCACTGATGTGGCTATTATCTCAGTGTGTCCATGGGATGCAGTGAGCTCAGGACCCTCCTACTCTGCCATCTTTCCTGGGAGTTCCTAGTTGCCTTTGATCTTGATCAGTTTGGGGGCCTTCCCCTTTCCATGGCTAGGTACTCCTTCTGTGTTTTAAAGCCTTCTTTATCCATGAAAGGCTCAATTTTCTTGATAGACTATGCAAAGTTGATCCATCGATTTACTTAGGTTTATTTTAATTTGTCATTTTGATCAGCATTTTGGTATTTCCAATTCATGTGGCATGTATATGCTTGGTCTCCAATACATATGTCTGGAAATAATCTCTAAGTTTTCTGTGTATTTTTTTTAAGTTACTCCCTTTTGTGAATCCCTGGGTGGCGCAGCGGTTTGGCGCCTGCCTTTGGCCCAGGGCGCGATCCTGGAGACCCAGGATCGAATCCCACGTCAGGCTCCCGGTGCATGGAGCCTGCTTCTCCCTCTGCCTGTGTCTCTGCCTCTCTCTCTCTCTCTCTCTCTCTGTGACTATCATAAATAAAAAAATAAAAAAAAAGTTACTCCCTTTTAGGGAACATAGCATACCAATCTAAATTGTTGCTCAGTTGAATAATTTAATTAGTTCATTTCTCTCAAGTAAGAAGTTCACTATACACATAGTAGAAATTTACTGACTTTATAAAAAGAGTTTACAATGCACTGGTATTCTATTAAATAGATATTGTAAGCTATCTTTAGGCTTTATATATAGTTAATGATATAAATTAGAGTTAAAATTGTGTTTTGAACAGTGGTAAGCAGAGTTTTGTTTAAGTAGATACAATTCCAATAAGGAATGAGCCATAGCTGCTATGGAGATGACCAAAGGCATGACCAGAATATTTGATATCCTTGTAATGCAGAAAGCCCAGATTGTTGTGTGTTGATAAAAAGCTACATAGGACTGCAGCTGCTACCTTAAAGCCAGAGCTGAGAAAAACTCTCACTTCTGATGTAGGCCACTGACACATGCTGTGCATATTTTCACAGACTGGCCACAGGTGACCCAGCTGGTTACTTAGCGGCATTAAATTTAAATGTCAGACTGATTAGTAACTGTATGTGTAGAAATACATGTGCTCTATTTGTGTGCATGTGTGAGTATGCCTGTGAGCATGTGTGTGTCTCAGGGGAAAAGGGCATGGAATAGATTACAGTGCAGCTGGCCAAAGAGGTTGTATTTTCCATGACTGCTTTCATTTGAGAGTTGGGGCTTTATAACCACACCCTCTAATAGATCTGGCTTGGCAATTTGTTGTATACAATTTTTCTGTATCAGTTTAAACTATGCATCCCAAAACATTTGTGCTTGCATCCTCTGGCTCTAAATAAATCTCCTATTTTCATACCTCCACCACAGCAGTTGGCCAACTGATACTTCAGAATAGCATTAGATGGCCAAATAAGTAGCAC